>NC_056734.1:292240629-292585629 GCF_019279795.1 Protopterus annectens | reverse complement strand
ATGAGGTGCACTGTGACATTAAGTGGGAGTCTGTTGCAAAGGTTTGTTAAACCTTTGTAGACATATCTCTCCCTCCAGCATGTTTTATTGATGTCACATACCAGGTTAAGGTTCTTGCAGTGAGTAATCCATGTACTATTTGACTTATGGATATGCAGCATTACCAGTAAAGCAGGGTCACAGTTTGCCTCGTATGCCAGGCAGAGATCACCTCTGAGTATTCTGTATGATGCAGGCTAAAGTTGCAGTCTCTGTAATTGCCAGTGGTGCTTGGAAACATACATAAAATGGCCATTGTACTCAAATATTGGTCTGATGAGGGAAGAGTACTTTATATTCAGGTAACAATGCCCTCAGTTATGACATGAGCAAGATATAATGCCCTTCTTACCACTGTGGAGACATTGTGATCTAAGGTAAGGTAGTTGTAAACCTGTGTGTCCAGGTCTGTCTGCCAAGGTCTCTCACCCCTGAGCATCTACTTAAGGTGTTGCTATTGATGTGCTACTTAGCAGGAACATTGCTGGTACTGAATGAAATGATACTACATATATTTGCATAGAGTTTTATGCCATGCTTGTTTCAACAACCATTTGGACATGTACGAGCCTCTTGTAGGATGTTGACATAATTTGGAGAGTCTATGACTGCTCCCAGTTTGCAGGCATCAGCAATCCGTGTTAGCCACAGATATTCACTTTGTGTCTGTATGTTTGATAAATGGATAACAAACATTATCGGACCCAGGACTGAACCCTGTGAAACACTACTGGTTACAGCTCTGCTATTGGAGTTGGATACCCCAATTCTGACTATATGGGTGCTATTAGTGAACCAGTTAGTGACCCCTCTAATGATATTACTGTTGACGGCTAATTGCTTTTTCATTTCTCTAAGTCTTTTAGATTTTTAATACCATGATGGGAATGGACCCCATTTCTAAGTCAAAGTACAATTAGAGTTCAAGAAATTAGTATTGTTTCAATCTTTGATGTCAGCTAGAAGCCCTCTTTACAGCACCCACAATATGCCCAGTAATGACTCCTTCTGTAATGTGTACAGGGATACATGTACTGGTATCATATTTAAATACAATTGTAAATTCTTTTTTAAAAGACCCATTTCTCCTACTACTACTGGAACTGTTTGGGGTATCTTTCTTCCACATTGCTCTCATTTCTGCCTGCAGATCCTGATATTTTATGACTTTGTATGCAAGACACTGTAGTAACTGGGTGTGGCAATTTCAATGATCAATGCTACTTTTGTCTTCTTTTCATGGACCACTATATCCGGTTTTCTAGCATCTGTCTTTTGAACTGTTGGTAATAGGTGAGCCCATGTGATGTAGACTTTATCATTTTCTATGATGCTTTGTGGCTCATGTTTACAGTGTTTTTCAGCAACTTCAGTACTATAATGTTTGCATAATCCCCAGTGCAATAGTCTTGCCACATTATTATGCCTTTCAGTATACAGTCCTTCTGCCATTAGTATGTCACAACCAGCAACGAGGTGTGCAACTGTTTCCAATTTGTTTTACAAAATCTACATTTGCCTGTTTCTCCCACATGTTCAATGAACTTTGTAAACCAGCATGTACTTAGCCCACTATCTTGGGCTGCCAACATTAACCTTTCATCTCTTGGTTTGAATTCACCTCTCCTTAACCATTTCTGCTTTCTTTCCTGAGCAACATGAGGTTCTTCCAGAAGTTTTCTATACTTGCAACTATATTTATCCATTTTCCACATCTCTTGCCTTCTCATCTGATCCTTCACCTTATATTCTTTCTTTTGTTTTTTTTGGCACATTCAGTTGCTGCCTGGTTTTTATCTACTTCTGGTTTAATTTCCATTCCTGCTCGATGTCGATATGCTTCTGCTAGATTAAACAGAGAAGTCATCTTAGATTTATTCTCCTCATATTTCAAAACTTTCACTACATTTGGGTCTTGTGAGGTCAGCAGATATGTTTGGAGTCCCACAATTGAGATCTATACATGTAATCAATTTCAAGGAGGCCTATACCTCCTTCAGAATGGGGAATATATAATCTTGGTATGCACTGATTTTTTTAAATCATTTGGTGAGCATGAAGCATCCTTCTTGTTTTCCTGTCTAATCTATCTAACACGTTTTGGGACCAGTCAATCACTAAAAATCTGTAAGGTAGGGCAAGAAGATCAACTTGGTTTATAGAGAGGATTTTGTTCCTAGATGTCAACGCTGTTTTCAAGATTAAAGTATTTAAAGAAAAATAAAAGATCTAAAGTATTTCTTACTAAGTTTTATTTGCATTTGTTCATGTTTTATTGTTGATCCTTCATCAATTCTCAAATATTTATACACTCCCTCTTGCTCAAGTTCTTTTATATCACATTCTTGTCTAAAACTGGTGTTTTCTTGGTGCTGCAGTTTTCCTGCTTTAAAGGTTGCTTTTCCACATTTATCAAGGCCAAATGACATTGTCATATCATCTGAAAAAGTTTTGACAACTTGCAGTTGTGCTGTCAGTTCCTCATCTGATTAGCTATACAGTTTTAAATCATAGACAAAGAGAAGATTAGAAGTCTTTACACTTTGTCGTTTTCCAGGAGCCAAATTATAGCCAAGGTCTAAGCTGTTACGTAGCCTGCTTAATGGGTTAAGGACAAGACAGAATAGCAGTGATGACAGTGAGTCACCCTGGAATATCCCCATTTGAATTTTTATCCCTGGGATAATAACTTGTTTTTTATCATGGCTTAATTGCAAAGAGGTCGGCCACTGCTTCATTGTCACTGTAATGTAGTCGAGAGGTGTAGGGAGTATCTTATTTATTTTTAAGCACTCTTTTATCCATGAATGTGGGATACTATCAAATGCATTTTTGTAATCAATCCATGCCATACTTCGATTCTTCCCCTTTTTACAGTTCTCTACAAAGACTTTAACAACAAATGATCCTCTGTTCCATATGACTTCCTTTTATTGCCGTTTTTTTTTTCTACTGCATAATTCAGTTTTATTCAAAATGACTATAAACTCAGTCGGCACAATTCCAGTGTATAGCTTATACATCATTGGAAGACAAGTTATTGGGCTATAGTTTTTTAGAGTAGCTTGCAGGTTCACTCTTAAGTAGGAGCACTGTTTTTTTCTGTTGTTAGCCAGGTTGGTGTCTGTTCAGGTTGTGCATAAAAATAGTTCTTACTCATGGCTAAATCTTCATACAAAGATGTAAATACTTTTAACCAGAAGTTAGGTACTGCATCTGGGCCTGGCATTTTCCAGTTAGAGGCTTTTCTTAACTTTGTTTCAATATCTTTGGCTGTTACTTCAACTTCATACAATTTTATATCCTCTACCTTAAACTTCTTAAACTTTCTTTTACTTCTTCTATCCATTTAGCATCTTTGTTATGTTCCACAAGATCTTCATAGATACTTCTCCAAAATGTATCTATTTCTTCTTTTTTGGTGGTCTTTCAGTTCCTTTTACCTTGTTTCCCAATTCTCTAGAAAAGTTTTTTGAGTCATCAATAAATTGTTTATTTTGTACTTTTTCTTTATATTTATCTGCGTATCTTCTATTTTTTCTTCCTGTGCTGAGATTTTTAGTTTATTTGCAATAGTGCATGATAGTTCCTGATCTGTTCTAATACTGCGCATTGATTTTATCATGTCTATCTTTCTTAGTGTATCTGTTGATCTGTTCCCTCTTATATACTCTTCTAACAGTGACACTTCTTGTCTTAATTGCTTTATAGTTTTCTCTATCTGATACTTCCATGATGGTATTTGATTTCTCCCCTTCATTTCCCTCACTACCCCGTGTTCTTGTGGAAGAACTTTATCAGGTATTAATTTAGCGCACAGTAATATATCCTGTTTACTTCTATTATATCATGTGGATCTCTATGGACAGTCCTAATTACTGTGTTCATTTGTTTTATCAAACTTCTGACTTTTTGAATTTTATTGACCTTCTGCAGTCTATTTCTTTCATTGATCTTAATATGTCTATCTATCTCTATTAAATCAAGCAACTCTATATCTTAGCTTGTTTTCTTCTAAACTGAAGGCACATTTTTGTTTTCTATTTCCTTCAGGCATTCTACAGAAAGTTCTATTGCACCTTCCTGTGGTACCTTCTCTTCAGTTTCATCCTGTGCCTTCTATTGGTCTATCATATGGGAATTCACTGGCCTATCGCTCCTCAACATCAACTGCATCAGAGTTTCCACTGTTTCTTGGTCCTTCCCTTGCTGGGTGGGTTTGTCAATGATACCTGAGTGAGGGATAGTGTCACATGACTTGGCTAAGTCCAGTTAGTTGCATGCACAGATGTCCCCTCATCTAAGTCATTGGTGACTGCCTCATAGATGTTCACCAGGTTTAACAGGCATGATCTCCCTTTCACAAATCCAAACAATGTAGGGTCAAGTGTTTTTAGGTTATATATATCTTTGTTGATATGGTCCATGATGATTTGCCTCATGGCCTTACAGTTATGGCTAGTCAGGCTAATAGGTTTATAGTTTCCATGGATGCACCACCTCTGTGCAAGGGGATAACAGTGGCCCATTTCTAGTCAGCTGGCATACAGCTGGTGGTTACACTAAGACTGCAAAGAGTTTCCAAAGGTGTTGACAATCCATTTTGGATACCATGTAGGAAGCAGCTGGGGATGTTAGCAGGTGCAATAGATGCTGTGTTTGTCACCTTAGTGAGGCAATTTACTACCTGGTCTTTAGAGATACAAGGTATGGGACAGGTTGTAGGGATGTCATGGTGTACAGTATGTGTGGTGGGGAAAGGGGAGTGCAGTTGTCACAGAACCTGCCAGCCATCAGGTTAGGTACAGGCTTATTATATGTGGTATTATTAAGTACAAGTTTGGCAACAATGTGGGCCTTTCCTTTTATGTTACACATGAAACTACACAATGCCTTGTGGTTGTCCTTTCTGGAAAAGGCTAATTTTGTCCCATACTTTGTTTTGCAGGACTTCACAACACCACTTATTTGCTTGTTGAAGCTGATGAGGGAGTGCCACCATTTTAGGGGGGTTCCCTCCCTCCTAATGTAAGACATCAGTGTCTACCCCTAATTGTATAGCCTTCTAATGGCATTTGTCCAACAGGCAGATTTGCTGTGCCAAGATGATCTTATGTTGCCCCTGTCAGGTACAGGCAAGTCAATGCAGTTGTACAAGTGCTTGTATAAAGCACTGGTATAGACCTTGAAATAGTTTCCTGTTCCGTCTGAGGGGGGTGGTACAGTCAAGCTATTTATACCATCCCATAGGTGGTTAGAATCTGCTTTGTTGAACATTATTACTTTATATAATGCATCGGGGTGTCAGGTGTGATACTTACTTTGAATGAGACCAATTTGTTGCCAGATCTCACCAGGAAGGACCTCACAGTGGAGGATCTACAGTGGTCACTCACATTGGTAAGCACCCGATTCAGTACGTTGTCTCCCCTTGTGTGGATGCCAATCCACTGGTCCAGGGCATTGTAGTTAAGGAAGTCAACTAACCTCTGGGCAAGTGAGTTAGAGCATGAGTAATTTACCCAGTTGGTGGGTAGTTAAAGTCAACCAAAACCATCTTGTTTTGATGTATCTTGATAGACTGGAGTAGATCCATTTAAGCACAGTGGGTGTCCTGTTTCATAGAGTTGCTCCTGTAGCTGGCAAAGGGTTGATTAGGTGCCCTACAAGCAGTCAATAACACCTGCAGTTTTTCCAGGGAATCATACTGTCTAACCAATCTGGGTGTGTATTTATCCTTAATGAATATGCATACACCACCGCCATTACTTTGCACGCTTTAAGTTTGTGGGCTGAAAGTGTGGACGGAGGTATAGCCTGGTATGTCTGTGGTTCTCTCCATGGCCTTGACCCAGCTGTCTGTGCACAAATGTCTGCATCTTCCAAGGTGGGGACAGCTCCCAGTGAGTGGAGTTTAGTGGTGACATTCCCACTGTTTAGCAGCATAACCGTGATGTTGTTTGTATATGTATATATAAGTTTTTTCTTGAGACACCACCTAAAAGGCATTCTATGGGGGTGGTAACAGCCTTGGCAAGTAACAAAAATCCCAGGGGTGACAGATGGAGACCATCTGTGGCAAAGCATTGAGGTCTGTTGAACAGGTAATCCCAGGCAGACAGATAGTGACACCACACACCTGGGAATTATTGAAGTCAATCACTTTCTGTTTGTATTGAGCCATCATCCTAGGTGATGGTAAAATGCAGCTCAAGGGCTAGACACATAGTCTGTAAGCCCAGTCATGTCTCTGCATACAGTCCAGGGAGGTAAGTCTCAAGTCGTACACAGCAACCAGAGCTATGACATAGTCATAACAGTACCTGATGTTGACACACTTGAGTGCATGTGGGATATGGCGTACCCTGGAACCTCACATAAAGCTGACCATGACCTTTCCCTTATGTAGTCTGGTGAGAGGCACAGCCATGTGTCTCATGATGTAATCACCTAGGAGAAATATATTTGATTTTGTGTTTTGCCTTAGGTGTTTGACCGGTGAGACAGTGATGCATGAGGTATTATGTGTACTGTGTTCTGCAGAGGTATGGTTATGTGTAGCGAGCTTGTGTTTGGGTTTCTGATGTGTCTGGTGTTTACTTATGTGTTTGGTAAAGACATCTGCACATTTAGGTATGTGTGTTGTGGGTTTGGGTGGGGTAGCAGGTACTCCTTCTAGGCATTTACTTCTCTGCAGTCACAGCCACTGTCATTGGCCTCTGACTGACTAAATTTGCAGAAAACTGCAAATTAGAAACTGTCATTGAATCCCACACTGACTCCATTATCCAGGATGGGCTGACACAGATATTCAGTTGTTGTCAGAGCCATGGACTAACAGAAAATGTCAAGGAATGCACAATACTATCTCTTGGGAAGTCATGCACCCCTGGTAACTAACATATTGACTGCAGACCTCCAACAGTTGACCTAGTAGTCATGGACTTACGGACACATAGATAGTGATCTAGCCTCTGACTGTCACAGGTCGGCAATATTTTGGGATGCATTCTATGATGGACAACCTATAAACAGAAGTATGGCATGTAAATCCAATACAGACATTGTTCCACTGTATTTGTCATTCATCACTCCCATCATTGAGTGCAATGCCACCTTTGGTATGTAACTAACCAGGCATATTCGACAACTGTAACATCCGCAGAGGTTCCACGGTAAACCAATTAACAGTGTATTCTATCTCTGACATCCTTTGGTGGGGAGGTGTATGCCTGCCATGCAGGGAGGTATCAGACCCCACTGTGTACCTCCTGCATGTCCAACAAAGGACTAGCACGAGAATTACCTGTCCTACACACCTACACCATGACTGTGGTATAAACAGGACATGCTGGACAGACAGGTATGTAGCGCAGACACTACACCCAATATGTAACAGCCTCCCCATGCATGTGAAGACCAGTTCCATCCTAACGCAAATCATTTTCAACTTACATGACAGGATGGGGAACATGACAATGATAAATGCTTTAGGACAAATGTCTCTAATGGACATAAGGAAACTGTGGATGGTTCACCTCACATTCCCCAGCTCCCAAAACTCTGCTTACACTTATCAAGGGTATCAGACCTTGTCAGAGTTTAGGGATGCATGGCTAGGATGAAAGGCACCCTTGGTTTTTTTTAGCCTATTATACATATATGAACCTATGGAGCAATGCAACTATACTGACTTAATTTTCTGATGACATTTTTCTTCTGTGCTGTCATTTCATTCTCTGCTCTGACATTGAAAGGTTTATTGTAGATGCGAACCCATAGGTGTGTCCTACACAAGTTTGAAAGTGAAACATAAACAGTGCCATGAGACACTTTTCATTGTGTGACTTCACAGCCATTACAACAGTACCCAAAGTAACGTACACAACATAATGTGGTTTACACATTACAAATGGCAGAGTACAATATGTGTGAATGACCAGTACAAGTAGCATGTCAAAGGCAAGAATGGATGAAACAAACACATATTAATTTAAATAATCACCCTGTGCATTAGTCACATAGCTTCATTTCCCTGCATCGATGAGAATGATGACAGAGAGGTATCATCACTTGCACAGGGTGTTGTATAGGAGTGCAGGAGGTCTAGGATGACCCAATAGGTTGGCAAGCATGTGTGTGAGTCAGAAAGGTAGCAGGCAAGATGGACCATGTAAATGTGGCGTGTGTGTCTGTAGGTGACCTGAATGTGACAGTGGTATGTGAGTATCTGTGTGAACACAGCCAAGCTCAGTGCTAGCCCTACATGAATATATGTTGAACAGCTTTGAGCTGTGCATGGTAGAGCTGACAGTTCATCATCTTCACCCCCGAACATGAGAACTGGCACCTCCATGCCCAAGGTCAGATGCTGGGTTACTACCTGAGGATGACTGCTGTCTGCTGGGACTGTGTCACAGGACTGTCCAGGACCATGAGCCTATATCCTGCCATGTCTTGTTGTGGACAGCAAACTCCCCTCTGAAGCACTGGGTGTACTGCCACTATGAGAGCATGATTGTGCATGGCCACTTGCACTCTGAGTAGATGTAGTTGCTGACCTACATCCATGAGTCCAACGCTCCACTCCAACCAGACATTCCATCACAGAAAATGTGCTTTCCAAGGCAGATAGTGTGCCACCTGTCTCAAACCCACATCTTTCCACTGCATCAGTCAACAGATCCAGAGTATCAGCAATGTGGTAGAGGCAGTCACGAATGTCAGACTTTGCTGCACCCATAACCCTGAGCATTCATCTGGAGTTGCTTTTGGAAGATGCATGTGCCTCCAAGATGGCCCTAAACATACGCCGAATGACACATGATGAGACACCTGCAGAACTCTGCACAGTTTACAGGTATGGCCATCTGAAAATTCCTGTCAGTACTGTGAAATTAATCACTGTTGCCACACCTACATTGCCTAGGTATAACCCTAAAGTGTGTACAGTCAGAACATATCTCCACATTTTTCAGTCATGCAGCCAAGTATATCAATCCAGCCAGCAGGCCAGGGATGACACTTTAACTGATACCTTGAAGTAAATCTACATCTGTGACAAAAATGTTTTGTGCTTACCAGTGGCAGGGGCATGACCTCTTCCTATTCCTGATGGTCCTGAAAAACATTTTAGGGAGAGGTCATGTCAGCAGCACCACACGTTACAGTATAACACTGGTACTACATCCAAATATCCCCTATTTACATTAGCTGTTATGTTAATAGGTATGTGGGTCACAATCTCTGCATGAGCTTAAAACTGCAGGTTCCCTTCTTTCCCCCTGTATGCTCCTCTTGGGTGGAAATGGTGTTACCCACATCTACAACATATGGTATGATGGAAGCCTGGGAGTTGTCCTGTGTTGCAAAGTTCACCAGGAATTCCTCAGTGGTTGTCAGAGGTTGCTCTACTACAGGCCCACCACCAGTGACCTTACAATCTCTGGCCACGTCCACTGCCCATCTGCATGCCAAGTGGATTATTGCTCATATGTATGATTCTGATGACCCACAGCATTTATGTTATGGACCAGTTCATCCCATAAAGCTTGCCATTCTTGCCTATTTTCCCCTCCCACTGGAGAGCAGTGCTTGGTAGTGTTGTCTTAACACCTCAGTTATGAGGTTGTTTTCCACTTCAGTGAAAGGTGGGTGATGTCTGGCATACATGTTATCACTTGAAATACATAAAAATTAGAACACGTCAGGATCACATATGTGGGTGTACAGTATGTACAGACACAGCAATTAAGGAAAGCTATCAGTATTCCCCGCTTGATTACACATCTCATATGCGACAGTGCGTCAATCATACAAAGGGTGTGGAAGCAACTAGGATAGTGGCAATAGTGATCTACACCTGCTTGTGCCATGAGAGATTCTCACATATGATCAGACACCCAATATAAGAGTCCACTTGTAGTGTGGCCCATAGCAGGAAAGACCCCCCGTAACATATGTATATAGTACAATGCCAAAAAATAGCTGTGTAGTATTTCAACTGCCAACAAAAGCAGTATCCAGGAAACCTGTGTCCCTAGTTAACAGACAGCATTAAACCCTTGCTGTAGTCTACATTCTCTGTAGGTGTTACACAGCTGCAGATCAATGGCATGTCACCTGTACAGTTCTAAGTAAGGCTAACTGATGTAATCTCCATTCCCCCTATGTAAATAAAACATATGAATCACATTGAAAACAAAATAGTTACTTACTGATGGAGTATGATACTCCTCTTTTGAAAGATACAGATATATACACATGTTGTGACAATGAGTTCACCACAGAAAGCAACTCTTATACACAATAGTTTCCCTAGCTAGGAGTTTGCCTTTTTAAGGTGGTTCTTATTAGCAGGTGATTGCCTCTGAACCAGTCTATGGTTCAGAAATGCTAACAGAAGCATACGCAACTTATTTGCAGTGTAATCAAGCAATCCCATGCAACTATTGAATGATATATAAGGCATCAACATAGACTCCATCCCCTTTCTCATATGATGGGGTGGAAATACTGGGGTAGAAATTCTACGTCAGCACAGAGAGAATGTTTGTAGTAGATACGTATTACATACATGTGTGTGCTACAGGCTGCAGCTGCTGCTGCAGGCAATAAGCATATTGTGAGAGGCTGCTGAATGTGGAGGACAGCAACACCTATGAGTAATGGTGTGACCAGTGGCAGCCTTGGTGTACAGCCAGAGCCTGATTGAGGGAACCCATCCCACAGGAAATTAATGTATGTGTTTAAAGTAAGTATGCTAGCTAAATGTATCATTAAAAGAGTAAAAGGCAACATGTTTGTTGTGTCCTTGAACAAGGTAGGGGATACATTTACCATCATGTCAACCATTTGGAGAACTGCCAAGCCATGTGCTATGGTAGTCATCTGGAACATGTGTGCTGGCAACCTTTGTTGCTAGCATGCCCTCCATATGTGCATGTTACTTGTGCAGCTGTGCTTATCTGTAATATCAGTAGAAAATCATTGTGTTCTGCAGTCTGATATTATTGGGCCTGCTTTGAATTAAATAACTTAAAATCCTCTGTGGCTGCATAGTAATGCATGACCTGACACTCTATGCACTTTCTAGTGTTGTAACAGGAATATGTTAACGGTGTTCCTAACTGCAGGCCTTTGACTACCATCATGGAAAAGCAGACATTCCATCAGAAATGATTTGGGTGGATAAATAGGTGATGATACAATCATTCATATCAGAATTCATAATGATGATCTGCACATACATGCATTTTAAATGCTAGACACCACTGGATTTGAACCCAGGATCATGTGTACCAAAAATTAATACTTTTAAAGCATTTAACAGACTGACCTAGTGAGACACTGTTAGAGCAGCTGTATTTTTCAATATATAATTGCATACTTATATGCTGTTACATACCTCATTTACATCCATTATTATGTGTATGGCTTTATAGGAATGTATTTCTCCACCAAAGTGCCAGTTAAAGACCTATTTTTTTCATTAAGGTTTTAGCAGGTGTATTTTTAAATGTTGCAGATATAATTGCACAATTATCTGTTGTTAGACACCTCACTTACATCCATTATTATCTGTTTGGCTTTATAGTGCTGTCTTCCTATACCAGAGTCCATTACCAACATGGGAGATGCTCCACACCAGTGGTCACCCCCTCATTGGTCAAGTCTGACCATAAGCTTATCACCCTTGACATCCACATCCCAACCCCATCCCCCAGTAAGGAAATCTCCGTAAAAAACTTCTCCAAAGCCAACTTCATGCTACTCAAGTTATAAGTGACAAACTTCATGACACCCATGTATACGGGAGCTGAAAGTTCAACTGCTGAATCCTACACTAAGGCACTGTACGAGCACATCCACTCGTGCATGGATCATGCCATCTGAAATAGAGCCAAGATGCTCTCCTCCAAAAAAAGGAAGCCGATCTGGTGGTCCCATGCCATAAACAAACTATACAACAGAAGGAAGAAACTGTTGCAGAAAAGAGAAAAATCCTA
Source organism: Protopterus annectens (assembly GCF_019279795.1). NCBI lineage: Eukaryota > Metazoa > Chordata > Ceratodontiformes > Protopteridae > Protopterus > Protopterus annectens. The sequence continues at coordinate 292,573,582 of NC_056734.1, read as the reverse complement.
GGATCTAAAAAACTCCCTTACCATCCAGAGTAAGAAGCTGAGATCCCTCATACAATCCTCCAAAGCTAGTTACAAAAATAAAATAGTCAAAGATTCCAAAGACAATCACAAGGCATTCTATAGTTATGTCAAGAATCTAAATGGCAATGCTCTGATCTGCTCTGAGCTACAACAGAATGGCATTAAATATACTGATCCCAAGGATATTACCAATATCCTGGCAGATCGATTTAGTGCCAACTTCACCCTCTCTCACCCCCTAAAGGGCCCATCTCAATACCAAAAGATTGCCAAATTCCAGTAATCACGGCCACACAGGTAGAAACCGCGCTCTCCAAAGTTAAGTATACAGCATCCATGGGACCAGATGACATCCCGGGCTATGTACTACATGAACTACAAAATGAACTGGCACCTCACCTAAGTGTCATGTTTAACCATAGCCTCACCTCAGGCTTCGTGCCCACTGAGTGGCGCACAGCTACAGTTATCCCACTTCACAAGGGGGGATCCACCTTGGATCCCGGGAACTACCATCCTATCAGTCTGATGAGCCTGATCTGCAAGGGCATGGAACGCATTATCATGGAACTTATAAACAAAGACATTGGCAACCTTCAAACACTGGACCCCACCCAGTTTGGGTTCATGAAATGATTCAATAATGTCTCCTGAACCTGACTTGACTTCTTTGAATCAGTCTCCAGAGCTGTGTACGAGGGTAAGGTGGCCCAGACAGCCTATCTGGACCTCGCCAAGGCCTTTGACACCATTCCCCACTCTGGAATCATAGATAAACTTACTAAGTTGGGCATAAATCCCTACATCACTTGATGGGTTGCCAACTGGCTTACTGACAGAATCCAGACTGTAAAAGTAGCCGTCTCCAAATCCATCTTCAGACAAGTGACAAGTGGAGTACATCAGGGTTCAGACCTGGGACCGCTCTTGTTTGGCATCTACTTCTTTGAAGTACAGGCCAACACTAAGGGACTCTGGCTAACAAAGTTTGCAGATGACTGCAAACTGGGAGCCATTATTGAATGCCCAAATTATGTGGATATTCTACAAAAGGGCCTTACAGAAACAGATGCTTGGTGCCAGAGCCATGGGCTCAAGCTTAATGCCAAGAAATGTATAGTTATCCCCTTTGGGAAAAACCATGTACTCATGAATTACCACATAGGTGGTAGTACACTAAACACTGAAAGTCTGATGAGAAACTTAAGGACACAGGTGGACAGTGGTCTCACCTTTGATAACCACATTGCCACAACAATCAGGAAATCCTTCTATGTGGCACACTTCATCACTAAGGGCTTTTCATCCAGAAAAAAGGAGGTCATTATCCCACTGTACTCATCCCTCATTAGACTCATTATAGAGTACAATGCCCCATTTGTTATGTACCTCACAAGACATCTGCAACAGCTAGAAAGGCCGCAGAAATACCTCACTAAAAGAATCACAGGCCGCAAGCAGATGCCCTATGCTGACCATCTAAAAAAAACTCGAGCTATACTCTGTGGCATATTGTCTACTCAGAGGCAATCTCTGCTTAACATACAAGGCCATGTCAAACCCTGAGCTGTTGGACATGCTCCACTTAAAGAAATCCCAGTCCCTCAGAGCCACACGCTCCAGGGATCTAAACCTTGTCACCACAATAAACAAAACATGCTGGAGAGATAGGTTCCTGACCTAGAGACTCCCCTTACTCTGAATAGACTGCCCATACATGTCAAGCAGAGCACCTCCTTGGCCCTCTTCAAAAGGAACCTTGATGATTGGCTGGAAGATAGGAAATTCATCCCAGGGATCACATCAGTCGCCCTGCTAGACAGGTGTCCAGGGAAGTAAATGTTGTGGGAAGAAATATCCAGGGAATTGTTATGGCTAGGCTTGTATAGGCCCTAGGGCCGATAGACTAGTATCAGCCTATGAACCTATAAACCTATGAACCTATGCACATTCCCATTTTTCTATTACTCTTTTATCAAATTTGTGCAATATGCCATAATGCGCAGCATTGCTTAAACATGCTTAATGGTGGGAAACTGGCAAGTATTATGTTTTGCTTAAAACACATGTGTTAATGAACAGCTGTGTGGCTTGGCAGGTTGATGCACTGGTCTGCAAGTATGATGGTCCTAGGTTCAAATTAGGGTGCAGCTGCACTTTATGAACATGATTAATATTATTTCAGATACATATTTCAATACAGCGGCATTTAGCTTAGCTTAACGTTGTTGCGCTCCATGCAGCATCTTGCAAAAAATACTGTATTTAAAGACATGAGAAATGGGGAGATAAGACAGTGGTGAAATGGGGTGCAATCAGGGGAAAAACATAATGAGCGGCAGGTAGGTATTTGCAAGAAGAGTGTATGAAAGAACCATAGTTATACATTTCTTTTGCAGCAACAGCTGTGCACGTCAACAGATATTTAGCTGAATTTGGACTGTCACCCCCAGACAGAGGGGTAATGAGAATATAAGTGCATTGTCAAGCCAGTTGGATCAAATTAAGTGTGTCCAGTGGACACGTGTGTGAAATGGGGAGCTATGTATGGGACAATATTTTTTTGAGGACAGGTGTCCATTTTTTTTTTAAGGTGACAGTGGAACGTTGGGGAAGGGACATATTACTACACACACTACTACTACATCTTTCTACATATGTAAGATTTCAGTTGTGAGTACAATGACTGCAAATATTGTATAGATGATGTTGCACATACATAGCTCTCAACCTGTTACCACAGGACATTATGGGCCAAGCCCTACTAAATTGTGGGACAAAGACACAAGCACAGGGAGCATTTTTCCATAGTCTGCTCATACATCAGTAGCAAGGTGTTCTGATAATAGATTTGTCATTAAATTGCATTACATGTAATGTCATATATCTGCTAATAAAGGACCACACATATGGGGCAGTTGTCATTATATTCTACAGAAATCATTAGAGTTGAGAGGTTTGTCCATGTACACTAATTGCACTAGACAGCTGGTCATTTCTCAGTTGGCTGCCATGGGATTAGAACCCACAAGCAGTGACAACAGGGATAATGTGCACTTTATTTGAATATAATGAATTCTAAAAACACCATCTCCTTTAAGACTTTTATTGCAGCATTTTGTGTGAAATCTTACATTTTCACACATGCATAACTCTGCGTGGTATGAGATTGGAACCTAAAAGCAGTGACCACAAGAATAATGAGCACTTAATTTGAAAACATTTTTTATCAAAGCACCATCTCCTTTACACTGTATTGCTTAATGTCACTTGAAATCTGGCAGTTACATACATGTATGGCTGTGTAGGATGTCTGTTAACCTAACTGCATGCCCTATTCATTTGCTGAGTGCTCTCTACAGCATATTTCTGGAAAAATTATCAGAACTGAACTTGACACTTAAGCTGGGTATTGCACTACATTTATTCCTGAAATGTGTTGCATTATTTATTAGTTAATGTGTAACAGTTGACAGGTGTCGGATTAGAACACGTGCAGTGAATACAGGAATAAGGAACACTTTTTTGAAAAGAGTAGTTCTCAAAGCACAATCTCCTTTTAAACTTTATTGATAATGTTGCTTAAACTCTGGCATTTAAACACATGGATAGCTTGTCCAGGACTTCACTTAAATTACCCATATACCATGTTCATTGACTGAGTAGAATATACAGCATTATGTCAGACAAAATGCACAGAGCACAGGCTTGAACTTTACTCTGGGTATTGCACTACATTTATTTCTAACATTTGTTGCTGCATTGTTTATTAAGTTACATGTAACACTTCATTCCTGTCAGATTAGAACATACATGCAGTGAATTCAGGAATAGTGAACACTGTATTTGAAAAAAATTACTGATCAAAGCACCATTACCCTTTAAAACGTATTGATTAATGTTGCTTCAAGTATGGCATGTAGACCATGGATAGCTGTCTAGGACTTCTGTTAACTAACCCATATACCCTGTTCATTCATTGAGTGCAACCTACAGTATATTTCAGATGATGAGCAGGCCAGAACAGTGACTCTTAATCTAGGTAGACCCCAACATTAACTGATGTTTGGAAGTTATACTACACAGTACTGCATGCGTACTTGCTTTAACTTTCTTTACCATTTCAGGTAGGCAGTGACACATTAATAAAGATGTAGGATGTGCCAGCTATATCATACATGACTGTTAAGACTGCAGACTTTGCAATTACTTTATTGTATATTTATGTTATGCATTAAGTTATTACTATGATGTTTTCCTACTTACCACACAATTGCATCATCCTGGCCAAGCACCCTACATGGGACTAGACATTGCGAGCCCTCTCTTATGCAGCTGTGGTAAGAGAAATAAACCATTATGCATACCAGTTTTCCACAGATTCAGCTTGCATGTTTCTAAATTACTAGCAAACATACTTACATATATGTGGGGTGTGCCCATCCCTAGCCTCTTGGACCCAGGTGTCCAATGGTCCCCTCTTCCTACACCTCGGGTCATTGTAGTGGTGATGACACTGCTCAACACTGGTGGGGATACCAGTAGCAATGGTTAGTTCCCTGGCCAAATGATCACAGGCGTCAGACTTACACTCTGATCCCTGGTAGTCTCCCTGCAGCAGCCGGGCTTCATAATTCTTAACAAAGAGTCCAACAAGAACTCTGGAATCCTGCACTCCCCACTTTTGCGCATTCCCTCACCAACAGCACCAGGAATATCCACAGCCAAGTTAAGACTCCAAAGAATGATGTGCAATTCCCTCCTATTGGCCTTTAAATAGGCTGCATTCCCACCCTTGCATATCAAGCTGTAACTTAAAAAGGTGCGCAACTTAGCATTGCATAAATTCCCACAAACCATGTGTAGGTGAAGCTTGCAATGTGCAAATGGGAATAGACTGTTGACCATGTTTAAGCGCTCCTTAGCACTGAGCAGCTTTTCTAAATGTAACATTTTTTTTTAATTTTAAACTTAATAGATGTTTCAGTCACCTGACACATTTTCACAGGAATATATGTAAAAAGTATGACTGCTCAGGACTCATACCTGGGACCTACTACACTGCAGATCATGACTCACCCTATCTAGCCACTAGGACTGTGAAGGGAGCTCGTATATCTTCAGATATATTCAGATATACTGCAAGATGCCTGTATGCATGATGCAGCTTTGCTACATGGGTTTGTTGCTAAACACCGTAGGACTACAATTGAACACATCCAGTTTATATTTTTAGATGTCTAGTGGATGTCTGCTGTACATATAAATGCAGCTAAGCATAGCTAAGCAACACACCACACCACGCAAACAAGCACATGAAACAAAAAATAATTAGAATTGAATACATCTGGTTTCTATTTTTAGATGTCTAGCAGATGTCTGCTGTATATGTGAGCAACACTAAGCATAGCTGTGCAAAGCACTGCACTGAGCAAACAAGTAGATAAATGGAAAAAAATTAAAAATTAAAATTGCAATTTCATAAAGTAATTTCTGTAGTTCATCTTTCAGATCAGGTTAATGGACTGAAAGGTACTGTGCTGTGCTTACCAACTGTCCAGAAGTTTTCTAGAAAGTCCACAAGCCTCTACAGTGTTGCCTGCATGGATTCAATATCCATGTTACTGTGATCTCCCTTGGCAGCGCACCATAATTAATATGTACGGCATGCTGCCAAGGAAGAACCGTGGCCATGTACATGGGTACATCCCATGTAGGTTCTTCACAGAGCCTACACAGATTTTAATTAATCCTGGGGATAGTTCTATTGTAAACACTTTATGTTTTAATATAGACTTTAAACTAACAGTCACATTGATTCCAGGCTTTTTATCTGTGCCTCTGTCTTGCAGCTTGGAAAAATTGTATTGTTTGTTATATAGGCAAATCACCTAGAAAATTAAAAGATTGCATAATAGAACATTGATCTGACATGCATAGATCCATACAAACTAATGCTTTAGCAAAACATAATATAGAGAATGGAAATTAGCATGTTTTTCTCTTTAGACTTACAGAAATTGTTTTTGGCAAATTTAGAGGTGGTGATCTTGATAATAAGCTCAAACCATCTGAATATAAGTGGATAGTTATGCTCCAAGCAGATAAAAAGACTGTAATTAATGTGACTGTTAGTTTAAAGTCTATATTAAAACATAAGTAAATGTGTTTAAAATAGAACTATGTTTTGCAATGTTTACATTGTTACACTGTATCTTTAAGACAGTTATTTCATTGTACATTTTGATTGGTGGGCTATATGCTATGTTCATACCACTCAACATCCCTGAATTTATGGATCTGGCTTGCCAATTTCCCTTACCTGCATTGTTCTAACATGCCAGAGGCTATTCACCTTGGAGACCTACTGTGGATATGGGTAGGTCCCAGGGCAAGACTTACACCCTGTCCCATGGATTTTCAAGGCCTGGTGAGAGCTCACCTGACACTGCTGGAACCGTGACACTTTGCAGGGTGCAGGCCCTTTGCTCAGGGCAAACCCATTCCAGGGCACCCTGCCCTTTACAAAGAAAAGAAAACTCCCACAGGGGACAAGCCAGCTTCTCCAGGATTGTCGCATCACTGCACTGGACGCTGTGAGGCATCCATCTCCGCAGCCCTGGATTCGGGGATTTGAACCCAACTCCCTTTCAATCAGCTGAAGGCAACAGAGGCCATTGCCTGTCCCTTTGGAATGGTGCTCACCTGTCTCTCATGACTAACTGACACATTTTCAGAGCTTCATAGAACTTGTTCAGATTTCCATAGAATATCCAAGTTTTTGCCTCAAATTTTTGGTCCATTTTTCATAAAATTGTGTTTTTGTAGCAAATTTGTGGCAAATCATTAAAGACTGAAGTTAGAAAATAATGACAGACATTTGAATTTCAGACTTCCTACCTTTCAGAAAATCCATGCTAATGTAAAACCTGTTATTCTATCAACTTTCTAAGTTTTTAAGAGGAATATTTTAAAAATATCTCTATTTTTCGGTCTTTGTCATACTTTTATTTATGGCTTTGTCCAGATTTCTTGCTCTAAGAGGTTGAGAGGTATGGTTACATTATTTGAAAGTACTATTTATTTGATACTTACATTTTAAAATGGTTTTAGCACTGAAGAAGGATTTTTATCCCAAAGCTTTGTGATTGTCATTAAATATAGTTACACAGCATTTGCAGAGTTCATTCATTTGTTGGTTTTAATACACATATCTTACAAATACCACTGTGGTAGTGCTGGACTATGGGCAACATGTTTGCAAATTCTTGTCAGTAACACACATGTTTAAAGAAGAGTTGCTGCAGCAGCAGCTGCATGTTAACTGTCAAAATTCTTGTACAGCTGAATGTTAAAGGAAGGTCTAACATGCTAATGTGTGTCATGCACAGCTTGCAACATAATGTTAAATGTCACGTAGTATCTGCATGGTATGTTTGGACCTGTAAAACATAAGCATGGCAGCAAAATAGTATGCATGCACAAGTGTACAGATACAGTCCAATCACTCATATGGCAAATACCATGATGGCAGTATAACACAAGTGGATCACACAGGCAGTATTTACAGAGCTGATGGACCACCCTATTGGGGATCAACATCATGAATAACCTCTCAGGCTGTCTCCCTGAATGAGTCATGTGTAGCTTGTGCCATGTCCTGAAAGAAATTCCACATTATGTCCCTCACCTGTGTACGAAAACCATCAGTAACCACCTCCTGGATCTGCTCCAGATAATTGCCTCACTGTTGTTCCTGGCATGGCCTTTTCTAGGGTGCAGCAGGTATGATGGCTTGTGCAGGTCCAGCTTTCTTGTCATCATCCTCATGTCTGTCATGCTTGTCATCATCTGAGGACTCTGGCAGTGGCCTGGAATGTGTTTGGCGCTTATGTCTGATAGGTAATCATCCATGGATCCTATGCTCTGTCAGGATGAATCACAACACAGGACCAAAATTACATATGCATACCTGATACTACCTGTCTGCATAACATACCCACTGCGACACAATGACCAGGGAGAAAACAATCATCATGAAACCGTACAATAAGTTATGACCATAGTCAACTGTACCACATGTTAGTATTCAAAACCATAATAATGAAAAACAAATGTCTATCAGGCCGCACATTCCTGTGAAAACCATAGCTGACAGTAAACTGAAACTGATGTGCACATCTGCAATCTAACAGACATTATGTAACATCCCTTTGTCATGTGAGTTCTGCATATTAGAATATGAGAAAAAAGTATATTAATATACTTTGCAGGTGTAATTTAAAACACAATTCCAGATGAAATAGCGCAAACATTAAGTAGCACAATTATAATTAACAGTCTTGCTGCTAGCAGATGACTCTTCATGCACACAACACCTTCTGTATGTCCCATTATCTATACTTCTGGATGTTTTCAATACCAGAACATGTTAGAGACAGTGTATCCATCACACAACGTGAGCACCTTAATCGAGGCCATGCCATGACATGCATAACTAACTTACCAGTGGAAATTAATGTCATGACCTGAACAGTTGTTTATTGGTGAGCATTACATATGACAAGCATATGCAAAGCCAGCACACTTAACATATCCTGAAATTTGAAGTGAAGCATGCCCTGGTACTGTCTCATGCACCAGTCACATAAAAATAAAATTTGACAATATTGGGAAAATTACAGCATAACAGTAGTATTGTATACTGCACTGTTTAATACTGATGTATGCCTCAGTAAATCGTCCAGCTGACTTTGACAGAATATCAGTATTCCATGTTTTTCCTTTGCATGTGTGACCTGAACAGTTATGCTTGTGAGTGAATTTGTCTGTGAATGTAATGAGCATTATGAACAGGCACCAAATAACATTGTTTATAATGAAGACAGAGTGAGCTGACAATCCCATGGAAAATATAAAAGTCATATGACAAACAGCTGAGTTAGACAGCATGGTCAATGGCTGACATCACATCCATTTAAGGCATACAACACAACAAGAGTAATAATGTTCAGTTATAAACACAGTGATTGCCTGCAACACATAAGAATATAGTATATGTTGTGCAAACACTATTGTCTGTCTACAAACTTATGCATGACCTTCATACTTTTATTCGCAATCGCTCACCTGTGAAATGCAAACATCTGGATGCTAGTTGCTGATTATGAAATGGTGCAATGAAATGCCTATGTGCACAACTATCTCCAAACACAGAATGCAAGTATGCTTTTACAAATCCATTAAAGGTATTGGAGACAGATGTGATACCCATGTTGTACTGAAGGGCATGCCACACAGTCTGCCAACAGTAGTGTGAACAGTGACACAGCAGATACCAACTCAGTATGGGACTAGGCAGGCTATGCACATCCGATCAATCACTGAGAACCACATCCAAATATAGAAGTATGCAAACACATGCATTAGAAAAAGCAGACAAAGAACTATAAACTTGGATGTGAAACTAACTGTCATTTAGGTTGTGGCCTACATTTCAAAACCTATGTTCAGAAAACAATGATATCTAAACATATTCTTAGTTAAATCAGACTTGTAATTACAGGTATTGTGTGAGTATTGCACTTACCATACTGATGCATGGCTGATATTCCTGCATAATAAGAAATATACATGGTAATGTCAAAAATACAGACCTATAACTAGGATCAGATATATTTTATTTACAAAAACAGGCAAAGTAATCAGCATACCTGTCTTACCCTACTACTCCTTCAGCCTGTGCATCTAGTCAAGAGACATGGTTCTAAGTCCTGTCCTCATCACCTGCAAAACGAAAAGTCTGAGTGATGTATTTCTCAAATAACCATGATATACATTGCTCAGATCAGGTTCTCAAATTTTTTTCTCTTGAAGAAAAACAGAGAACCACCATACACATTTTGGAATGTTACACACACATTCCTTTGCATCTTGGAATAGAACTGAATGCAGATTGGAGGACTTGAGATTTAGACCTGCAACTCTAAACTGCATCTATACTCTTACCTCTGACACCCGCCCACCTAGTTAATCCATCTTGCCTAAGAGTTCATGGTGGGAATGCAGTGAAAATACCTGGAGTTATGAATGTGCTGGGATGGGGTACTAATACGGATTACAGCTTAGGCTTTACAAAAAGGGCAATGTGATGTGTATTTAGGAAAATAAGTTGCAAGAATGAATACATGTCAGCACAGTGGTCACAACTGAAAACCCAAAAAGAAAAGTATCATTCCTCAAAGAGTGGAACACTATCATGTATCACATAGCTGTTGTTAACAGACAACTACAATGTGCTGCACATCAGCGACACAATAATGTATTTCATGTGGGAGGACATAAAACATGTACAGATAGTCAATGGCAAAGTACACATCATAAATCAAATTCATACATGATATCAGTGATTCTCCCTGCTCTGCATTCCAGCTGTATGTCTGACCATCTGACTCCCTCTAAATATAAGTATGAGAAGGATGTTGAAGTCAGTTTAATACAGAATGACACAATTATACATGAAATTAATTTTGCAAATGTTAACAAATGCCACAAAACTTTTTGGCAGAAATATAACAGTCTGTTCCAAACTTTGCACATAACACTGTAAGAAAAGAGGAGCTGTTGGCAGAGCATTATAGATTACAGTGATATTTGTAGAAACCTGACAAAGAATCAAGTTATTTGTAATCATGCTCAAAATAACTCAATATTAATCAGCAGATATGTAAAGCGTCAATTTTGACAATGTGTGAAAGACACAATGATTAGAATATAATGAGAGAGTTCACCTATATGGAGTTTAACCCACACCCTACCAATATTTATGCATGCTGGCCTGTTCCCTTACAGGCTGAGCTATCAGCCAGCACAGTTTTTTTCTGGACAAACTAGTACTGTGTGTGTGTGTGTGTGTGTGTGTGTGTGTGTGTGTGTGTGTGTGTGTGTGTGTGTGTGTGTGTGTGTGTGTGTGTGTATCCATATTTCTGTGGATAATGGATGAGTACAGAAACATCAGACACATAAACACTATAGGCCATCATGATTCACACAAATACCAGTTATCATCAACTATTACAACTGAAAAGATATGTGTAGCCAGTTGGACATGCATTCCTCTTGTGTTAAACAACAGGACTGTAATAAGAATTTTCACTTTCTTAAGAGGAATGGGCTAACAAAGTTATTTCTGATTTATTATTCACGAATACACATGTATACGGGCAATAATTTCAAAGTATTATGGGTAACTTAGAAATGTGTTGTAATCAGTGGCCCAGGTGCTATAGGTTTCAGTGACACATGACTATAGTGGATGTGTAAAATGATGTCATTTTATGTTGGAAAACAGGTATACATCTACAATATGTAATATTATGTACATTATAAACATTATTGAATAAGTAAACTCCATGAAAATACAACACATACTTATACAGAGAACAGCCACCATGTCTTCTTAATTATCCAGATGAGCTAATTGTCAGAAGTGCTACTTAATGATTTTAAAAGTCATGCATCTGATACATCTGTGACACAGCTATATCTTTGAACTCCATAGGAATGTTCAGGTATACGTAGGATTGTGAGACTTACTGTAAGCATCCATCAGCTGTTGATGCACCTCAGTGACCCTCCAATGAAGCTCCTCTGTGTCCCTCTGATGCAGGTCATTATAGCAGTGGCAAATCTGCACTCCATTCCAGTAGACCTCCATACATTGTCAATACTCGCTTGCAATTCTGCTGCAAATGTCAATCATCATGAAGTTCCATGGTCTAACTCTCATGCAATGCTCCACACCACCACAGACATTCATCATCTGGATGGTTTCCTCCTCAGTCCAATGAGGTGCCGAGATAGTTTGATGCCTTCTGGAAGTAGCCATCTTGAAAATGTTGAATGCAGAAAAACACAATTCAGAAAATTGCTCACTGAGGTCTCACTCAGTTTACAGATACTGTAGCAATGGTCTGATATGTAAATGTATCAAAATCAATACTTAAAAGTGATGCTTATGTCATGTTATCAGATCATTGGAAGATAGGTTCGTGCAGTACATGGTCCTGTTTAACGATACCTATTGGGTACTTGCACAGAGCTCCTTCCTATTATGACACACTATTTGTTAATGCATTGAATTTCGAGAACTTATGCAGACATGCACAAACAGGATTCCAAAACCTTGAATTTTAATGAACCTCATTGATTATGTATGACACAAATGGTACGTAAAAGATATATGCACATACATGGTCTTACTTTCAGTTATACCTGACTCATGAGTAGCTGCAAAGATAATTTGGCACCTCCTAACATTGCTCTTCTGGGAAATATGTGGCTCCTTATAGACCTATGTTAACATTACTCCTTATCAAGTGTGTATCTCTTTAGACTGATGCAGTTATGGAAAATGTCTGCCTTAAAAAAATGTTTGTGACTTACTGATGGGGTGTGAGACTTAACCTGCATGCATACAGGTGGTGACATCTGCATCAATAACATGCAGTGCTTTCCCATATGTAGTTGTACAGACAGATGTAAATAGCACAACTGAACAGTACATAAAGATAGATTTTCTGTATATTTTGTGGGTGACTCCATACACTCCGTGGTGTATATATGGAAAACTACAGATTCCAGTATTATCTATATGCTGCTATGTGGTATGTATTTGTATGTCTGTTATGGATATTTATTCATTGAGAATTCTTAAAATAAGTATTAGAACTACTGACTCAATACAAAAAGGATCCATATTGCCTGTGGCCTGATTACGGATCCTGAGGCTTTCTGGGCTTTCCGTAAGTTGTTCAATTGATCATTTACAGATAGTGTCTGCTAATGTGGATGGCATTCACTGCTCATTAAGCATTCTGTTGATATAAGCTAATCATGTATAAAGTGTCATATGACAGGTTGTTTTACACCGGTTGCTTTTTAGGCTGCAACTGCATTACAGCAGAATGTGTTTGGACCTCCATTGCTCAGTTATCCACTCTGAGGGGCTCAAATCCCACAGACAGCCTCTACAGATATCACAAATTATGTTGCTGTTCCAAGTGTTATGCTGTTTTATGGTTTTATATGTTACAGTACTATATGGTACAGAGACTACTTCTTAGAATTTTACATTGTGCAGGATTGCATAGTATTTACAGAGGCATAAGCTGTACACACGGTCAACTCCATATGTGGGACCCCACATGAATCTAAACACATGCATATAACTGTCTTTCAGATGGCAAACAGACCTAGGGGTGACAATTTCTCCCCACAGTAAAACAAGATTATAATAGTTGCTCTGCAGCAACATGGACAGAGACTTCTTGAATGGGCAGGAAACACACTATGGAGGAATAAATTCTGGACTAACCTCACCAACATGATTAATGCTGTGTTGATCCCATGATGCCTGTCACTGATGCTGCTCTGATATGATCTTCCATGAAGCCAACAGGCTATGCCAGAATGAGAGATCAAGGGATGCCACCCCCTGAGGAAATCACACAGTTTCTTGTATCGTTGCACACAGCAAGTGGATACCTGGGGTTAGGACAGAAGCAGGTTTTCCAGGCCACATGTGTTGTGTCACTTTGCATAAGAGTGATGCATATAGAGTAAATCATCACATACTGCTGTTGCATGCACATTCATGTATTGCCATTTTTGTGTTGCTGCAGCACAAATGAATCATGCACATGGGTCCACACAAGGTGATGACGATCAGCTTAATTGTAATGGCATGTAGACATACAACTGCAGTACAGACTTAACAGTGCAACCAACAGATATAATGTTGTCTGCATTCATTTTCACTCATCAACCTACTTCTGCACAATAGCAGGAGGAAATGACAAGTGAGTGTCTCCATATACTGTAACAGTGAATATTAGCTGTTATTGTCTCGGCCTCATGTCATGTCAGTGCTGTTTACTCTTACAATTATATTTTTCTTACCTTATAAATTACAGTGACTTCCTTGGAAGGTACAATCCATGGAAGTACACTTACAGATAGACCAGATATGGTACCACAACATGCTCATACTTTGCAGCAATGTGTAGCAGACCTGTGTTGCATGAAATTAATGTTGCTATTTTTCCTACACAAGGACATCTGGCCAACAGGTGTGCCATACATCATGTGAGTATCAGTAGTATTCCTTCTGGTGTTTTGCCTTGCTGTAATGCAGCCCTCAGACCACTGTCCCAGAATAATGCAGTATCTTAGATATTTCCAGGGTATACTGCCATGATTTTTGTTATGTTGCCATGTACTGCACACATGAACTGGCAGTTTATGGATGGCCACCTCTTTCTGTTGATGTATCTGTCTATTTCTGGAGGAACTGGGGTATTGATAGGGATGTGGGAGCAGTCCATTGCACCAAGTATTATGGGAATTTGCAAGGTTATAAAACTGGTACATAATAGTTCTCTGCTCCATGGGGGTAAATGGAAAGTGTATATACTCATCTATTTTGTTGCACATTATTGCCAGGAATTTTGACAGGGTGTGACACTCTTATAGCTTTACCCATTTGACTTTGGAATGTCCAAAATGCCAGTACACCCAGACTAAGACACACTTTTGTTTCAAGAGGGATGGGGTTGCCTCACAAAGTCTGCACAGACATGTGTGGGGCACACATATTGCACACAGCCTGCACCAGCTGTCTGTCTAGGCAGCACCTGTCAGTGATTTGTTGACCTGACAGTTGGCTTAGTTTCAGCCTTGTCTTCACTCTAGCTGGCTGCTTTTGAGGATGCGCAACCACATCCTTCTCCATGGCTTGCAGTACTGCAGCCTATTGCAGTTTGTTCTTTGCAGGAAGCATTGCTTTTTGGTCAGTATTATTATGGATTCCATTATATTCCATGGTAATCACTTCCATTTCTTATATTGTGGTATGGTAGATGCAGAGGATTTTAGAAACAGAGTCGAGATTGCAATTTGTCACATTGGGTGCTCAAAATGTGTTTTGGAATCTGACGGGTGTGCATGGAATGTGTAATTATCCTACTCTGAATAGTTAAGTACTCAGACTGCTTGCAGTGTGTCTTCTGAAATCATGTATACAGATGGTGTGCTGAAGTATATCTTTGGCATGCTGTGCTGTCTGCAAATAGCTTTTGGATTCTGGACCATGGTTTCCATATTATCATGGTGTCAAATGTGAGGGGAAAACAAACTAACTCAATGACACATATTTATCCAAAGGTATAAATTCAACCAGTAAAATCAAGTGTGTTTCATGATTGATTTATCTACCATCCTTGGCATTCCATGTTTTCTCTAGCAACCTGTTTCAGAGGCAAGAAGTAATATTTAGCATGCTTTATAACCTTGTTATTTTTTAATTATTGATGCCAATATCTGCATATTCTTTATCTATGAACTGTGCTTTGATGTAAAAAGCTCTCAGTGCAACGTCTAGTCTTTCTTGAACAAGCCTTTTGAACATTTCAGTAGAACACACTGAACATGATATAATCAGCACTAGTTTTGAAAATGCATTCTGCAGTGAAAAGATTGTGTCCACTAGTGTGGTAAAGCATGTAACCACTAAGGAAAGGCAGGAATGATTTATAAAACTAACAACTTATGCCAACAATCACATGCTACAGAGAACAGGAATCAACAAGTCCTGAAGGAAAAAATTGTTATTGTATTGTAAGAGAGGTTCATTTTGAAATATGATTTAATCAATATCTGAGAACACAGCTGCAAACCAGAGCTGACTTTGGTCTTTACATTTAGACAACACTCTGTGAACAAACAAGTTAACAACTTTCGTTTATCTTTATCAATTACTCAGCTTATTGCAATAGGAAAACTAACTTTTAAAAGTGTGTGGGGGGGGGGCATTTGTGCATGTGTGTTTAAACTAGTGAAAGATCATAAAGGTATGTTTGCTTTAAGAAATGCTATTGTTTTGTGATTAAATAGTGCAAAGTTGTATCCAAGAGACAGAGTCAGTGCCTAGGCATGCTAATTGTATGTCAATATTCAAGTCCTGCTGATGGTATTTTCATAGCTGAACTTTACACAGCCACCAGATGTCTAATATGCATTCATTCAGAAACAAATCCATACTAACAAGATACTGCCTGCTGAAAATCTATTGAAAGCAGCGTTGTACTAGGACAGAAGTGATGATGCAAAAGCGGAGCTTATTTTCAGCGAAGACTGTCCAGGGAAACAAGCTATCAGCTGAATGTATGTGATTCCCTTTTATCTGCTACAGCTAGATTACTCTGATATTCAGCAGTAAATTGCATCAGAGTTTCAGCGCCATTTGAACCAAAGTATATTTTAAAATTCAGCATGCTATTTGGTCTTCCTTAAGATTAAATCTATATGGCACCTTTTTCTGATTTAATTTTTATATTATATCCTTTCTTATAAACAATGCAGATTTAAATAAGAGAACAATTTATCTTTGTCATATTAACATCAGAAGCTGTAATCTGAACAGGCACGTGGTATAGCAAGAGTCCTAACTAACAGAGCATACTGACACACTTGTACAAAATGGCTGTAAGCAGTTGAGCATTAAAACAGAGCTTATGGGCATACTTAAGCCTAGCTATATGTGAACAATCTAGGAAAATAAGCAATCAAAATATTTGTTTGATATGAAGTACCATTTAAGAATGGATAATTTCCCTTACTAGGACACTTAATATGCTTTATGCTATGTGTAAATGTAGGAACAAAATTTCCTGTGGGGAGGCTATGGTGTAGACCTTTATTATATATTTCAGAAACAGCATTACTTTATGAGTCCCATGCAGGAGTAATAACCATATCTGTTAAGAAGTCATTATACTGTATATATACTGAATCAACAAGGAGTTGGTTTATATTTTAGAATTACAACATGTTCTGCAGATAACATCGCCAACTAAGACATTCATAGTTGCAGGTAATACCACAATATGCTAACCTATTCATTTACTGCATTCTCAGCTAAAATTTGCATTTGCAGTAGCTACATGATGCATTCTCCACTTTGTAATTATTTCCTCCTTCTGTTGCCCAACATTAAATGTTTGTGGAATGAATCCATCCTGAGCATTAACATTTATCTTTGTTTCCCTGCAATAAGCCCACTTTCACTATTTACTGAATGGCCTAGATACTGTTCAATACTTCTGGACCAGCTTGCTAAACATAGTGCATGATCTGATTACACCTTGAAGCTCACATTGCCAATACTAGCTCGCAGGCCTTCAGCCTGCTGCTTTGCCTGGTATAGAACCAGGGCAACACACAGCAGCAGTACAGCTTTTCAAACGGTGTCTACAATTTGTTCTTTGGTGTCTGACTCTTACTTTTGGTGTGCCATTGTGCACCAGGCAGTACTGCATCCTTGTGGTAGACACATTGATGGACTTTGTGTTAGCATGCACATAAGTAATACTTTGCTTAACCTATGACCCCCATTTTGCCTACTCCCCTATACCTTTTAGGTCAGAAATTCTACCCTACTAGCTAACCGTACCATCAAACTCCAACATGTCTGTTTTACTGAAACTATCTGGCACCAAGGACTCACATTTTTGTAGTCAGCATATCCAGAACAACACTAGTGGCCTATGTACTCTAGGTAATACCAATCCTCTCTGTAAAGCCCTATGATCCTCCTTGAAATTGCTTGAATGCCTCATTACTAAATAATTTCCCAGTAACTTTCCCTAGCTTGGCATCTACTGCCTCATTTTTTTTTTGTGTGATCTCAGAGTTAATAAACAAAGTTGTAGAACTGTGGGAGGTGCAAGAGGGCTTTGTCCCCCACAAAAGTGCTTTGTTTTAGAGCATTCTGCACAGTTCATGAGATTCCTATTTAATGTTTTGCAGCTGATGAAACTGGATGTAATGAAAATGTCTGTCAGTCACTTGACATATACCCTGTTCTGGACAATGCTGCCATAGAAATATTCCACTGCTGAATAGCGTCAGTATCGTTTAAATATTGATCTGCAAGCACAAATCAGACTTATGGTTAAGTCATTACCTGATGCATAATTAACTTGTGTGTTCTTTGTTCAGTCTATCAGACAATTTGTCATGAATCCCATTTCACACCAGCTATATCTAAATCATCTTATGGTGAAAATGTGTGACTTGGATATTAATGCTAACCATGCTAACTGTTCTTGTCTATTATTCCCCTGCTCACTACACAAATAGCTAGGCAGCCACGCTACTAACTATAAAAGGGCAAACATTGTTAGAGTTCTGAGTCTTTTCATGCCTTAAACTCTCGCTTAATATGCGTTAAAGAAAAAAAAATCAGTGTTAAACTGCAGCAGGCAGCTGTTGACCCAGTCACAATTTAAATTTCACTGTAGTTCTCTATAAAATAGTAATCCATTACAAGTAAAGAGACTCATCCAATGTTACTTGCTAATATCACTTCCTAATGTATTACTTATCCAGACTAAATGCAAATGTCTGACCTTATTACCCTATAAGTAAAACAGAGAACATGACGTTCTATTATATTGTGCCTTGTTGCTTTTACCTGGTCAAGCAGATGATTCTGTCTTTTTAATCTTTTCCTTGGCGGGTTGACTATGTTGGTTGTGTTGTGCAGAAGGATGAAGTCCTGATTGTGATCTAGGTGACCTGGGCTTGTTTAGCAAACTGCGCACTGGAGGGTCCGGTGCCAGGAGAGTGATAAATGTTGAGTTATTTTGGCATATGTCTACTCACTTCCTTCTTGGGAGATGGTATGGAAACATGTTGTAGTGTGGCCAATACATCAAATTCCTGTTGGAGACTCTGAGTTACTCACATGGGTGGCAGCAATTCCAAAAACTGGAGTTAGACATCTAACTGTATGTTACTAGAGAGGTGGAACACACTGACTAGAAGTATTGCTATGTTATGCCCCCACTATATGACTCGCTTAGCATGCAGTGAGAAAACATAGCTGTAGCCGTACATCTTCACAGTCTTGTACAGAATGACTGCCCTTTGCTTGTCTGCTCCTCTCATTGGTCACAGGTCATTCTAAGCTTGCAGAGGCTGAAAAGTTCATGCTTCTCTATAGAAACGGGAACAACCCAGTGAAGGTACACATCTGAGATTTGCCCTGGTGGCTGCTAGGAGAAAATGGGATAGACAGGGTTCCAATGTCAGCAGTTGCTACACAGTCAAACAACCACCTAAAGTCTGTTCCAGTGCCTAAATGCAAACATAAATAAATGCATACATAGAGGCATAGATAAACACATACAAAATAAACAAATTTATATTGGATTGCAAATTAATTTAGCTCTACTCCTAAGAATTACAATTTTCCCAAACCTACTGTTGTTGGACAGAATACTTGTCACTTTTGCCCTTGCAAAATCTTTTTGAAGTTAATATAGGATCATAGGATCATAGTAGATATTAGGGTAATGGCTATAAACCCTTTTTATGCCTAACCATTTGTGTCCAGTTTGCCCAGTTATCAATGCCCAAGGGCAAGGGGCTTTGGTATATGCCTGTGTCTTATAGGTTCATAGGTGTTTACTTGGCTAATGACAACAAGGGCCTTTTTAAGCCTAGCCATGCATCCCAAATCTCTGACAAGTTCTGATACCCTTGATAAGTGTAAGAAGGGGGTTGGGAGATTGACCATTTACAGGTTACCTGTGTCCATTAGAGACATAGGTGCCAAACCAGGGATGATGAATTTCATCTGCAAGCTGCCCCTGTCTAAAAGGGATAGTAAACAAGCCAGTGGTGACTTTAAGTATCCCATTCATTTCCCCAATTTGCATTTGAATAGACTTGGGGAAGAGCTCTGCTTCACATGAAAGGGTGTTAGTCCAGAGAAGGGGTAATCTTTGAGATGCATATCTGTCCCTACAACCTGTTTTGTTTATGTCACAGACACCATTTAGATCCTTAGCTTGGGTAATTCTAGTGCTGCTTGTTTTACAAATGTGTAGCAGATCGAGAATGGCTGGATCAGAGAACCCTTGTAGGTTAGCCATAGATCGTCCCTCAGTAGACTGCAGGAAACCAAGTACAGAGACAGGGCTCAGAGGTGGTCTGCAGGGGAAGTTATTTATAACTTGTATTCTTTTAGTAAGGCTCCTTTGTGGTCAATCCATCTTTTGCAAATGCCTGGTCAGATACATGCTGAAAGGTGCATTGTAATCAATTATTGATGTAATGAAGACTGACTATAGCTGGATTATGATCTCCTTAGATTTCCATGCCTTTACTTATAAGTTCTGCGACATAGAAGGATTTTCTCACCACCCTAGACAAATGGTGACCAAAGTCTATTGTCAACCTGAGTTCCAAAATCCCTTACCACTGGGTCATCTTTTACAGGAATGTTATCAATGTTGTAATTTGCAGGGGTGGTCTTCTTCCCAAATGATATAATTATGCATTTTTTGCACAGAAATTTAGCACATGGTTCTGGTACCAGTTATTTGTCTGTGTGACCCTCCTGGAGGATAACTATATCTTTGAAGGATTCAGTGATTGCACCCAGCTTTCAGAAAATTTGGTCAGTCAATGGCCCTCTGCATTTGCCTTTACTTCAAAGAAGTGTATTCCAGACAGGAGCAGTCCCAGTACCAAGCCCTGTGGTGCACCACTAGTAACTCACCTCTTGGTGGAGGTGGAGTCCCCCAACCTAACTTCATGTGTCCTATCTGTGAGTTATATGCCTATCCAATGGGTGACACAGAGAATCATGCATACATTTGTGAGTTTGTCTATAATACCAGAATGAGTTATTGTGCCAAATGCCTTTGTCAGGTCAAGATAAGCAGTATGGACCAGTTTGCCGTCAGTCATGGCTTAATGACCCACTTGAAGAAGTCTTCCAGGTTTAGGAGGCATGAATAGCACTTGATAAAGCTGAACTGGGATGGAGTTTGAGAATTTCCTATGTCTTTGTTTATCAGGTCCATGATAATTCTTTCCATGGCCTCATATATACGACTAGTCAAACTTACGAGTTTGTAGTTCCCCGGGTCTAATAATCCACCTATGGGTAGATGGATGACAGTTACAGTTCTCCATTAGCGAGGGACAAAACCTGTCTGGAGGCTGTGGTTGAGGCTCTAATGGGCCTGACAGGTCATGTTTTGAGCTATGTAGGAGGTATCCTGGACTATTAACAGTACCCATCAATACAGCGTATTTAGCTTTGGAGAATGTGGCGAAGACCTGTTCTTTATTAATAATTCAGGGAGAAATGGTAGATGGTATTTCTTGGGGGGGGGTGATAAGAGTAAAAACTTGAAGCTAAATTTATCAGATAGGAAATTTGCTATATGCTTCTTCTTCCTTTAAGTCATAATTATTGAAATATGCTCAGAAGAAACACACACTCCTTAAGGGCAAGTATACAGCTTGAATGCAGTTTAATACTAAGCTTAGAGCTCTATTTATTTATTTATTTGTATTTGTTTACTAGGATGGTCCACTGGGCCACAGTAAGCCCATTTTCAGTGGAGGCCTGGGGAGAAAAGCTCCACAACCAGCTATACAGTATACAATATTCAATATGCAATACAATATGCAATATGCAACAGTATACAATATACAATGCAATACATGTATTACACAACACCTACAATTGCATAGATTATCATAAACTATATAGATATGCCTCAGTTGCAATATGGAATTGAGAGAGTAGGTGAAAATTGTAGCACAGTTATTAGATTACAACATAAAGGATAAGGTGATTGTACATTTAAGACATGACTAGATTGGATATTAAGGTGGGTAATTAGGTTAATTCTAAGACAGCTTAGTGTGAATCATTGTTCTTTGTAAAGTCATTAACTTGAGGTAATGGCAATACCTAATCATGTGTGGAGTCATCTTTTATATTCATGAGCAGCCTTGCTTTTATGGTTGTTCTGCTCTTTTGATGCAGTGGTTTGACATATCACATTATCCTCCCCTATCCTTTTAGATTAATTACAGACATAGTCACATTACTATAATAATGTTGTATTTCATTGTTTTTGGGTGTTAAAGTAGAAAGCTCAGAGATGGTACACACCACATTTCATTTGTAAATAACTTGTTTAAGGTAACATGTTGAGGTGGTTTGCTATCCCTCTTAAGAATTTCTGACGTGGTCATTTGTTTGAGAGTCTCTCAGGTGCAGTAAGAACTAGAAGCAGACTCATCGTCTACAGCTACCATATTGATATTAATACTGCTCAATAAAGTATTTCATTTTCAGAAGATTTTTTCCACCCTCAACCAAAGAAATTTGCCTTTATTGTTCACAATATCTCTGCGATGATATTCCTGAATTTGTTACTTATTCTTGAACCTGAATCCATTTTTTCCTTAATAATAGCAGGAATCCACCCATAGTGATATCTTGGTGATATACTGAATCTGTTTCAGTAACTGACCAGCCTAAAGAATTGTTTGTCTTGCAGGAGCTTTTGCAAACACTATTTAATTTAAACAGTTCAGATTACAGGTTTATTAGATTAAGGTCTGGATTCACGAAGGCTTGCATGGAGTCTAAGAGTAGAGTAAGCCGGCAGACAGCCAATATGTCTGCCGAGCGATCCAGCAACAGCCGGCAGGGGCGTGCATGAGAGCTCCTAAAACTACTCTTGCATGGACAGTGTTATGTTATGCAAATTACCTCATTTGCTGCTGAAAGCTATGCAAATGTGGTAAATTTGCGATCCAGGAAACACTAACCTGTCCGAGTAAGAGAAGAGTTATTTGCAGAAATGTACTTCGTTGGTAACGGAGTACCATTCTGCAAATAGCAAAACGGAGCTATGACAGCTCCAAATAAAGGATGCATCCAGTTGAGGAAGCATGCCAATGGCCAAATATAAGGCCATTGGCATTTTTATCTGTTGCAAATTAATAAAAATCAATTTTTTCCCCGATCTCCGATATTCAAAAATAGCGCAGCGCCATGCAAACATGTGGCGCTGTAAAAAACAGAAAATAAAAAAAGCCAAAAATAGGCATTCTTATTAAAAATATTCTTCTGCCATGCAGGTGAATGGCAGGCTGAAGACAACATGGCTACTGAGTAGTGGTTGCTAAGGGGGGAAGCTCAGTTTGAGAGATGTAACCAAGCATTAGTAGGCAATCCTATGCAAATGAGGATAAGGATAGTGAATCCCAATTTTCCCTGGCATGTTAGCCATGTCCCTAGAATGTAAGTGTAGGAGTAGGGGAGTAGTAGAGTAGAAGATAGGTGACATCATGAGGGGGTATGTATGAAAGACTGTAAGCTTATTGGAGCAGAGTGGCATGTGTTTGCTGTGAGTTACTAAGGATTGGAAGAGGTGTGTCTGCAGTTGTCTTAACTGAAACCCAGAAACCGAAGGTGTACGCCATGGATATCACAAAAATTTCTTGCAAAGGTGCTTACACTGTGTGCAAGCGTGTGCACGCCTGTAAACCCGTCTAAGCCTGTGTGCACGTGTGTGCACCCGTGTAAGCCTGTATAAGGCTGTCTAAGCCTGTGTGCGCGGATGTGCACCTGCCTAAGCCTGTGTGCACACGTGTGCACTCGTGTGCGCGTGTTTGCGCTTGTTTGCACGTCGCTGCCCCCTGTGGAAACAGAAAGGGAAAAGGAAGGAAAAGAAGTAGTAGGAAGTTAACCAAGGAGAACTAGCAGAGCTGCCAGGTGAAATCAATCAGAATCTGCCAATTACACAGGCAGTACACTAGCCCAGCCCAGCACAGCACTTAAAACTCTGCAAACAACATTCCCCCATGTTTTTCTCAGAAACACTGCAGTATACAAAGAGAGTGAAAACTTAAAAAGCTTAACTCAGACAAAAAATGTTAGGGGCCGGCATTGCTATTATAAGGCAACATATGCAAGATGCTGAGGGTGGTGCCAATGTGAATGCTGCTGAGCAACCCACAGTGAGGAGACGGGAGAAGAGTGTACAGACCCAGGGTAACCTACCAGGGGCTACATGAGCTGGAGATAGTGGAGCACTATAGAGTGGACAGAGACCTCCTGCAGCAAATTCTTGAGCTGTGCAGGCCACGCCTCAAACACAGAACCAACAGAGGGGAACCCATCCCACTGGAAACCAAGGTATGTGTTGGCCTAAGAATACTAGCAACAGGTACCTTCCAGAGACCAACTGGTGATATGATGGGGATTTCACAGGCATCAGCATCCAGGGTACTGCACCAGTTCCTGAATGCCATGTCAGCACATGTCGGTGATCATGTATATTTCCCCAAATCCCATGAGGCATTGGCCAGCAATATGATTCCCTTCCAGCAAATAGTGGAATACCCTGAGGTATTGGGTGCAATTGCCTGCACGCACATAAACATCAAAGCACCAGCCGGTGAGCGGGGTAGGCCTACATCAACCGCAAGGGCTTCCACTCCATCAACTGCCAGGTCATATATGATGCCCAGGGCATAATACTGAATGTGCGTGCTGGCTGCCCTGGAAGCTACCATGATTCCCATATCTGGCATCTGATGCAGCTGTACCAGACATTTGCCAATGGGGACATTCATGACGGTCACCTAGTGAGGGATGCTGGATACGCACTGGAGCTGTGGCTGATGACACCCATCAGAAATGCACACACACCTGAACAAGAACTCCATAATGAGACACACGCACAAACATGAAATGTAATCGAGCATGTGTTTGGGATGCTCAAGTCATGGTTCCGGTGCCTGGACACATCTGGTGGAGCCTTGCAGTACTCACCAACTACATGTACCCAAATTGTCATGGTATGTGCCATGCTACACAATATGATCCTGCAAAAACAGCTGCAGCAGGAACAGCATGGGGCAGGGCCAAACAGCCCCCCATCATTGCCAAGGCCTGCACAGACACAGCGTGACTCGGTGGAGGAACAACCTGAGCCTGCCACAGTAGGCAGAAGGAGGCGTGCCCAGTATGCCTTGGCCTTGGCAAAGAGGCAACGCATAGCACATACACTGGCTCAGTAGGAACCCTGGAAAGATACTTCTCTCTGACTCGCACATAAAATAAAAGGGATGCCTAACTTGACACTACCTGTTTTCAAACGTGTATAGGGAGTGTACTATGTGCATCCGACATAGGCAGCCCTGCGGCACCACCTGAGGCATGATTGCCATGTTTTAAGCAATATAAAGCAGAGCTAAGCAGCTTTTACCACTAATTAGTATATGTAAACAAAATTGCCCATGCTAACTACGTCTGGCAACGTTGAGCAATGTTGGGCAAGGTCGGGCAAGGTCGGGCAAAGTTGAGCAAAGTCAGGTAAACATGCTCATATTTGCTTTACTGTTCCTTAAGCAGTCTGGTCTGCCCATCATGAAAATGAAAAGTAGTGACAGGACTAAAACCCAGGATACTGTGCACTATAGTCACAGTACTGAACCACTAAGCCATGACAGCATTTCACTGGCACAGACACAGCAGGACAATTGTACACTAATGCAAACACAAAGAAATGCTGTATCATGCCCCTAAAGAGGCATATGGGTAACCTCCCCCACAGGCCTATGCAGACAGAGAACAGCAGGCCATGTGGTGTGATGTGGGTTTGGTAGGCTATGAAGTCGCAATCTAATATACGTGACATTGGATGCTAAGATCTGTAGTACAGTAGTATGCCTCAAGCCAGTATGATAGGCAACAGTACAGACTGAAATGGTGTACCTTACATAGCAGTGCAGGCCTAGCAAATGTGTATAAGTGTCAGGTGAAACCCTCATCCTATGTACACCCACAGTAACAATCAGGTGTTCCCCCAGGTAGAAATGTACAAAGAATAGCTGCCCCCTCTGTATGTAGAAATGTTGATAAATCTATGCAAAGTGTCTCATGGAAGCCCTGCAAGCACAGCATGATCCCTGTTGATTTATGACACAAAGGTGAGCCCTGCTGTAAAAATACAACTTGATTTTCTACACACATATAGTATAAATGTCTATACCGGGCATGCTCACACACTTCAACAAATGTAGTGGATTTCATTCAGCATAACACTGAAATGTCATACTGGGCATGCTCACACACAGGCTAAATACAAAGGTGATAATAAGGGATCTATGGACAAATGTGGATAGTCATCTCTACTTCCAGAAACACATTCACAAAGTGGTCAGAAAATCATGTTATGTGTTCCCACAAACTGCCAAGGTCTGTGCATGTAGGTCAAAGGAGGTTCCCTCTACTCATCAGTCATCAGACCCATCAGAGAGTACCACAACACAATTGCGATGAATCTGACTAGGCACCTTCAGCAGCTAGAAAGACCACTGAAGTACCTCAACAAGAGGATTACTTGCCTCAAACAGTTGCCCATGCAACAAAACTGAATGTAACCCAATCTGTACTCTGTTGCATACTGTCTACTCAGGAGATCTCTGCCCAACAGACAGGTCCATGTCATGGCAACACTCAGATCTGTTCTGAGTTACAGCTCAATGGCACTAACTATACAGACCCAACTGATATTGCCAACATCCTGGCAGATAGGATCAGTGTTAACTTTACCCCCCTCTCACCCATGAAAGAGCACATCTCTATAATGGAAGACTGCAAAGTTGCTATCATCACGGCTGCACAGGTAAAAAACACTCTCCAAAGCCAGTATCACAGCAGCCATGGGACCAGATAACTTCCCAGGCGGTGTTCTACACAAACCACAGAGCGAACAGGCACCACACTGACGTGCCATGTTCCTTCATAGCCTCACCTCAGGCTTTCTGCCTGCTGAATGGTGCACAGCAATGGTTATCCCACTACACAAGGGTGGAGACACCACAGACCCCAGGAACTAGCACCCCATGAGCCTGATGAGCCTGCTCTTCAAGGCCATGTAATGTATCATCATGCAACTTATAAAAAAATACATTGGTAATCCCCAAACCCTGGACCACAACCATGTTGGGTTTAAAAAATGCAGATCATGTCTCCTAAACCTGATAGATGACATTGAAGCAGTCACCAGAACTGTAGACAAGGGTAAGGTGGTTCGCACAGCCTATGTAGAGCCTGCCACGGCTTACAACACCACCCCACACTCTGAAAATATAGATAAACACACTAAACTAGGTATAAATTGCTATGTCGCAAGATGGGTTGTCAACTGGCTTACTGACAGAACACACACTTTGAAAGTAGCAGACTCCAAGTATGACTTTGGACCAGTGATGAATGCAGTACCACAGGGTCCAGTCCTGGGTCTTGTCCTGTTTAGTATCTACTTCCCTGAAGTAAACTTTAACTTGGAAGGTCTGTGGCTACTGAAGCTTCCAGATGACTGCAAACTAGGAGCCATAAATGTAAACACTAAAGATGTGGACAGTCTACAAAAGGGCCTCACTGAGACAAATGGCTGTTGTCAAAGCCATGGGCTCAAGCTCAATGCCAAAAAGTGCATTGTCATCCCCTTTGTTAAAAACTCTGTAGCCATGAACTACAACATAGGCGGTAGTATACTTGACACTGAAAGTGTGACAAGAGACCTTGGGTCATAGGTGGACAGTGGACACAACTGTGATAATCACATCCCCACTGTCATCAGGAAATCCTCCTATGTGGCACACCTCATCACAAAAGTTGTCTCATGCAGAATAGAAGAGGACATTGTTCCCCTCTACTCATCACTCACTAGAACCATAATATAGTACAACGCCCCTTTTGCTATGTACCTCACAAAACAACTACAACAACTGGAAAGCCTGCAGCAATACCTCACAAAGAGCATTAGCAGCCTGAAATACATGCCATACACAGACCATCTCAAAATGCTCCAGCCATACTCCCTTGCATATCGCCTACTCAGAGGTGATCTCTGCCTAACATACAAAGCTATGTCAAACACAGAGCTGTTGGACATGCTCCATGTAAAACACTCACTCTGATCTTTGAACCCAAAACCACGAGTGAAATACAAAAGGAAGGGGTGTATCCATTTACCTTATGGATACCCATACCTTCAGGTTAGTGGCACAGCATGAGGCCTTGGAGACCATGCAAGTGCAACTAACATTAGGTAAAGCTGCTTATCAGATTGTAGCCTGCTACAGATCACCTACCTTGTCTCAGGAACCTCACTCAGTATTCCTGAGAACAGTGGAAAATATAAAGGTCCTATCAAACACCATTATATGAGGAGATTACAACTACACAAACATTGAGTGGGAGAATTACTCGTATACAACGTCTTTTGCCCAATGTTTCCTAGAGTTTAAAAACTCTAACACCCTGGAACAGCTGGTCACCATGCCCACTAGAGGTGACAACATACTGGACCTGATCATCACCAACATGGGGTACCAGTGTTCCACAACAGAGATAAACCCCTCGCTGGTAATATCAGATCATAAAGTGATCACACTGGACATCCACCCCCCCCCCCCCAGTCAGTGAAACTACTGTGAAGACATTTTCAAAAGCAAACTCCACACTTCCCAAGACCAAAGTGGAAAGTTCCAAAGGCCCCTTGCTATAGGATAATGGTATACAATCTGCCGAATCATTTACAAGGGCATCCTATGAGCATCTACAGGGATGCATGGATCGAGACATCCCAAATAAAACCAAGATGCACTGCTCCAAAAATAACAAACCAATCTGGTGGTCGTCGCCCATAAATAAGCTAGACAACAGAAGGAGGAAACGAACACATGATAGAACAAACTATTCGTTAGCTGTACCAAACATGTAGGTTGCAACTTCCAAATATGCTGTCAGCTACTGAAAAATGGCAAGAAATACACTGAACCAACTTACATTGCCCACATCCTGGGGGACAAGTTCAGTGCAAACTCCTCCCATCACCCCCAAAAGGGCCTGTGTCCATCCCAGAAGAATGCAGAGCCCCAGACTTCATGGACATGCAGGTAAAGACAGCCCTCTCCAAAGCTAAGAACACAGCATCAATGGAACTACACCCTCACCTACATTCACTGTCCAGACTCAGTTGTACCACAGGCTATGTACCCAAAGAATGGCATACACCAACATTCATCCAGCTCCACAAAGGGGATGCCACAACAGAACCTGGAAACCATTGCCCTATATGTCTACTCAGCCTGGTCTGCAAAGCTATGGAGCAAATTGCCATGGAACCCATAAACAGAGACATTGAGGACCTCCAGACACTGGACTCTACCCAACTTGGCCTTGTTAAAGGCCGATCCTGCCTCCTAAACCTAGTTGACTTATTTGAAACAGTTACCAAGGACATAGATGGAGGTGAAAGTAGTCCACACAGCCCACCTGGACCTCACTAAGGACTTTTTACACCATTCCCCACTCTGTCATCATGGACAAGCTTACCAGCTTGAACATTAACAGCTATGTCACAGGATGGGTGGCCAAGTGACTCACAGATCAAACACACATGTTCAGAGTTGCAGGTGCCATGTCCGACTCTAAACCAGTCACAAATGGCATCCCACAGGTCTTGATCCTGGGACCCCACCTGTTCAGTAGATACTGCTCAGAGGTACAGGCAAGCATGGGAGGAGTATGGCTAAACAGGTTTGCAGATGACTGCTAACTGTGGTCCATAATCGACTCTATGGCTGACACAGATGTCCTCCAAAAGGGTCTTACAGAGACAGATACCTGGTGTCAAAACAATGCCCTCAAGCAGAATGCCGAAGAATGCATACTCATCCCCATTGGATAAAACAAAGTGCACACAAATTACCACATAGGTGATAATCTAGTATGTACGGAGAAAGTCATTATGGCCCTGGGGACACAGGTAGATAGTAAACTCTCCTTTGATGATCACATGGCCAAAGTGTTTAGACATTCCTTCTATGTAGCCCACCTAATGTCACCTAATGTAACCCACTTTGTCTAGTCTGATGATGTCACCATCCTACAAATATACCTGTGGAAAGGAGAGCGCATTGTAATGCGTATAGCGCATTGTGTAAATGTGTAATCCTGTAATATCATAAAGTAGTTAGGTAGGGGTTTGAATCCTGCATTGGACAAGTGTGCGTGTTTATGTGTGATCTCCTTGGAGAGGAGCAACCTTTTTGGAGAGTAGTAAAACACCTTAAAAGTGTTATACTTATCTTTGTCAAGTCTGATGATGTCACCATCCTACAAATATACCTGTGGAAAAGAGACCTCCCAGTAATGTGTATAGCGCGTTGTGTTAATGCATACTCCTCTAGTGTCAAGAAGTAGTTAGGGAGAGGTTTGAATCCTGCACTTGACAACAGTGTGTTTGTGTGTGATCTCTTTGGAGAGGAGCAGCCTTTTTGGAGAGTAGTAAAACACCTTAAAAGTGGTATACTTATCTTTGTCAAGTCTGATGATGTCACCATCCTACAAATATACCTGTGGAAAAGAGACCTCCCAGTAATGTGTATAGCGCGTTGTGTTAATGCATACTCCTCTAGTGTCAAGAAGTAGTTAGGGAGGGGTTTGAATCCTGCACTTGACAACAGTGTGTTTGTGTGTGATCTCTTTGGAGAGGAGCAGCCTTTTTGGAGAGTACTAAAACACCTTAAAAGTGGTATACTTATCTTTGTCAAGTCTGATGATGTCACCATCCTACAAGTATACCTGTGGAAAGGAACACGTCCAGTAATGTGTATTGCACGTCGTGTTAATGTGTACTGCTCTATTATCATAAAGTAGTTAGGTAGGAGCTTGAATCCTGCACTTAGTGAGTGTGTGTGTGTGTGCTATATGTGTGTGACACTGTTGGTCAATGTGTTGTGGGTTTTGCTTTTACTACTGTATGACATATCAGTATGACAACAGTATGTGCATTGCACATGTCAGGTAGCTGTGTGGCAAATACATATACGTACATGTGACCTCAATTATTTCATGGGTGGGAACTCTGCTTTCTCATGAACACATCTGTCATCTTTGCCAGAGTGTGCTGGTGCTTTCCAGACCTTAGGTCACATCTGTATGCTTGTGACAAGGCCAGCCACTGCAGTGATCCCTGGCCTAGGTCATCTGTGTCACACACACTCATTACGGTTTCTATTGAATTGTGTGAGTGAGGGTTTATGGCTGAGGTATATTTCAGACCTGTTCAAATGCAGCAAAGTCTGTCAATGATGGCTATTCATTATAGGTGTACAACAACCTTTGTGGATATGCATGCAGACCCCTTATTGCTTATGTGATCCACCAAGGGAATTCAAAATACCTTTGGAAATGTGATTACCAGGAGAGATGACGTAACACTTGGCTGCATGTACACATTGGTACCTATTCAACATGTTGGTGGCTACTACCTATGTGGTACTGTGGGGATACTATGTTTTGTAAAGGTGGATGACTATGCTTTGGTTGGCTTATAGCTTTACAGCATGGGTTTGACAACAGGTATCTGTCTGTATGATACCCTTGTTGAGAATGTGTGTGTCATCTGGAGAATGCATTATAGGCCACAGTATGCATTACCAGATGTGGACGGACATATACTATGATTGCTTGTACCTAAGAGAGCTATATGCCAAGCAGAAGTGGTCTCAGGAATGGGTGCAGGTGAATGCCACTGGTTACTGGCATAGTATAGTACCTGAAGGATCCAAATGTTACTGTGTGTCTTACATCTGTGTGTCAGTTGTCAAGACATAATCTAATGATTGGTTATGGTCAGGCTGTTGAGGTTATGTATACTACCAGAATGCAAAACAATGACAGATAGTAACTGTATCACCCACAGCACAGTGTCAAACCATGTCATACACACATGTGTACTCAAGTTCCAAAATGTGTGTAGTACAATGCATACTGGCCACCAATAGAAATTATGGAGTGTTACTGTGTAATACAGGACATGTCACCCTGCCCATGTGTCCACTATGCATGTACATGCAGACAGTGCACCTCCACCATTTTCACAAATGTACACCTGCAAATCTGTGCTACACACATCCCACACGTACTGTCCACTCTCTAACACATGCTGCCAATACTACGCACATCAGCTAAGTGGCACGTGGGCGGACAATACACTATTGGAACCAACACTGGTGTAAACAATACTACATTGACATAATGCAACAACAGGAAAAATCAGCATGTATAAGCAACAACACAAACCAACAGTGAGTCCCAGCTCTACCTTCCAAAAAGATAAAATTTATTCAGCTGTAACAAATCCTTTCTCTAGCGCCTCGGCCAACAGCCTTTGCAGAGTAAGACAATATAATTCATAAAACACTTGACAATATATATACAAAATAAAACAATCAATCAATTATACAATTATATAATCAAGTCACATTTATAATAAAAAATATATTTAAAGCCACAGTTTTAAATTAGACTTTGCCAGTTACATTCTTTATTCATACCATATGGTTGCAAGGTCCCATACTTCATAATCAAGATAGATTCCTTTTGTCTTAGTGTATTTTTTGCCCATCTAAATTATTGTAATAAAGGGGAACATGTTCCAATATTGAAACTTTTATATCATTTATATTGCCATTATGTATAGCATTAAAATGCTCAGCAATGGGACTATTAACTTTGTTATTTTTTACATCCCTAACATGTTCTTTAATTCTTTCTGCTAGCATTCTCTTAGTTTCCCCAATGTAGTATTTTTTACAGTCACAAAATATAGCATAAATAACACCCTTACTCATGCATGAATATTTAGCTCTTGTAGTAAAATTTTTTTCATTTATTTTAACTACCTCTGTCACTATATGTTTGCAGATAGAGCATTTTCCACAAGGGAAAGTGCCTACAACTTTCACATTATTTATACTACTAGTATAAGGTTTTTTGTAGATACTATGTACTAGGAAATCCTGAATACTTTTACCTTTTTTATATGATATAATCAATTTTGTATCTTTCAATGAAAAAATATCTCTTTTAATAAAATTCCAATAATTCATAATTAATTTATTAATAATTAAGGAAAAATTAGTATATTTAGTAACAAAAAACATCTTTTCCTGAGTAGATTTATCAGTTTTGTGACTATTATATTTATAGATGTTATTAAGTCTACTATCAGATTTATTGTTTCTAAATACTCTACAAAAACTATTCTCTATATTTACTGGGTTGTATCCTCTAGCATTAAATATCTCAGCTGCTTTAAGCACCTCATTATAGGCCAATTCAATATCAGAATTTAATCTCTTTATTCTTAAGAATTCTCCATAAGGAATAGATGCCAGAGTATGGGGAGGATGACAACTACTACCCCACATTTTCCAGCTGATCACATCGAACTTTCTGTAGATGCCAGTATGTATTGAAGAGCCATTGATACCCTTAAGATAGATATCTAGAAAATGTACTTGACATCCTCGTTGTACATCACTAAAACTAATACCAAATTTATTATTATTCAATGCTTCAATAAAGCCTACAGATGCATCAAAATTACCTTTACAAATAAAAATAAGGTCATCAATAAATCTGAAATACTTCAAAACATTATTCTTAAAAAATGGTAATCTATAAAGAAATTCATTTTCAAACATTCCCATGAACAGGTTTGCATAGGCTGGCGCGAAGGCAGCCCCCATAGCAGTACCTGTTAACTGTTTGTAAAGAATGCCATTAAATTCAAAAAAGTTATTCATTAGACAGAATTCAACTAATTCCAAAATGTAATAAGTTTTGGGACTATCACCAAGGAAGAATTTTATAGCTTCTAAACCAAAATATGTGAAATATTAGTGTAGAGACTCACTACATCTACAGTAATGAAGTACATGCCCTCACACCAATATATATCCTTAATCTTTTGAAGGAAATCTAATGAGTCTTGTATATATGAAGGTAACAGCAAGACTTGTTTCATCAATATTTCATGCAACAAAGTACAAAG
Source organism: Protopterus annectens (assembly GCF_019279795.1). Classification (NCBI taxonomy): domain Eukaryota; kingdom Metazoa; phylum Chordata; order Ceratodontiformes; family Protopteridae; genus Protopterus; species Protopterus annectens. The sequence continues at coordinate 292,539,758 of NC_056734.1, read as the reverse complement.
ATTATAGGTAAAGTAGCCAAAGGCTGAAACAATAGGCCGACCCGGTGGTCGGTTCAAGTTTTTATGAATCTTAGGTAGACAAAAAAACCTTGCAACTTTATTATTTTTAGTGCTTATTTTTCGATCTACATCTGTTTTAGTCAAATAATGTAGCCTAACACCTTTTTGTAACAAAGCATCAAAGTTTTTTTCTGCCTTTCTTAAAAGATTTATATTTGTTTCACAGTACACATTTTTGTTGTCAAGATGTTGCATGCACATGCTATAGTAATCGCAGGAATTTAATATAACAAGTTTTCCCCCTTTATCTGCCGGCTTGAAAACTATGCTATTATTCTTGCTTAGCCGCTGTAATCTTTCCCATTCCGTTTTGGTCAAATTATAGACATGCTTTTTGTTAACAAATCCTTCCAATTCTTTATCTAACATTATATTTAATAATGATTCAAATTTTAATATATTGGAATTTTTGCATGGCGGGAGAAAGTAACTTGTACCTTTAAGCATTTGTGTATCTAATAAATCATAAGCATTACTTTCCCCCTCTTCGTCCGATATACACGAATAAAAGCTTTCATCACTTTCCAGATCACTATCAAGTATGGAAGTAGCCTTATAATCACCATCAACGACAGTGGTATTATTTAACCTAAAAAAGTATTCCCTTAAATGCATTTTCCGACATAACTGGAATAATTCAATTTTAAGTTCATGTTTCTTGGGTACACAAGTGGGTACAAATTTAAGACCCTTTTCTAAAATTGATAATTCAATATTGTCTAGTTTGTAACTCGACAAATTAATCACATAGCTACTATGTATGTTATGTCCATCTACCTTTCTTATACTGTCCGTCGCCCGAGTCTCTATGGCGTTCTGAGCTGTTCCAACCCCTTTTCCTGGTGTTGACATAATGTCCGTTAGGTTCCGTGTAAGTCTTTCGAAATGCTTCCGAATTGGCTGCCCCTGGTAGTTCGGGAAAATTATCCCTTTCATCATCTTCCCATGATGATGCCCCGCTCTCGCCAGACAGGAAATTCTTATTTGTGAACTGTTCTGAAGCCGGATTTCCCTTTTGAAAGGAGACACTCTTTTTTCGGCTTCTTTGATGGTTAGGGAACACGAACGCCCTCTTGTGTTCGTAATCCCGTATGTCTCTTGTTAGCTTTGATTTCTTTCTTTCCACTAGATCTTTTTCATAATTCATTAGTTTCATATTGATGCCTAAAAGGAAATTTTCTAGAGTCGAATTCGAGGTAATATTAACCAACTGTTCACAAACTTGTTTTGTCTCCACAACAAGTTTGTCTTTTTTCATATTGTCCCTTTCAATCAGAATTGATACCCACTCTATGCTGCACCGATGTGCAGCTGCAATCCATCGTTCGTGAAATTTAAGCTCTGTTTCATTAGTGAGATCAAAAGGTGTAGACGGGTTGTTAATAGACCTCAGACCCCTAGGTGTAATATCAAGTTCGATATACCTTTCTAGGCTACCAATATTGCAGAAAGTTGATGTTTCTTTAAAAATCAGTCTTTCAAGTTTAGAGCACAGGTCTTGAGCATCCGGATTATCAGAAATAATGTTCTTTTTGCCTACCATAGCAAACGGGTTAACGGTAGTTCTTTTTCGGGAATTCTGGTATTATATTCTTAACAGTCGGTGTATCAGTATCACTAGATGGAATATTAGAACGGCCAGTATTCTCTCCATTCCGGTTGAACATTTCCATACCAGTCTCTCTAAAAATTCGCGGAAAGGAGCACATGGACTCACTTGTCATAATGCAACAACAGGAAAAATCAGCATGTATAAGCAACAACACAAACCAACAGTGAGTCCCAGCTCTACCTTCCAAAAAGATAAAATTTATTCAGCTGTAACAAATCCTTTCTCTAGCGCCTCGGCCAACAGCCTTTGCAGAGTAAGACAATATAATTCATAAAACACTTGACAATATATATACAAAATAAAACAATCAATCAATTATACAATTATATAATCAAGTCACATTTATAATAAAAAATATATTTAAAGCCACAGTTTTAAATTAGACTTTGCCAGTTACATTCTTTATTCATACCATATGGTTGCAAGGTCCCATACTTCATAATCAAGATAGATTCCTTTTGTCTTAGTGTATTTTTTTGCCCATCTAAATTATTGTAATAAAGGGGAACATGTTCCAATATTGAAACTTTTATATCATTTATATTGCCATTATGTATAGCATTAAAATGCTCAGCAATGGGACTATTAACTTTGTTATTTTTTACATCCCTAACATGTTCTTTAATTCTTTCTGCTAGCATTCTCTTAGTTTCCCCAATGTAGTATTTTTTACAGTCACAAAATATAGCATAAATAACACCCTTACTCATTCATGAATATTTAGCTCTTGTAGTAAAATTTTTTTCATTTATTTTAACTACCTCTGTCACTATATGTTTGCAGATAGAGCATTTTCCACAAGGGAAAGTGCCTACAACTTTCACATTATTTATACTACTAGTATAAGGTTTTTTGTAGATACTATGTACTAGGAAATCCTGAATACTTTTACCTTTTTTATATGATATAATCAATTTTGTATCTTTCAATGAAAAAATATCTCTTTTAATAAAATTCCAATAATTCATAATTAATTTATTAATAATTAAGGAGAAATTAGTATATTTAGTTACAAAAAACATCTTTTCCTGAGTAGATTTATCAGTTTTGTGACTATTATATTTATAGATGTTATTAAGTCTACTATCACATTTATTGTTTCTAAATACTCTACAAAACTATTCTCTATATTTACTGGGTTGTATCCTCTAGCATTAAATATCTCAGCTGCTTTAAGCGCCTCATTATAGGCCAATTCAATATCAGAATTTAATCTCTTTATTCTTAAGAATTCTCCATAAGGAATAGATGCCAGAGTATGGGGAGGATGACAACTACTACCCCACATTTTCCAGCTGATCACATCGAACTTTCTGTAGATGCCAGTATGTATTGAAGAGCCATTGATACCCTTAAGATAGATATCTAGAAAATGTACTTGACATCCTCGTTGTACATCACTAAAACTAATACCAAATTTATTATTATTCAATGCTTCAATAAAGCCTACAGATGCATCAAAATTACCTTTACAAATAAAAATAAGGTCATCAATAAATCTGAAATACTTCAAAACATTATTCTTAAAAAATGGTAATCTATAAAGAAATTCATTTTCAAACATTCCCATGAACAGGTTTGCATAGGCTGGCCAAGGCAGCCCCCATAGCAGTACCTGTTAACTGTTTGTAAAGAATGCCATTAAATTCAAAAAAGTTATTCATTAGACAGAATTCAACTAATTCCAAAATGTAATAAGTTTTGGGACTATCACCAAGGAAGAATTTTATAGCTTCTAAACCCAAAATATGTGAAATATTAGTGTAGAGACTCACTACATCTACAGTAATGAAGTACATGCCCTCACACCAATATATATCCTTAATCTTTTGAAGGAAATCATATGAGTCTTGTATATATGAAGGTAACAGCAAGACTTGTTTCATCAATATTTCATGCAACAAAGTACAAAGATTATAGGTAAAGTAGCCAAAGGCTGAAACAATAGGCCGACCCGGTGGTCGGTTCAAGTTTTTATGAATCTTAGGTAGACAAAAAAACCTTGCAACTTTATTATTTTTAGTGCTTATTTTTCGATCTACATCTGTTTTAGTCAAATAATGTAGCCTAACACCTTTTTGTAACAAAGCATCAAAGTTTTTTTCTGCCTTTCTTAAAAGATTTATATTTGTTTCACAGTACACATTTTTGTTGTCAAGATGTTGCATGCACATGCTATAGTAATCGCAGGAATTTAATATAACAAGTTTTCCCCCTTTATCTGCCGGCTTGAAAACTATGCTATTATTCTTGCTTAGCCGCTGTAATCTTTCCCATTCCGTTTTGGTCAAATTATAGACATGCTTTTTGTTAACAAATCCTTCCAATTCTTTATCTAACATTATATTTAATAATGATTCAAATTTTAATATATTGGAATTTTTGCATGGCGGGAGAAAGTAACTTGTACCTTTAAGCATTTGTGTATCTAATAAATCATAAGCATTACTTTCCCCCTCTTCGTCCGATATACATGAATAAAAGCTTTCATCACTTTCCAGATCACTATCAAGTATGGAAGTAGCCTTATAATCACCATCAACGACAGTGGTATTATTTAACCTAAAAAAGTATTCCCTTAAATGCATTTTCCGACATAACTGGAATAATTCAATTTTAAGTTCATGTTTCTTGGGTACACAAGTGGGTACAAATTTAAGACCCTTTTCTAAAATTGATAATTCAATATTGTCTAGTTTGTAACTCGACAAATTAATCACATAGCTACTATGTATGTTATGTCCATCTACCTTTCTTATACTGTCCGTCGCCCGAGTCTCTATGGCGTTCTGAGCTGTTCCAACCCCTTTTCCTGGTGTTGACATAATGTCCGTTAGGTTCCGTGTAAGTCTTTCGAAATGCTTCCGAATTGGCTGCCCCTGGTAGTTCGGGAAAATTATCCCTTTCATCATCTTCCCATGATGATGCCCCGCTCTCGCCAGACAGGAAATTCTTATTTGTGAACTGTTCTGAAGCCGGATTTCCCTTTTGAAAGGAGACACTCTTTTTTCGGCTTCTTTGATGGTTAGGGAACACGAACGCCCTCTTGTGTTCGTAATCCCGTATGTCTCTTGTTAGCTTTGATTTCTTTCTTTCCACTAGATCTTTTTCATAATTCATTAGTTTCATATTGATGCCTAAAAGGAAATTTTCTAGAGTCGAATTCGAGGTAATATTAACCAACTGTTCACAAACTTGTTTTGTCTCCACAACAAGTTTGTCTTTTTCATATTGTCCCTTTCAATCAGAATTGATACCCACTCTATGCTGCACCGATGTGCAGCTGCAATCCATCGTTCGTGAAATTTAAGCTCTGTTTCATTAGTGAGATCAAAAGGTGTAGACGGGTTGTTAATAGACCTCAGACCCCTAGGTGTAATATCAAGTTCGATATACCTTTCTAGGCTACCAATATTGCAGAAAGTTGATGTTTCTTTAAAAATCAGTCTTTCAAGTTTAGAGCACAGGTCTTGAGCATCCGGATTATCAGAAATAATGTTCTTTTTGCCTACCATAGCAAACGGGTTAACGGTAGTTCTTTTTCGGGAATTCTGGTATTATATTCTTAACAGTCGGTGTATCAGTATCACTAGATGGAATATTAGAACGGCCAGTATTCTCTCCATTCCGGTTGAACATTTCCATACCAGTCTCTCTAAAAATTATGGAAAGGAGCACATGGACTCACTTGTCATAATGCAACAACAGGAAAAATCAGCATATATAAGCAACAACACAAACCAACAGTGAGTCCCAGCTCTACCTTCCAAAAAGATAAAATTTATTCAGCTGTAACAAATCCTTTCTCTAGCGCCTCGGCCAACAGCCTTTGCAGAGTAAGACAATGTAATTCATAAAACACTTGACAATATATATACAAAATAAAACAATCAATCAATTATACAATTATATAATCAAATCACATTTATAATAAAAAATATATTTAAAGCCACAGTTTTAAATTAGACTTTGCCAGTTACATTCTTTATTCATACCATATGGTTGCAAGGTCCCATACTTCATAATCAGGATAGATTCCTTTTGTCTTAATATGTTTTTTTGCCCATCTAAATTATTGTAAAAAAGGGGAACATGTTCCAATATTGAAACTTTTATATCATTTATATTGCCATTATGTATAGCATTAAAATGCTCAGCAATGGGACTATTAACTTTGTTATTTTTAACATCCCTAACATGTTCTTTAATTCTTTCTGCTAGCATTCTCTTAGTTTCCCCAATGTAGTATTTTTTACAATCACAAAATATAGCATAAATAACACCCTTACTCATTCATGAATATTTAGCTCTTGTAGTAAAATTTTTTTCATTTATTTTAACTACCTCTGTCACTATATGTTTGCAGATAGAGCATTTTCCACAAGGGAAAGTGCCTACAACTTTCACATTATTTATACTACTAGTATAAGGTTTTTTGTAGATACTATGTACTAGGAAATCCTGAATACTTTTACCTTTTTTATATGATATAATCAATTTTGTATCTTTCAATGAAAAAATATCTCTTTTAATAAAATTCCAATAATTCATAATTAATTTATTAATAATTAAGGAAAAATTAGTATATTTAGTAACAAAAAACATCTTTTCCTGAGTAGATTTATCAGTTTTGTGACTATTATATTTATAGATGTTATTAAGTCTACTATCAGATTTATTGTTTCTAAATACTCTACAAAAACTATTCTCTATATTTACTGGGTTGTATCCTCTAGCATTAAATATCTCAGCTGCTTTAAGCGCCTCATTATAGGCCAATTCAATATCAGAATTTAATCTCTTTATTCTTAAGAATTCTCCATAAGGAATAGATGCCAGAGTATGGGGAGGATGACAACTACTACCCCACATTTTCCAGCTGATCACATCGAACTTTCTGTAGATGCCAGTATGTATTGAAGAGCCATTGATACCCTTAAGATAGATATCTAGAAAATGTACTTGACATCCTCGTTGTACATCACTAAAACTAATACCAAATTTATTATTATTCAATGCTTCAATAAAGCCTACAGATGCATCAAAATTACCTTTACAAATAAAAATAAGGTCATCAATAAATCTGAAATACTTCAAAACATTATTCTTAAAAAATGGTAATCTATAAAGAAATTCATTTTCAAACATTCCCATGAACAGGTTTGCATAGGCTGGCGCGAAGGCAGCCCCCATAGCAGTACCTGTTAACTGTTTGTAAAGAATGCCATTAAATTCAAAAAAGTTATTCATTAGACAGAATTCAACTAATTCCAAAATGTAATAAGTTTTGGGACTATCACCAAGGAAGAATTTTATAGCTTCTAAACCCAAAATATGTGAAATATTAGTGTAGAGACTCACTACATCTACAGTAATGAAGTACATGCCCTCACACCAATATATATCCTTAATCTTTTGAAGGAAATCATATGAGTCTTGTATATATGAAGGTAACAGCAAGACTTGTTTCATCAATATTTCATGCAACAAAGTACAAAGATTATAGGTAAAGTAGCCAAAGGCTGAAACAATAGGTCAATTCGTGGTCGGTTCAAGTTTTATGAATCTTAGGTAGACAAAAAAACCTTGCAACTTTATTATTTTTAGTGCTTATTTTTCGATCTACATCTGTTTTAGTCAAATAATGTAGCCTAACACCTTTTTGTAACAAAGCATCAAAGTTTTTTTCTGCCTTTCTTAAAAGATTTATATTTGTTTCACAGTACACATTTTGTTGTCAAGATGTTGCATGCACATGCTATAGTAATCGCAGGAATTTAATATAACAAGTTTTCCCCCTTTATCTGCCGGCTTGAAAACTATGCTATTATTCTTGCTTAGCCGCTGTAATCTTTCCCATTCCGTTTTGGTCAAATTATAGACATGCTTTTTGTTAACAAATCCTTCCAATTCTTTATCTAACATTATATTTAATAATGATTCAAATTTTAATATATTGGAATTTTTGCATGGCGGAGAAAGTAACTTGTACCTTTAAGCATTTGTGTATCTAATAAATCATAAGCATTACTTTCCCCTCTTCGTCCGATATACACGAATAAAGCTTTCATCACTTTCCAGATCACTATCAAGTATGGAAGTAGCCTTATAATCACCATCAACGACAGTGGTATTATTTAACCTAAAAAAGTATTCCCTTAAATGCATTTTCCGACATAACTGGAATAATTCAATTTTAAGTTCATGTTTCTTGGGTACACAAGTGGGTACAAATTTAAGACCCTTTTCTAAAATTGATAATTCAATATTGTCTAGTTTGTAACTCGACAAATTAATCACATAGCTACTATGTATGTTATGTCCATCTACCTTTCTTATACTGTCCGTCGCCCGAGTCTCTATGGCTCTGAGCTGTTCCAACCCCTTTTCCTGGTGTTGACATAATGTCCGTTAGGTTCCGTGTAAGTCTTTCAAATGCTTCCGAATTGGCTGCCCTGGTAGTTCGGGAAAATTATCCCTTTCATCATCTTCCCATGATGATGCCCGCTCGCCAGACAGGAAATTCTTATTTGTGAACTGTTCTGAAGGGTTCCCTTTTGAAAGGAGACACTCTTTTTCGCTTCTTTGATGGTTAGGAACACGAACGCCTCCTTGTGTTCGTAATCCCGTATGTCTCTTGTTAGCTTTGATTTCTTTCTTTCCACTAGATCTTTTTCATAATTCATTAGTTTCATATTGATGCCTAAAAGGAAATTTTCTAGAGTCGAATTCGAGGTAATATTAACCAACTGTTCACAAACTTGTTTTGTCTCCACAACAAGTTTGTCTTTTTCATATTGTCCCTTTCAATCAGAATTGATACCCACTCTATGCTGCACCGATGTGCAGCTGCAATCCATCGTTTGTGAAATTTAAGCTCTGTTTCATTAGTGAGATCAAAAGGTGTAGGGTTGTTAATAGACCTCAGACCCTAGGTGTAATATCAAGTTCGATATACCTTTCTAGGCTACCAATATTGCAGAAAGTTGATGTTTCTTTAAAAATCAGTCTTTCAAGTTTAGAGCACAGGTCTTGAGCATCCGGATTATCAGAAATAATGTTCTTTTTGCCTACCATAGCAAACGGGTTAACGGTAGTTCTTTTTTGGGAATTCTGGTATTATATTCTTAACAGTCGGTGTATCAGTATCACTAGATGGAATATTAGAACGGCCAGTATTCTCTCCATTCGTTGAACATTTCCATACCAGTCTCTCTAAAAATTCGCGGAAAGGAGCACATGGACTCACTTGTCATAATGCAACAACAGGAAAAATCAGCATGTATAAGCAACAACACAAACCAACAGTGAGTCCCAGCTCTACCTTCCAAAAAGATAAAATTTATTCAGCTGTAACAAATCCTTTCTCTAGCGCCTCGGCCAACAGCCTTTGCAGAGTAAGACAATATAATTCATAAAACACTTGACAATATATATACAAAATAAAACAATCAATCAATTATACAATTATATAATCAAGTCACATTTATAATAAAAAATATATTTAAAGCCACAGTTTTAAATTAGACTTTGCCAGTTACATTCTTTATTCATACCATATGGTTGCAAGGTCCCATACTTCATAATCAGGATAGATTCCTTTTGTCTTAATATGTTTTTTTGCCCATTTAAATTATTGTAAAAAAGGGGAACATGTTCCAATATTGAAACTTTTATATCATTTATATTGCCATTATGTATAGCATTAAAATGCTCAGCAATGGGACTATTAACTTTGTTATTTTTACATCCCTAACATGTACTTTAATTCTTTCTGCTAGCATTTTCTTAGTTTCCCCAATGTAGTATTTTTTACAGTCACAAAATATAGCATAAATAACACCCTTACTCATGCATGAATATTTAGCTCTTGTAGTAAAATTTTTTTCATTTATTTTAACTACCTCTGTCACTATATGTTTGCAGATAGAGCATTTTCCACAAGGGAAAGTGCCTACAACTTTCACATTATTTATACTACTAGTATAAGGTTTTTTGTAGATACTATGTACTAGGAAATCCTGAATACTTTTACCTTTTTTATATGATATAATCAATTTTGTATCTTTCAATGACATGGCATAGTATAGTACCTGAAGGATCCAAATGTTACTGTGTGTCTTACATCTGTGTGTCAGTTGTCAAGACATAATCTAATGATTGGTTATGGTCAGGCTGTTGAGGTTATGTATACTACCAAAATGCAAAACAATGACAGATAGTAACTGTATCACCCACAGCACAGTGTCAAACCATGTCATACACACATGTGTACTCAAGTTCCAAAATGTGTGTAGTACAATGCATACTGGCCACCAATAGAAACTATGGAGTGTTACTGTGTAATACAGGACATGTCACCCTGCCCATGTGTCCACTATGCATGTACATGCAGACAGTGCACCTCCACCATTTTCACAAATGTACACCTGCAAATCTGTGCTACACACATCCCACACGTACTGTCCACTCTCTAACACTTGCTGCCAATACTACACACATCAGCTAAGTGGCACGTGGGCGGACAATACACTATTGGAACCAACACTGGTGTAAACAATACTACATTGACAGTCGGAGCTTTAATGCATCATACCTGCTCAGCTACACCTTCAAGGATATCTTTACACTCTACTGCTGACAACATGCTAACATTGCTATAGTGCTATAAAGTCACCCTGTGCATCAGCACCATGGTAGCCTGTTCCTGCATCAATGTTACAGATGACAGGAGGTGGCACAGGTTTCATGATATGCACAGGGTGTGTTGTTGGTTTGCCAGAGGCCTACATTGAGCCATACAATCGACATGTATGTGTGTGTGCGTGTGAGGGCCAAGAGTACTGCTATGGGCCAATGTAGATGTAATGTGTGCGGGTGTTAGGCCTAGGTGTCTGGTTTATGTGTGTGTGTGTCTGCATGCACACAGTTCCACCATGTGGCTGCCATATACGGGTATTTGTGGGACAGCCACAGACTGTACCTGCCAGGCTTTACAGATCACCATCTCTGGCCATGGATACGGTACCTGTGCCTGGCAGGGGTGCTACTGATAGTATCAGGTACTAAGCCAGACTGGGTACTATCCTCAGAGGTTGACGGATGTACACTGGACTCAGGTCCCTGCTGGGACTGTCCAGAGTCACGTGCACATGGTCTTCTTGGACGGTCTATGGACATCCCACTCCCAACATTGCTGGGGCTGGTACTGGCTCTATGGGAGTAGCTGTGACTTGAAAGACATCTGCGGTGACTGCCAGCTGCTGATGTTGCTGGCATACTTCCACATCAACGTCCCAACCATCCTGCACTGTCCTGACACATGGACATGACACTGCGGAGGACATCTAATGTCTCACCCTAACGTCTATCAGTGACCTCAGTGTAATTACAGATGGCACCTGCTAGGTCACTGATACTGTCAATTACAGCAGTGTTATGTGCCCTCTGTGCCCTTAGTCCCTGTCTGGTGTACCATTGCATATGTTTCTGTGCCTCCATGACAGCCTGGAACATGCGTGAGATTGTAAGACCTGTGGCATGTCTGCCAGGGGCATGATGAGCAGCAGTGCTCCGATGAGAACTCCTGGACATCTGCCTATGTGGTACCCTTCCAGACATCTGGGTATGGCTGCTGTGTCGGAATGCATGTGCCATAGATACCACACTGTCCTGGCCAATGCCGACTGTACTCTGTCCCTCAGCTAAGGGCATTGGTGATGGATGTATTGGCAGTATGACTGTGTGCATGGATGGGGTGGACACTTGTGTACTGTTGACTGGTGGCCCAACGACAGACCCTGGCAAACATGCCTGTGCCTCAACACACCTATCCTCATTATCACTATTTGGCTCAGTGACATCAGGTTCCCTGCTGCAGTGAACCAGCCCAAACTCAGCACCTGTGAGAAGAAGACAGGAAACACACTGTACGACCTGTACATGATGTCTGAACACATGCACACATGCACACATGAACACATGCACACATGCACACATGCACACAAATACACTCCTCATTAAAGCAGACACACACACACACACACACACACACACACACACACACACACACACACACACACACACACACACACACACCACCAGCAATCCAGAACATACTCAATAGCGGCTGATGGTGGGGTACAGTATCACAAGCCAAACAGTCATATCACACGTGTCAGCATGCAGGACGTGTGTTGCTCAACAGCATGCAGTGCGAGTGTAGACTGCCCTTGCTAATAACAGTATACATGGCTTTGATGCATGTGTGTTGTTGTTCAGTGATTGGCCTCACCCTGGAACACAATGTGTACATGGACACAACATTGCTGTGCAAGTATTAAAAGCTCTGCAATGTCCTGTGCACCATCACTCACAGGTATACATACCATGGCTGGATGTGTATCTGTGTGTCACACAGATATCCATTTCTGATTAGAGCATTTTTTGTTTTTAGCTGATAATTGTGGACACAGGTTTAGCACATGCATTCTATATATACACACAGGATGAGTGGTGCATGTATACCTGATGGAATAACACTGCTCAACATAGCCGTTGTACAGTGGTTTATGGTGAGTGTAGGACATATTGTGGACAGGCCAGTGCCAGCCATGACATGGCATGCTACAACACAACTGCAACATTAAACATCACACATACCCAATGTGTGTCATGTGACCTATACACTCAATAGCATTACAAGACATATATGTGCCACTTTGTTCAAATGGTGATTGCTGTGCATATTGTGTATAGTTGCATATGTTTGCACACACACAACACTGAAGTGCATACCAATGAATGCTATGTGTAGTGCTGTGCTTACTGTAACTGGATGGGGTGTAGTACCATGAGCCATCATCATGCAGCATCATGTGGTCACTCAAGGCTACTAATGTGTGCCAGACCAGCACCTAGCATGCTGTACCTGAACTGCAGTACCATGGCTACATTCACTATTTCACAGCCAGTTGTTACATGGGTTTATAAGGTGCCCAATAGGAAGCATTGCCTAACATGAATGTGTTATTTGTTGAAGAGTGTCGCACAGCCCCATGATAGGCCTCTACCCCTCAGGTATATTATGTGTGCTGTGTGGATGACATTTGGGATACTGGAGTGTGACCTTACAGCGGGAGTCTGAATATGCTATGTGTAGCATGTTAACGTGTACTGCGTATGACAAAGTTGTGTATGTTGTGTGCATGTGTATCAACTCTGCCTATCCAATGTCCACTACAGTGTTGCCACAATTGTGTGGGATGCTCTGTGTATTGCAAGGGTTTGAGGCAGCTACTCACATTACTGAGCTGTGCATAGTCTCACAGCAGACATGCACAGCATGCAATATGCGTAGGTGTGTTACATGTACATGGCCTACACCTCACCTATGACATGCACATTTAATTTGCAATATTAAATGTAGAACCCACTCACCAGCATGGGTCTGCTGCCTTGCTGTCACACCAGAGGGACCTACAAGGATATGAGACAGTTTGTCAGTGGCAACAACTGTGGCATTGCTACTGTGGGTTTGCAATCTTACAGTAGTACAATGGTTGACAGTCACAGGCTTACAGATTATATTCCAAATTATCAGTATTGCACAACACTAGGCACCACATTTTCTAACTACACAGTACACATCTCACATATGCATGATCTACCAATAGAGATAACAGTAGTCTACAGGTATGCCATGCTACCTGTGTCAACTTGCTGGGTGGCTCTGGCTTCTATGATGATACATGTTTGTTGCTGTTGGCCAGGAGCCACCAGGCTCAGGAGCAGTTCCTCCACTTTGATGAGGGGGGATGGATGGCTACCCCACCACCTGTGGTAAGCTGTTGTCTACGGACATCAGACGCATGCTGCCGGGCATGTCTAAGTAAATCACTGCAGTGATGGCGTACCTGCTCATATGTCCGGTCATGCATGTCTATGTCATTTACCCTACGGACAACATCTTGTCAAAGTGCAGTCCGCTCATGCTGGTCCTGGCTGGTTCTTGAGAACAGCAGGGTGTAGTGCTGAACCAGGCTGGTTGTTATTTGTTCTTCCTCTGCTAGGCTATAGGTAGGGTTACGATAGTGGGCCATGACCCTGGAAGACAATGAAACAATATGTGTGAGCAAGTCATGTGGCACACTTAACATTCTAAAGTACAGATATCAATTAACTGCCATATATATAGCAACCTATTGGCTATCAGAGGATACTCACTTTCAATACCACATATCAGTGCTCAAACAACAACTGCCTGACAGTGCCTGGCACGCTCTATATAGCAAACCATGTTCTGCATAGCAACAAAGAGAAACCAGTATGTAAGACTATACAACAGTACATGGCACACTGTGTGCGACACAATGCACCACCTAGCCACAGGAGGTATATATCAAGCTAATGCATAAAAAATATGTCATCCATTGCAATGATTGTAAAGTCCAATTACAGTATTACCAGTATACCACACTAGTCGTTGATGGCAAACCCCTGCCTAACATATGTGCACATTCGTTAATATAGGTGGCATACTGCTGTACTAGATTATACATGTTGCTAGATACACACTTATATCCTGTAACACACATATGACCGAGGGCATGGTACAGGCATACCCACATACACATCAGACATACATACAAGACACAAAGGTATCGCAACCCAGATGAGCTTTTCCTGTGTACCATACAGTACTGTGTGTCAGTACTTACAAAACCTTATGCCTGAGGTATGTAATCTGTGAGGACTACAGGGAACACACAAAACAGTGGTTCCAAGCAATGTGGACATACACCATACTGTGCTGTTTAGGCCTACAGCTTCAGCTAGTACTACAGCTCATACAGGAGTTGGATTCACCAGCAGTACCACTCAATAAGCATACATGTACTGCTTTAGCCTACAATGGGACACCCAGTCTTCAGACTGTATGTAATACTGCTTTTTCTGCCTAGCAATAGCATACACATCTTTTGCTGGGATCACAGCTAGGACACAAAATATCATGACAGAAACAGTTTCCCACTAAGCAATCACACATATACAGAACTTTGACACATTCACCAACACATTCACCATCACACTCAGTCAACCTCACATAGCAATTATTGCAACAAGTACATGTGGGTGTGTATCGGTTCATAGGTAGGTAATAGGCTATTGGCCCTAGGGCCTATAGAAGCCTAGCCATATGCTACCCTGGCCTTTGACACACATGTAATTTAATTTCACGTGCCCCTATCAAGCAGAGCCACAGAGGTGATTCCCGGGGTGTATTTCCTATCTCCCATCCAATCATCAGGGTTATTTATGATGACTGCTATTGAGGAGCTTTGTTTGCTATTGATAGGTGGTTTGTTCCAGAGTATGGGATGTCTCTGAGATAGGAATCTATCCCTCCAGCATGTTCTGTTTATTGAGGTGACAAGGTTTAGGTCCCTAGAGTGTGTAGCTCATAGGGATTGTGATCTGTTTATGTGGAGCATGTCCAACAGCTCTGGGTTTGACATAGCTTTGTATGTTAGGCAGAGGTTACCTCTGGGTAGGCAGTATGTGACACAGTCTAGCTGTGGTTTTGTGAGACGGTCTGCATACGGCATCTGTTTGAGGCTGGTATTACTCTTTGTGAGGTATGTCTGTGGCCTTTCCAGTTGCTGTAGATGCCTTGTGAGGTACATACCACATGGGGCATTGTACTCTATAATGGGTTTTGTGTGTGATGAGTAGAGGGGAACACTGACCTATATTTCCCTGGATGACACACCTTTTGTGATGAGGTGTGCCACGTAGACAGATTACATGACTAGTGTGGCACTGTGATTATCAAAGGGGAGACTACTGTCCACCTGTGTCCTATGGTCTCTTATCACACTTTCGGTGTTATGTAGACTACCACCTATGTGGTAGTTCATGGGTACAGAGTTTTTGCCAGAAGGGATGCCAATGCAGTTTCAACATTGAGCTTGAGTCCATGGCTTTGCCACCAGTCATCTGTCGCAGTAAATATGACCCTGTCTCTCTCTCTATGTATATATATATATATATATATATATATATATATATATATATATATATATATATATATATATATATATATACATATACAGTCCACCTTTCATGGTAGGAATATCAATTATGCGAAGGTTGTGAGGTATACAGTTATGTAATAATATTGCACAGTGTTGTGCGGAATGCATTGAAGGTGTTCTCAGCCCATCTAGCTTTAGCAGGCCTCACTGGCTGCAACACTGCAAACCTGACAAATCATACACACAGCGTTTAACCACCACATGTCATATACCAGCACTGTATGCTGTCTTGTTTGCCACACACTACAACCTACATAGAAATATGCACATAACAACCTTCACCAACATATATATGTCCACCCTTCACAAACAGTTGCAGTATGTCCCTTGCCCTATGCACATGTACAGATGCTAATATATCTGACACAGACAGATCTCTCTGTATGTGTGTGCCATACACACACAAGGTCCACACTGTTGTAAGTCCGTGGACCTCACGGCTGACCTGTTGGGCCTTGCTGCAACATGAACAGGTGTCACATGTGAGCAACACAGTAATATTAGAGGGTGTATATATAGCTGCAAATAATAGATTAGCATAGTAGCCTGGTACAGCAGTTGCCAATGCTAAGCTACATGTTAATATGACTATCATGCATTTGTTACTCTGTCACATCCATGTTTATATAGCTGTATGCGCTACTCCCCCAAACAGCAATTGTACACACTACTGTACAGAACACAGATAACATGGATCAGATGTTTGACATTTAATGCTGAGATACATATGTCACAGTTATATCCCACTGCACACAGCTGCACACTGATTTGTCCATGGCAGTAGTTATGCAGGGCATCTGTGCATAGATACGTACTGCTGCAACATATGGATGATTCAAAGTATGTAGAGTACTCTTCAAAAACATCTACTACATGCCAGTAAATACATATCTGTTACATATCTTTCCTTTGTATGTGTTTGTATTTTTCAGTTCCGTGTGTTTTTTTTTTTAATATCTTTTTTTTTTCTGTTGCTGTTGATGTAGATGTCAGTGTCTGTCTGTCTGTCTGTATGTCTCTCTCTCTCACTCTCTCTCTCCATAGCTGCAATGAAATGATTGCATGTGTGGACAGCAGGTACAGCCTGCTTTTATAGGTATCTGCACATGTGCATGTGATGGCCTCTGCACCAATTGGTGGCCACCATTTGGTAATTGCATGCAGCCTGCTGTGTGGTAATTGCAGTACTCACTGTCATAGCAACCCAATGCTATAAATTGCTAAGTCAGGTAGGCGTAGCCCTTTCAGCTTTCCAAAGTGGGGCCCATGCTTGTTTGCTGTGGACACTGTTGTGTAAGTCAGAAGGTTGGTATACTTCTTATATCTGAAGCTAGGGGTGTAGCCAGTGATTTGAATGTTGTACTCAGACCTGAATGTTGTCACTTCCAGTACACAGTTGTCAGTGTAGAATTGTACTCACCCCTACAAATGCTAACACAAGATACATGGTAGTATGTAGTTTCTTTTCTACTTATACAATTAGCTGCCATACATATGTAGTTATTGAGATGTATTCATTTGGCACATGAACTGTTTGTGAACTGCTATACTGTGAATATTAATGTACTCACTTCTGCACAGTTTGTGCTTTTTTATTGTTGACATTAGCAGAGGATGCTCAAGAAATCTGGACAATTCTAGTACTGAGTATGCCTACCTACATCCTTGCTGGACCCTGAACATACAGGTATTTTGTATGTTTGGGTAGGGATTGTCCTGCTATGATACTGTGTGGGGGTTGTAAAGTGCTGCTGTAACATTATTTACTGCTAGAATGGCTGGTTCTGTTATCACAGTCATGTAATTCAATTCCACAACGACTGCTGGTAAAGTTCCACAGAACAGGTTTTGTGTTATGGTATTCCTATCGTTCCTTTACATTCACTCATTCTGATGCATGATATATCCATTTCAGCAACAACCTGCTGTGTATCTACTGTGGCTTAGTGGAACTTCATGCAGTCTAGTGTGTCCAAGGTCTGGGGTTTCGAGACTGACAAAGGTGTTTTATTTTGCTGCTGAGCAGAACAAGGGCCCTCACATGCAGGATGACTAAGGCAATTTTAAGCAGTTGTAAGCAGGTTTGCGCGTGTTTGAGTGATGCTTAGCAATACTTAGCTAAGCGCACACAAGCGCACACTCGGGCAAACCCGCTAACTACTGCTTAAAAGTGCTTACTCCCGCTAACCCCCATGTTCATTTCTTTGAAAGAAAAAAAAAATGGGGAGATAGGAAAGTGGTGAAAAAGGGGCACAAAGACGGAAAGACAGTAGAGAAAACAGCTCAGGATATGCAGGACGGGTGTAGGGAAGGTCCATAGCTGCCCATTTCTTTAACAGCAACAGCTGTGCATATGCTAGAAATTTGGAGGGAAATTTGAAACCTTCCACCCCTGAGAGAGGGGTGAAGACAACAAAGTATGTTGTGCTGCCAATTAAATATCAGTTTATGTGTCCAGCGGACATGTGTGCAAAATGGGCAGCTATGTATGGGGCGTACTTTTTTTTTGGGAGCAGATTGCCCTTTTTTTTTTTCAGGTGAGAGTGGAAAGTGGGGTAGGGGAAGTAGGTATATTTGGGGAGGTAGGTTAGGGAGGTAAACAGACAAGACAAACAAGACACATACAGGGGCAGAATATGACACGTGGTGGGTGAACACCATTGACGGGGAAGGATGTTTGGAAATTGCAAGCCCATGAGCCCACAGATGGCAACAGTGGAACTGAGATCCCCACCCATGGGCAGTCACCACTGCACCTTCACAGCCCAGAGGGTGGCTGTGCTGGGGGCTGCGTAGGAGGGGCAGGCTCACCCGTGAGTCGCGCCACATGTGCCTCAAGCTGGCATAGAGGATCAGCGACTGAACACTCGATCTCCCTACGCATCACAGCCCAGACCTTTCGGAGGGTGATAGGTGGCCCTCCTCCGGCCACGCTTGCACAGGGGGGACGAGCCCCATCCCCTGCAGTGCTTCCACCTGAAGGTGGCACAGGGCCAACAGAGGAGGAGGTCCCGGGCTAGGCACCTGACCTGCTGGTGCCAGGTGCCATCGCCAGCTGAGGTGGGACAGGTGGGTCTGCTGGGACAGGCCTTCCCATACGTTCTATGTTTAGGAGGATTTAATGACAATATGGGCTGGTAACAGCTAACAGCATTCCAAATTAGTTGTAACAGCATGCAGTAGTATTCCCATTAACCCAACACACCAGAGTTCCAACAGTTGAACAGCAAGCATAACACATGCATATATAGAACAACAGTGGACATTCCAACAGCATGCAGGATTGATTGGTGGAAACAGGCCACCAAGATTGTGGTATTTGAACAGGGCACATGCATCAAAGTAAATGCAGATATTTATAAACCAATAGCACATATGTCCCAACAAATGTTTTGAGATTAGACATACCCATTGAGGTGTGGAATTGCATTGTTTATGCACATACAGTAGGGTGTAAAAAGATACCTCCATTAACAACTTATATGTACTTATAGTTTACACTACATTCCTATTGACTGCAGGTATACATCCCCTACATGTATTATTATACTAGGTAATGTCCGTTAAATTTTGAAATGGGTTTTGCTAGTTCCTTATATACCTGACCTGTATCTGACATACAAACTGTCCAGGATGCAGATGTTACTGCTATGTATTTATATATTTTATTTATATTTATATATCTACATATCTGGATGTGTTCAGGTGACATTATCAGTTATATTTTAACAGCCCCCTACATTTCTAGCAGCACACTGACATTTCTGGGGAACACAATAACAAGCTACTCATGTGCCAGATTTCCCTGTACATGCCAGCCATGAACCAACAGTTGAGGACTGTATATATGCTTAACATCTAATGGCACTCCCTTCATCCACTTTATATGGGCCTACCCAAGTGTGGGTTGACAGCGCTTAATACAGCAGTACTATTTCTATAATGCAAGAGTACAACAACATTTCGAAGAAAGTGACATGGACACACTCCAGGAATTATACCTTTATTAATTACATTACACACTTTTCTAGAGGCTCTCTCATTTATTTGATATTACAGTGCATGCAGAAGACTTATTTAAGACGTATTATACCTTTATTAATGGGTTACAACACTCTTTTTCAGGCTCTCTCACTTATTTTATATAACAGTACATGCAGAGAAATTATTCAGGACTTATTATACCTTTATTAATGGGTTACAACACTCTTTTTTAGGCTCTCTCAATTATTTTACATGACAGTACATGCAGAGAAGTTATTCAAGACTTATTATACCTTTATTATTATTGGGCTACAACACTTTTTTTCAGGTTCTCTCACTTATTTTATATAACAATACATGCAGAATAATTACTAACCTGCCTGGTGGCGCAGCCTTAGCCTATCTGCATAGGCTTGCTGATTCGCAGCATGGACACCTGCAGCTGTGAAGTAAATGAAGTGATATTGAGACATATACCTATCCATAATATCAACTACAATAGCAATTCTTACATACTTCATTCCATGGCTACCTACTCAGTAGTGGGGCATTTTGCATCCCATGAGCCTCCTGTATCCACTGGTTCAGTCAGTCCTCCTTGCATCTCTTCAGGTCTGAGTAGTGGTGTCTGACCTGCTCACCAGTCCGAGGGATGCCTGTGGCACTGGT
This sequence comes from Protopterus annectens, assembly GCF_019279795.1. Taxonomy (NCBI): domain Eukaryota; kingdom Metazoa; phylum Chordata; order Ceratodontiformes; family Protopteridae; genus Protopterus; species Protopterus annectens. Next base: position 292,519,337 of record NC_056734.1, on the reverse strand, counting down.
GAGATCATGTGCGAGACAGTTCCAGGCTTCCGCTTTGTATTCAGTGGCCTGGAACTGGCCCTGCAGGAGTCTGGCATCATGATTATGGATGAGGAGGCAAACCATCACTTTTGACTCCTCAATGCCCCACTGTTGCGCTCGAAAGCGAGAACCCTCACCAACACCAGCCATGCTGCCTGCAGATGGGAGCTACAACCAGTTATGGCAAGTATTCCCGCCTATGGAGCTTAAATATGTCTCATTTCCAGCACTTATTTGTGGTTGGCCGGTTTTCATAATCTCAGCTGAAAGCATACCTGCTTAGCACTGGGTAAACTTTCATTAATATGTATGTGTGTGTGTTGACAATGCATGAATATCAAAAGCTGTCATGGCTTAGTGGTTCAGTACTGTGATTATGGTGCACAGTATCCCGGGTTCGAGGCCTGTCATTGCTTTTTATTTTACTACTGGCCAGACTGGCTAGGAGGTGTGGCTGTGTTTAGCCAACTTTGCTCAACTTTGCCCAACGTTGCTCTACGTTGCTCGACGTTGCTCAACGTTGCTCAATGTTGCCCGACATTGCTCTAGTTAGGGCAGTGTGCAGCTACGCGCAAACATGTTTTGTTTGTGCTAATTAGCACGATGCGCAGCTACGCGCAAAGCCATTGCGCTAGTTAAAGCAGTGCTAAGCTATGAGCAATTATACTTAAATGTGCTTCATACTGGTAAACTTTGCTTAGCAGTGCTTCACATTGCTTAAGATACATTACTTATGCATTCATCAGTATACATAATCAATTCACCTTCTTATATATATATATATATATAAAATATCGTTCACTACTACATAGGCCATTTCAATGCTTTTTACTAAAATTTAAAAGATAAATGTCAGGAATTATTTTTCTATACAGATTTTCTACAGAAAATAGAAAGGGGAGTGGAGGGACTCGAACCGAGAATGCCTCCTCTTTGTGCGAAGGCTCTACCACTATGCTATTGTTATTTGGCTTAATTTGCATATAAGTTTCTTATTATCCTCTTCGATGTCTAAACTGCTAACTGTAGCTAAGCAATGGGCAAACCCACGCAAACATGCGCAAATACGGGCAGCTATTTTGGGAATAATAAAAAAAATAAGAGTTTTACATTTTATAATTGTACAGGGATTTAGAATGTGGGGGAGTGTAGTGTTGGGTATGTACACATTTGAGCGGACTCGCTCATGTCAGTTGACATTTGACGATTGAGGGACTTGCAGGGGCATGGATGTTTGGACTGCTCGGCAGTCTGACACACCCCCTGCACTCGTGCATGCTCCGTGTTAGCTTTAGAGTTGAGTCAGCGCACCCTCATAAATATACATGGCGCGCTGATGTCTTCCTCTTAGGCTGCAGTTTCCGTGTAAGACTTATTTAGTCTTACACAGAGGATTAGTGAATCCCGGGGTAAGTCTTTTTCTGATATGTCTATTCAGGAACAGTTTTGCAGAAGATTTTCTAATAATGCAAATGTGCTTTATTCTACATACTAACAGAAAAGTAATCCTTTATTTTCATTTTCTAATGAAGTATTAAACTTTTTCATATCAGATCTAATGGTCAGTATAAATCTTTCAGATAATCCATTGCTTGCTAAATGCCCTGTATAGTAGGAGAATGGACTGTTGCAAAACTTTAGCAAAACTGACAAAATTCTTTTAAAAATTGAGTACAGTCAAGCAGCATTTAGTTTTCTTAACTGACTAATAACTGCTTGATACTTGATTTCTCTAATGGAAAATACTTTTTTCCAGATGGAATATAAATCCAATGCAAAACTGTATTCCTAAAATATGTTATAAAATCATCTTTATTTATATTCATTCAGGAATTTTTATATGTGTAATTGTGTTTCAGCTTGATTCAATAAAGCCTGCATGGTCCGTTTGCTCATCACATTCAGTAAACAGCTCTACATGGTACATACAGACATGCAGAGCCGCACAAACAAGGTAAACACCCTAGCATGCAAATTACAGCATAAGCAGCTGAATTGTATGCTAATCAACCAATACAAGATGGAGAAGCTATTCAACAAACTTTAAAGCAATTGCATACACTCAGTGAAGGTTTTGGCCCTGAATCCAAAACCTATTGGAATACAGCAACGGAAAGGAGTCTACACAGAAACAATGTTAGGGGCTGCTGTTGCTTTAAATCATGTGTATGTGCAACAGGCTGAAGTCTGTGCTGCTGCTGCTGTTGCTAATGGACCGAGCCCAAGAAGGAGAAGTGTTTTCAGACCCCAGGTGACTTATCACAGTCTACATGATGTGGAAATTGTAGAGCGCTACAGGGTAGATAGAGACACACTGCAGGAACTCTGCAACCTCTGTTGTCCTCTAATCAAACCAGGGCAAACTGAGGGGAACACATCCCAGTGGAGAGAAAGGGATGTGTAGCACTTAAAATCCTAGCTACAGGTGCCTTTCAGAGACCAACAGGGGACATGCTCGGGGTGTCACAGGCATAAGCATCCAGGATCCTACATCAGTTCAGGAATACTATGCTCTAACATGCTAGTGACCACATATACTTTCCCCATACTCCTGAGGACAGGGCCAGAAATATGGAGGAATACTACCTTGTAGCACTCTACTCTGAAGTACTGGGTGCCATAGATTGCACATATGTAGAAATTAAGGCATCACCAGAAAAACAGGGAAGGCTCTACATTAATAGAGAGGGAGCTTCCACTCTATTAACTGCCAAGTCATATGTAATGCTAAGGGAATCATCTTGAATGTGTATGCTGGCAACCCAAGCAATTACCCCAACTCACATATCTTGCACACCTCCCAACTGTATCAGATGTTCACTAGGGGAGAATATTCCACAGGGTCATTTACTGGGGATGCAGGTTATGCACTGGAACTGTGGCTGATGACACCCTTCAAAAATGCACACACACCTGCTGAAGAACACCATAATAAGGCACACGATCAAACCAGAAATATCATAGACCATGTATTTAGGCTACTAAAGTCACAGTTCCAGTGTCTAGATACATCCAGTGGAGCCCTGCAGTACAATCCACAGGCATGTACTGAAATATTCACAGTATGTGCCATGCTATACAGCATCATCCTAAGAAAACTGCTTCAGCAGGATCAACAAGGGGAAGAAGCACACATCCCACCACCAATGCCAAGGTCATCACAGCTACACACTGGTGAGGAGTCAGAGGGGGAACCAGCAGTCGCTGAGGGTGTAGGCAGACGTAGATGCGCTCATTATGTTTTTGCATTTGCTAAGAGACAATGCATAGCACACTCACTCACCACCTAAGGGCCTAAAACCGTTTTCCAATGCATATACATATAATAACATTAATGTCAGGCAACTCTCACAACATTAACCTCCACATGCACTGGCTGTGTACTGCCTGTGTCAGACAAAGTCAGCCCTGAACTAAAACTGTTGCAACTGCTGGATTTACATGGTAAGTGTTGAGCCTGGAGTGTATTGTGTAATATGAATGGCTGACATATTCTTGCATGTTTTTACTTGGTAGTGTAAGAAGTAATAGGTGAGAGATTTGTACAGAAATTACCTTAACGTGTGACAGCAGGGACTTATTTGACTTATATGTGTCCATTACTAAGTAGTAGGCCTCAGGCATCAACGATTCACACAGTCATACCTCTGGTCTCTGCATGGCCTCAGTTTAGCATTGTACGTTTATACTGTAAAATCTATAAAGAGAGATGTTAGAAAGTATTGATACACACTGCAGTTTCAGACTTCACAACCCTCACAAGATCATTAATAATAAAGATGGAAACATTTTGATGCCATCAACTGTGTAATTTTTCTAAGACCAATACAAGTGAAGGGTACAATTACCAGTTCAACATCACAAATGTAAATATACTAAGCACTACATTAGCTATGCACCCTGAGCATTAGATGCAAAGCTTATGTATCCCTGAATTCAAAAGATACAAAACAGGGATATGGCACAGTTATCATCCCTTGCACAGGGTCTTGTGGGGGGGGCAGGAAGCTTAGGCTGAAACAAAAGGTTAGTGAGTGTGTGTGATTAAGAAAGAGAAGCAGGCAGACATTTGATAAAGGAACAAATGGCGAATGAGACAAAATTAGTTTTAAGCTACAGGGCTGAACCATGCAACTATTGTGTGTGCATCTCTTTGGGTCTTCCACGTGAAATCGGTGCGTGAGTGTCTGCATGAACACAGCCAAGCTCTTTGCTAGCTCTACATCTTGGTTTGTTGGACAGGAGTGAGACATGCATGGCAGAGGTGGCAGTTCATTGCTGTCATCACTGACCACGAGAACTGTCTCAGGCAGGTGTTGCACTGGCACATCTTTGCCCATGGTCAGATGCACTACTGCTATCTGAATGTGACTGATGTCTGCTGGATGAGCTCCCCTCATGAGTGCCCCCAGCACCATGACCCCATGGCCTGCCATGTCTGGGTGTGGACGGCTCACCCACTAATGAAGCAGTGGAATTTCTGTCACTATGAGAGCGTGATTGGGCATTGCCATGTTGGCTAACAGCAGATGATGTGGCTGACCTTTGTCCATGAGCATGCTGACGCCTCCCAGCAGATGTTCCATCACAAACACTGCTTGTTCCAATATGGCATTCATCCTATCCATTGAATCAGCAACATGGTGGAGGTAGTCATGCATGTCAGCCTGTGTCACATCTACAACCCTAAGCATTTCTCTGGAGCATCTATGAGTATGTGCCTGTGCCTGCATGATGGCGCTAAACATATGAGCGGTAAGGGAAGAGATATCTGTATCAGGTGGAGGATGGATGGCAGGCCTCCTCCTAACACCCCTAACAACCCTCCTGCATGGCAACTCAGCCACACTTTGGCTATGGCCAGAGTCAACAGGCACTGAAGCTGCAGTAACCACACTTCCCTGATTGATTATCTTGCCCTCCACCTGTCCAATATCTGAGGGCTCACTGGAATGCACAGGCATAGGCCTACTGGCTTTGTCTGAATGGAATTTCAGGGGATGGCTGTATGTCAATATCAGTGTCAGATTCAACCTCTGCACCCCTCGATTGTGCCTCTGTTTGGCCACCATTATCATCAAAGTCTGCAGATACTCTGACATCCAGCAATAGAATTCCCACACTTCCACTGTCAGGATTACCTATGATAACAAGCAACAAACACAGAAACAATTAATATCCACACTACTATAGCCAATATATGTTAACAAAATAACAGTGGTGCCACTGTTACACAGTACAGCAATGCACACAACAGTCCTGATACCAACATCACGTACAAAAATATTTCTTTGAATTGTTTATCAGTACTGACATAAAAATATTTGGCATTCCATATGCAGATGATGGTATGTTCAGTATGCCAGATGGTTCTTGAAGAAGTTAAGCAAAGGGTAAGGACATCATCACAATTAACAGTAACACAGAGGTAATGCTTTTTTCCCTTTTTTATCTCCATTAACTATACTTTCAACAAGAACTTGGATGAGAAGCCCAGCCTAAGCTCATGTGTGATCAATCAGAATGTGTTGTTAACTGCAGCAGTCTTCAATTCCCCCCCCCAAAAAAATTATTGTGAAACAGAACTAAAGTATTGATTTTAACATTTTTATTATACAATGGCATTTAACAATTGGGATACAAATGCCTACCTGGAAGCTCCTCTGAGGCATGATTAAAGTCCCTAAAACAGTAGCACCAATGTCAAGGACATGCTGTTCTGCACTTTCTTGTGAACTTTTTGGATCCCTGACAGTGGACAGGAACTCTTCATTTGCTGTTAGTAGTGGCTATGTCGCAGACCTCCCGGTACCCATCCAATCATGGGCCACTGCAGCTGATCTCCTCCATGCAGATGAGATAGATGAGATCATGTTAATGGCCCTATGGTGCAAAAGGTCATATTTCCTGCTGTGGCCACCCAATGCATTAACGTCTGCAAAGATCTGCTGCCAAATTTGCATTCTGCCTAACATATCCCACATCCCCTCTCAAGCAGGAAGGCACCATGTTGTCTAATAGCTCCAACAATGACCCGATTCTCAGGGTCATTGAAAGGTGGTTTTCAAGGATTGAGATGCCTGCATGTCATAGTCCTAGATGCACTAAAAGACAGCAGAAGGATAGTATACATAAGTGTCACATAACTACAAAATAACTGTTCCCAGAAAAACAGAAAGGGTAGCATTTCAATATTACCCACTGGAGAAACATAAAGCAGTCTAGAAATTTGAAATATGAACAACAGGCTGGATGCAAGATAATGTAGAGTAACAAAAGCAATATATCCTTGTGTGTGTCATAGTAGAAATGTAGCATTGCTCCCATACCCCCAAAAGAACAGGAAATTGAAACATTTTGCAAAACAAACCATCTTTGAAATGCTAAAAGTGCCATCAAATGAACTGTGTCTGAAACATGCCTACAGATTTAACACAGAACACTCCATGTTAAACTATTGCCAGTCATGTATACCCGTGAAATATGACAAACTACAAACATGCCTATGTCATCAGTATACTTCTAACTAATGCATACAGATACAAGTGTAATAACCAATGTAATCAAAAAAATATATAACTCTATTAAACTGATTTTTCTTAATTATATTTCAACATATGTAGTATGCAGCTGACAGAATGCAAGCATGCCTTCTCAATTTCAGTAATCCACTGTGCATATATATCCCAAAGTAATAGCCTAATTTCTGTGTTCTCCACATAAACAGGTTTCCTCACCTTCAATTTCTGCAGCTACATGGTTGCCTTTTATGGTGTAGATTCATGGCTGGCAGCAAGGTGAAGATGCAAATGAAGTGTGAACTCATTAGAATTGCTTAATCCCAAATACTTGACTCTGTGCAGCAGATGTAAACATAGTGCAGGCAATCTCCCAGTGTTTGTTTCTAATGGATTGCAACTGTGAATGATTACTGGTAGGGAGAATGAAAACTCAGCAGCAAAGGTGTTTGTGTGGCAAAAAGGGATAAGGCACCCTTGCTGTATTCTGAAGGTTCATTGGAGTGAGAGTTCAAATCCAGACCTATGTAGAAATATTTTATGTGTACTAAAATTTTGTAGTGTGTTTTTCATAGATTGCTTTTCCTCTTTTCAGCTACTTTTCTCTTTCTTGGACAGGTGCTGTTTGAGTGATGCACCGCTTAGTGCAAACATGGGACATGGAGAAAATGAATAAGGTCTGGCTGTATTTTTCTTGTTTGCACAAAGCATGGCAGTGTGCAAACAGGACTAGTGGCCCACCCAGGAACCAAACAGAACATCTGCAAACAGATAGTCGGTAAAAGAGCAAAAGTTAAAAACAATCCATTGCATGCAATTTCTGTGTTAAATCTCACACCTGCACTTAGCGGCATTGTTAGGTTGTTAGCAAGGTTCCCCAGCAGCTGCAGCCATTTAACACTTGTGGACAAGATTCAGACACCCAGTACTTGTAACTGGGTGCATTCAATTAATTCTGTTGGGCTTGAGCACCATGCAAAGCCACTAAGTGGCATTGAGTAGCAGTTAAAGCAGAGACCTTAAGAATGATTAGGAAATTAGAAAATGTTATCTGAATAGTCCTGTGGAAGCAGGTGTAAGTGTAGGGTTGGAGTACAGATGGTCCTGGGTTCTAGAACAGGGTGTGCAACATATTTTTACTGTTGAGACAGTAGCCATGAACTGAAAAATAGACAAGTGCTATTTTAACATTCTTGTGGCAGCAGGTGTAAGTGTAGAACTGCCATGCAAGTGGTCCTGAGTTCTAATACAGGATGTTCCATACACTATTACTGTTGCTCCACTTCCCATTATATTCACGCTCACTTATAACACTTTAGATAGTGGAGCTGATATGAGTTATATGTATGTGGGATGAGACATCAGTATTGTGTTTTCAGATGTATGTCTGAGGGTATACTGTCTATTATATTTCTGTAAATATAATTCTATTATCTGGACATGCATGGGCTTCACAATTACATAAGACACATACACAACTGGATCTATATCCAATAACCTTGTCAGGTCACACACATATATGTGTAACAGCTCAGCCTATCACCCGTATTTATGCATGATTCCAGACTATGTCTGAGCAGCATTTCTTCTATGGCAAGTATGGAAAATCAAGTGCTGTGGAATAAAATGTTTTGTTCCTTCTGCCTAGGTTTGAATCCCACAGTGTGAAAATCCAATTTTCTTCATTGTATAAAGGCAAAAACAAATGTTTCAAGTCATTACATTTATGCCTCCAGTGCATGTCTGCAAAATTAACTCACCTGATAGTTACCTTCAAATTTCCAATATATATGTCCAGGCTACTGTACATCAGTAGAAACCCCTCATACTAAGGCCAATTGCCAGAGTAACATTCCACTTTCAATTATTTAATTCCTCCCTGCTTGGCACTGCTACTGTTCACTTAACATCCCACACATTTAGTTGGCATTATTGCTTGTGTTTGCACACTACCAGTAAACATGATAACTGGAATTGCCAGGAAAGCATCAGCTTCTATTGCTCTAGTCCAGCTAGTAGACATGGCTGGTGTTAGAGAGGAAGGTGGCAAGTTTAGGGCACTGGGATGGAGTGTCCAGGATTCCAGGATATTTACTGGACTCCTGGTAAAACACCACAGCCAAAGGCTTCTGCATGGGGTACTATTCTGGCTCCCAGTATAAGTCTGAGGTATGGAATAGTTTGTGCCAGGCTGGATCGAGTGCCACTGGTATCCCACTCATTGGACAGCAATGTAGGCTTCATTTCAATGACCTATGCAGGCATAAAAATGTATGCTCTAAACTGTTGGTTGCTTGAGTTTGAGACTGTGGGCATCCCACATTTGTGTAAGTATGACAATAAGAGAGTACTTGTAAGACTTAGAAAGCTAAATATAGGCAAGACTGGTATGTGTAATGCTCTTTTGTACTTTTCTGTTCTTTCCCCAGCTGCCACCAAATGTGAGTTCAATCATGTTTATTGACTGGAGAGCCTGAGGGAGGCAAGTGGTATATATGCAGCAGAAGAGAAGTGTTATTGTAGCTTTGAAAGTTAAAGATAGCTTTTTTGGTCTTTTATAGAGTTGTATCAAATGCAACATGCCTATCCCAACTGTAAAAGAAAATATGCTTGAATTAGTCTATAGCACAAACCAGTTGTAGTGTAGGAGTCCAATATTAAACTGTAGTCAGAGGTTGTGGGTTCAAATACCTTGATTTACAACTATAAATTACTGTTATTTCTTCAATAATATTTACATTAAATTAAAAATTCCATACCAATGGCACAGATTTCCTGCTGTAAACTGTAATCTGTATAATTGCAACATGCATATGTGCACTATTTGCACATTTCAATGATTACTTTCAGCAGTCTGTCGTGTAGTGTGCATTTGTTAGGATGTATACTTAAATATAATGCTTCAGACAAAAGAGTTCTATAGTTGTATTAATGTATTGTATGTCACATATGATGGTACTAACTTTATCTCTTTTTTCCTCTTACCCCAACCCTTATCTCTCTTTTCTTATTTTCTATTATGTGTTGGCAAAATGCCTCCATGTCATTCATGTGTACCATATCAATAAATGCTACACAACACAGCGAGGTAAGCTAGGCACAGTGGATCAACTTGCCCCTGCTCCACTGGTTCCAGCACTGATGCCCATTAAGTATAGAAGCCAACCTGGCAGCACTGCCTCTGCTGCCCCTGCACTATCTCTGCCCTCAGTTAGTACTGCCTCAGAAGCTGGTGCAGTGGTACCCTCTGAAAGGAGTGTTGGAGTTGATTTCATCACCCATGAGGAGATGCCAGTGTTGTGTGTAGGATCATGCACTGCATCATTGGTGTACACCTATGCCAGATAGAGAGGCTAGTCTCCCTCATGGTCTGTAGGAGGAGAAGGCATAAAGCACTCCAGCTGCAGTGATGACAGTCTAGTGGGTGATGACTCAATTCTCACTATCTCCAAGCTTGATGGGCATAAGCCTTGCTAGTCCCCCCCAGTCATGATGATCTCCAACCTTTTCTGTCCCTTACCATCCCTGGATCTTGTCTTGTTTGTGTTTGCTTCCTCATCTACCCAACCTACCTGGATTAGACATACCTACATCCCTTACCCAGCAGTCCAGTCTTACTGAATTAAAGAAAATGGTCACCTGTCCCACAAAAAAAAACATGTCCCATACATAGCTCTCCACTTAACACACATCTTTTTGACACATTTGATTTGTTCCAATTGGCTACATAAAATTATTACATTGTTGTTACCCCTTTGTCTGGAGGTGACAGTTCAAATTCAGCTAATATTCTGCACATATAATCAGTTTTTACTGCTGAAGAAATAGATAACTATGGTTCCTTTCTACCTCCCTCCTGCACATTCCTGTATTGCTTTCCCTTTGTTCTTCCCCCTGCTTACTCCCCATTTCACCACTTTCCTCTCTACCCCATTTTAACATCCAAAATCTGATCAAAAAATAGAATTACACACAATACACATAAGTAGCAGGAAAAAGCAATGGATCCCTTCATTTTTTGGCCTCGGTGTTTGCACAGAGTTTCACATCTCACACTGATGCCAAGTAAATGTGAGCAGTGGTACAATGCCGTGGTTACATCAATGCTACTTAACCTGTTCCACTATGCTAGCACACAGGAACACATGTACTATAAATAATTAAATGCCAGTGCATTACCACAGTTTAGTTAAAAGTATTTAAAATCATTAGATACACCTGGATTTGAATGCAGTATCATCTCAGCTCAAAAAGAAATGTGTCAGTGCATTCACACCTGCCACCACAGAGTAAGTTAAGCAGCAGGTGTGTTTCACAGCCTCAGTAGTAACTCTCGGACTTTAGCAATGCAGCTCAGGTTTGTGCACTGCTTAACTACACACAAACAGTGAAAGTAATGGAAATATATATCTCGCATGCACAAACACTTTGCCAACCATGGCACAAATCCACAGCATGCTGCACTATGGAAAAATAAATATCATTATGTATTATGGCTATTAACTGTCCAATTCCTGTCAATGATATGAAATTACATGTGGAAACATAACAAACTGAAGGCTCTATCGAACAAAATGTCACAGACTACAGCCATGTGCTGCCTTTCCCAAGCACTACAACCCCAGTGTCTCAGTACATTTTCACACATATGCCACCTACACTACAGAAATTAACATCAAATATGTGATATGCAATGCACATGGATCTGTTAACATGCAGAAATAGAACTATTGACCCATAAGCCTAAAAATCCATATCTACAAGGTTATGGAATGAATCAGCACGGACCTTATCCACATGGACATAGGTGACCCTCAACACACTTGACCTGAACCATTTTGGTTTTGTCAAGGGTAGATCTTGCTTATGAAATCTAGTGGACTTCTTTCATACTGACCCCAAAGACCTGGATGAGGGATAATAGGACATATTACCTATGTTGAGTTAACCAAGGCCTTTGACACTATCCCCCATTCAGGTATCATAGAGAAAATCTCCCATATGCAGATTAACGCATACATTACTAGATGGATAGCCAACTGCCTCACCAACAGAACACACACTGTCAAAGTTGGAGACTGGACCCTCCACAACTAGACCACTTACCAGTGGAATACTAAAAGGATCTGTGCTGGCCCTTCAACTGTTTGAAAACTATTTCTCTGAAGTCCAGGCAAAGGTAGATGGCCTGTGGCTTACCAAGTTTGCAGGTGACTGTCAACTGGATATCGTCATATAAAGTTCCCCAACAATGTTAACATACACAGAAGGGGCTGATACAGATAAATGACTGGTGCCAAGCACATGGACTGAACCTTACAGCAAAAATGCCTTATTGCCCCCTTTGGCAATTAAGTACCCCTGCTAATTATGATATACATATCACCCCTTTAAGCTCACACACTGTTTTGAGACTTGGAAACATTGTAGATGGCAATCTACACTTCAATCACTGTGTCCATAGTGATGAGACACACATTCTACATTGCACGTCTCATAAATAAGGTCAATACATCCAAGACCAGGGAGGTCATAGCTCTGTTGTACTCTATCCTTATCAGACCACTAACTGAGTACAATGCTCTCTTTTGCCTGTACCTCATCAGATACATGGAGCAACTGGAGAACACACAGAAGTTTGTGACCAGGAGAATCCAGGGCCTCCAAAACATGACATAAATGGAAGAATGACAGATTTGTCACTGACTCAGTATCATGCAGGCTGCTGAGAGATGACCTATGCCCGGCCTACAGAGCAGTCTCAGAATCTGCTGTTCTGGAAATGCTGGACATCTGCAAATCAAATGGGTCAAGAATAACTTGTCCAGGGATCTCAACCTAGCCTATTACATAAAAAGAACATGCTGGGGAGACAGATCTATCTACCAGCAATTGCCACTTCTCTGTAATAGCCATGCGAAGCAATGTTCATCAATGACCCTATGCAAGGGCAACCTTGACAACTGTACGGGTGATTGTAAATTCACCCCTGGGGTTGCACTTATGTCCCTCACGGACAGGGCCATTTGGTGCTGATCACAAAATTGCTCTACTAACAACGACCATCTGAATATGCTCAATAAGGGTACTTGTGTTGTTACATGGCTAGGCTTGTAAATGCCCTAGGGCCATTAGGCTAATATCCCCCTATGAACCTATGCAGGCCTCACAACATCTTCTCTCTAACATGCCCTGCTGATGTTATCCACTATAAGTTGACCTGCAGTCTTGTAAAAGTCAAATTTGTGCCATGGCTCTTTTGCAAAGTACTGAGTTCTGTAGTCTGTGTACTTAAATAGGTAGGGTTTCTGTTCTCATTGCAGTCAAGTGTGTGTATGTATGTGTGTGTGTGTGGGGGGGGGGGCTAGCCAGAAGAGCAGCAGTATGCATCCTACAGTTACCACTGCAATCCCATGGATTGACAGTATTTTGATACTTGCAGTTGCCTACACATCCATTTCATGCAGGCCTATCAACATCTTCTCTCCAACATGCCTGCTGATAGCATCCACTATAAGTTGACCTGCAGTCTTGCAAAAGTCAGACTTGTACCATGGTGCTTGCGTAAAGTACGGAGTTCTGTAGTCTGTGTACTTGGGTAGGGGTTCTGTTCTCACTGCATTCAACTGTGTGTGTGTCTAGTCAGATGAACAGAAGTGTGTATCCTACAGTTACAGCTGCAATCCCATGGATTGACAACATACTGATCCTTGCACATGCCTACACATCAATTTCATGGCCTAGGCATCCATTTCATGCAAGCCTGCCAACATCTTCTCTCCAGCAATTCCTGCTGATTTCATCCACTCAAAGATGACCTGCAGTCTTGTAAAAGTCAGACGTCTGTCATGGTCTTGCATAAAATACCAAGTTCTGTAGTCTGTGTACTTAGGTGAGTTTCTATTCTCGCTGCAGTCAACTGGTGTGTGTGTGTGTGTGTGTGTGTGTGTGTGTGTGTGTGTGTGTGTGTGTGTGTGTGTGTGTGTGTGTGTGAGACAGAAATCCACACTGAGGTATTCACTCAGCACTGTCAGTTGTGGCCCTATACATTTATATCACCAAGTAGATAGACCAGTGTATCACATGCATGGCATTTAAATATGTTGACATGTGTGAAGTGATCTATATCTCAGATCCAGTGATCAAGTCCATACATCAGGGCTGTCTGCTAGGCCTTTTCTTGTCCATTATTTAAGTGACGGACGTCACACATGACATACACATCCTGTGTCCAAACAGCTGCCAGAAGGACTAAAGATTGTGGAAAATCATTGATTCCAACTGTGATATTAGTATAATGCAGACAGTATCAAAACACACCAAAGACTGCAGCCACAGCCATGACAACACCTGCAACAACAAGAAAACATTGGGGGGGGGCTTTTTACATCAGGAAAACAAGCACACACAACCCAAGTATAATATGAACATCAAACCCTGTAATCAGACCAATAGGTATGTGACCTATGTCCTGGAGTAGATGGTAAGTGGAATGCACATCAGCATATGGTCGCAGTACTGGCTACTCCCTTGTAAGCAACACAATTACTGAGTATGGAAGGACAGCCACATCAAAGGCCATAATACCTCCATAGTTCACAGTTTTCATAACACCAATAACTGAGTACAATGCACCCTTCTTCATGTACCTCCTTATACATCTTCCAGTGATGTGTAACTGAAGTGCACCACTTTTGTCACAGTGAGCTGTCACACATCTTACCTAGGTATTCTTTTTGTGGCATGAACATTACTGTCTGATGGTGCGGAACCTCCATCAAGTTCTTATACCAGATGCATGTGTGCTACCTGTTCTGGTGCTGCACACCGTACATACATAGATGTTTGATAACATTAATGGCATGGGTAACATTTGTGACAGTGTGGATTTTGCCACATATATTTATATATATATATATATATATATATATATATATATATATATATATATATATATATATATACATATAGATATAGATATATGCCATGCGCACCAGTCAGCTAGTCTGTTGTGATCAAAATGTCGCATACCGATATAGCAGTGTCCCTCCTAACACTTTCAGCAGATGTTACGGTACCAGAACATTATATATAATTGCCCTCATAAAGTGTGCTCATGTCATAAAAGTTGTACAAGTGTGTTTGTGCAGAATCAGATGTCTTTCACTAAGAGATTGAGAGCTATCTGTTAAGCTCTGGTGATCATCGTGGCATTCCATGTAAAGCAGCTGACCTTCTGTGCTCTGCTTTAAACAGGATTGCTATCCATATTTGCTTACACAGTTTCCTGCCCGCCAATGCTGTTGTCAGCCATGAAACCTCACTTATTTACATTTAAATGCAGTGTGCAGCATTAATATGCAATGAGCATTGTTGCTCACCACGCATGTCTATGCACACATGTAAACTCCATAAAGGCTTCACATGAAGTCTACATGGAGTTTATTGAATCACAGGATTTGTCTTAACATTTTCTGTTTTTTTGGCACAACCTATTCTTTTCATATAATTCTAATATCCTTATCAAGGTACTGCCACCAGATAAACCCTTTTCCTAGAAATGTCAGCTGTATAATACCAGGATATCTACTGCTGGTATGAGATAATGAAATCTGATTGCTCAGAAATTACTCTAGTGATCGTAAGTGATTAAAATGCATCGGTGACATTTGTTACAATGATACAGATAAAAAAAAAACATTCCTAGAAATTATATGTGCAACTAAATAGATAACATTAGGGAAAAGAGAAACTCCTCAAAAGAGTGCATCACAGTCTTGAATAATCCTTGTTTGCAGTCTAGTTAGAGTGAGCAAGTGATTTTCAAGGCACTATGGATCAATAAGACATGGTATAGCCAGGTTGACTTTTATAGAATATCTCTAAGCCATCCTTCAATAACAAGTAGTTCTGGTAGTTTCTGGCTAGTTCTAGTTTCCTGTGCTATCATTCAAACTTTAGCAGGAATTTCCTGAAAAATGTTTCACATTCTGAGCATTAATATATGTAATCTCCAATTTCTTCTGTAACTTTAACCACACAAGGAGATGAGAGCGAACAACCAAAAACTAAAACCAAAGCCAAGGTTCGCTGTGGAGAACCAAATAAGGGTCCAGACCAAGACGTAATAGTTCCAACAATTTAATAAAGCGTTTTTCGCTTTATTAAATTGTTGGAACTATTACGTCTTGGTCTGGACCCTTATTTGGTTCTCCACAGTGAACCTTGGCATTGGTCTTCTGTAACTTTACCAAGAAATTCAGGTAACAGAATTCAGTGAACATCTATTTGGTTCTCTTACATGTCAGTGGATTACAACTCAGTGAAGGCTCAAACTGATGAAAATATGTTGAACTCTTCATGTGAGTAAACATTTTTAAATCTCCATTTTGAGGTGATCAGTCACTTCTATAACTCTGCAGCTGGAGACACACCTGGGGACATGCATTCACATGATTATATGTATACACTGATATCATAGTCATACAAGCACAGGGAAAAGAGAAGGGACCACACACAGTGATATCTCTGCTGCAGTACAAATAGAAATGGAGCTGGCAATAATTTTCTAAGGAGAACATTCAGAAGAAAGTACAAACGCATTGAGTTCAAACAGATGAGATGAATATTTATCCATCTAGTACTCATTCTGCCTGATTCCAAAAGACTTGCTGTCAGTGGAAGTGACAACTTATACTAACAGCATGCCTTTTAGAATCTGGCCCCAAGTGTAAGCCTGTTTAAAGATATGCTTTACACAGAAGTAAGTCACTTACACAGAGAGCAAGTCTTTTGGAATCTGGCCCACTGGAAGTAAACTGTTATTCTCACTGTATAATTTTAATAATGCCTTATGCTGGCAGTCAGTTTGAATTATGCTTCCCTGAAGTACAGGTGAGATTTATTTCTACTCTGAAAAAAATGCAAATAAATGTTTTTTTCTTGATTTACAAAAACTTTACCTAAACAGTAGAAATAATCCAATTAGCAAAATCTCACCTGTGGATTTATGGTGTGGCGGGTTTACCCACAGATAGTGTTTCATCATGAGGGCAAAGCCCCAGTGATCAAGCATACCCAACTGTGTGTAAATCTACATTATTCACACATAGCCATCAGTTATTACTATTACGTAAGTTCTTTATATTGTTATTGTATGAAAGTACTTGCTTTCTATTGCATCTCTTCACTCATCTAGTTGATGAATGAGTGATGTACTGTACATGCCAATGCCTGCACACTATTTCCATTTAATGCAGTGAAGGGAGCAAGGAGTGTGTACACATCCGTTTATTTATGTCATTATACTTTCTTACTGCTAATATCCTGACAGTCCTTCTTTTAGACACATTATTTCCATTTAATGCACTGAAGAGAGCAAGGAGTGTGTACACATCCGTTTATTTATGCCATTATACTTTCTTACTGCTAATACCCTGACAGTCCTTCTTTTAGATACATTTTTAAAATGTTATATCTTATTTTGCACACTGGAAAAGTACTGTCGTATGTGGGAGTGTTTTTTTTTTTTTTTGTAATATCAGCTGCTTAGCATCTATAGCTGCAGAATATGGTAGTGGTCACTCTTTCTGTAGCTAAAGTTAATGCATTTTGTGTTGGAGCAGTTTGTCTTGGGGCTGGAGTTATTTCTGCATTATTCCTCTGAGAATGATCTATTTATCACGGGCCCAATGACAGATCTGTCCAATCAGTGAACATATTTTTCAAAGCTATCATCCTCCATTGTATAATTTTATATGTTTAGTTTGTCTTTTATCCCTGAAATCATGACATGCTGGATCATAGATCAGAGACATTACCAACAAGTGACACTGTAACTCTTGATTATAACGTACCAGTCCTTCATCACAAGTTGGTATTTACTTACATTTTTTTGAAAGCATTTTGCTCAAGTCATTTCTATTGTCAGGTTACCTTTTCAGGTTGTATACAATGATATTAACATTGTACTTTGAGGAAGCATAACATTTATATAATTAATAACACCAAGAAATGTCTGCAACTGTTTTACAAAAGAATTAGGAGGGATATCTCATTAAAGGTTTTCATCTTCTCTGTGGTAGTGTGCACCTTTTCCCATTCCAGGATATGGCATTCATTATGCAACAAGCCACATTCATGTTCTGACATTTTAACTCACATCATATAGACTTGCAACCTTTGCAGCACCTTATATAAGTTAATGACATACTCAAGACATCCTTCAACTAATGAGGAAATCATCCAAATATACACCTAAATTATAGACAGTACCATATTTTTCATTATTTATTTTATATTATTGCAATTTTTGCATTAAACATTTATTAATTCCTTAAATAATTTTACTTATTTATGCATTATATTTAGTTTGCAGTTTGGTGCAGAAGTATAGGATGATGTGCTGTTAGACCTAGATCACAAAAAAGTCCTTATATAGATTCACACTGTTTGCAAACGGTGTTAATCAATCAATCACACATTTCTCCTGTGCAACCCCTGCAAAAGGACTCTGTGACTGATCGGGTTCCTATTAGAAGAACAAACTTCCAAAATATCGAAGGGCTGTATACACAAAAATGCCGTTAATGTGTTTTTTGTGAGATTGTGGTACAGTGAAGATCGGGCAATTTGCTCTTTCCTCACTGTAGTGCGATCTCGGAGTTGGTAAATATAATTAGCTGGGGGTGTAGGGGGGGGCAGTCACCCACAATAAAAGGTTCAAAGCCCGGCATTTTTGCTGTTTGCAGCATTCGATTATATGAACTTTCATTCATATAATATAGACCCATCTGATCAGCTTTTCTATTTATCACTTTTTTCCTTTGAACACTATACAGTACTAAAACACATTCCAATTGGCAGTCTATTATGCACAAATTTCCATGTACAACAAACATCATATATTTTTAGACTTAAGTAATTCTTGATCCTAAACAGTTGCTTAGACTATCTTAGAAGACAGACATTAATCACCCAAAAATGCTCTGCACATTTTCTCTGTAAGTAGAAGCTTTGTACAATACTTGCAGCCTTATTCAAACTTGTTTTATATCTACAAAGATACATACAACATTATTTTTATAACAGGAATAAAAAAAGCTGTCCATTTATTAATCTTTAGTGGACTAATAATGACTTCTCATTCAAAAATTTCTCTTTATCTACTCTTTATTGGCAAATGAGAAAGGTCTACTTTTGCAAATGTTAAGTAATATATTCAGATTCAATTAATTGTCAACTTTAAATCATGCAGGTTGTTTATTTAATCACAAAACACATCAGAATGTATTGCAGACACTTCTTCCTCTGATCTGGCTTTCATACAACACACTGTTTCAAAAACTTAATTTGCTGCCAGTTGATAGCAGTTTGCTGCATTAAGCTCCTCTGATTGTTTCAGCTGTGATCCATTATCTAATACAATAACTAAAAGCAAATATGCTTTTTGCTTTTCATAACATATTGCAGACATTATTTCAGCTAAAACAGAAAGTATCTGCATGTTTTAAGGTACAGTTATAGAACATTGTTATAATAATTACTGCATCTATCTGTTTACTTTTTTCATTTAAGACAAAGACAGGCATTAACAACTAACTTCCTGCCTAATTACTTACTGAAAAGGTTGTCTTTTTAGTAGTATCTTCACATACTTTCTCTGTTTTTTACCTATCTTTAGCATTTTTACCATAATACCTTCCATTACCACTCCTGTCTTCAAATTATCCTTTATTGTGAATAAGCTCTATGTGCCCCACTTTTCTACACTGTGGCTCTTCCATTCCTTATACTTACAAAATTGTGGGAGATTATTTTAACTTTTGCATTGATAATAAAACATTTTAAGCCTGTGCCAGAGGCATACAGGGAATAAGGCCAGACAATTGACAAAAGACCCAAGTTCAAGCAATGACAAAGGAGCATAACAGCACAGACAGGAAGGCTGGGTGTAACCATCCTAGGGAGAATGAATGAAGGTTCAGAATGAGGAAACAACCCCAAAGTGCTGCATGAGAGACACAGCAACGTATCCTGTTGACATCAGGCCTTGCAGAACTGTGGAGCAGTTCAAAACTAATACTCACATCACACTCCAGTAGGAGGGTATTTGTGGTCTAGTGCTGCAGAGGAAGAAAATAGAGAAAAATCCTTAAGCATTAACATACTGTCAATAGATGCCTCCATTTTATCACTGGTCCTGAACATAGTCAGATAAACTCTGAGAGAAGTGGTAGGGATAAGCATACTTGGTGATGAAAGAGAGGTACTGAAATCATCTGATAGCTGTGAGGGAGGCAAAAGTAAAAAAAAACACAAGCATATTTACTTTTTGTTGGATTTTCCTGCATTTCTACATTGGGCACTGCAGCATTCTGTAATCCCATGCTTTTCAACTATTGTCTATTTCTAAATGCAATATCTGTTCTTAATCCAAATGTGAATTGCCTCAGAAATGTTAAATTCAGTTCAGAAAGTACTTTTTTTCTGGAAATGTTCATTAGTTTGTCACTAATGCCACTTACTGTCTCATCATACTCTGCATCAAACTCACAGTTCGCTGCACAGTACTTTAGCTCAACAGTAACTAGGCCAGGGTGTCTTTATCTTTCTGGTTGCAGTGATGGAAGTAAAATATTTCTGCATTTTCAAGGTCTTGGACTTAAATTCTACTTTTAATGTTTTACAGTCTAACAGTATGTTACATTTGTAGGTTTTAAAATACAAAGTTGATTTCACAGCAAATCACATGAGACAAAGTGTGTATTGTTTAGCCAGGTTTCATTGAGTCCACAGTCACTGAGACCAATACTTCAAAACCGATCTTGATGATGCTAGAAACAAGGACAGTGTTTTTTCTTCCTTTTGAAACCCATGTTAAAGTATGACTCTTAAGTTCTGATAAGACAGATTTCATTGAACAGTGCTTGCACATCTGAGTCTCAGCAAAATCCAACCCAATGAATCCTTACATGCTCCCCATAGGTCGACTGACCTACAATCATAAATTATGACATTTCTTTAAAAGGTTCTTCACCATAACAAAAAAAATATCTTTTGTTATCTGTACACTTTCGATACATGGATAGTTTGACTAATTCAGTTCTTCACAAACAATTCTCTGTATATTGTTCTACAGCTTCCCTTAAAGATGCAAGCCTTATTGCCATCTTGTTTTCATTTACTTCTAGTATACTTAGTGACACAGACACACACACACACACACACACACACACACACACACACACACACATATATATATATATATATATATATATATATATATATATATATATGTGTAAATATCTTCCAAGAATATGGCTTAACTCACTAAATTAATCGGCATGTGCACATTCCGTCACCATTCATGGTCAGGCTCAGGCTCACTTTTACAGAATAGAGGAACCACAAAAAGAGCACTCGTTTCTCTTCACTTTTACAGAATGCCTCCACTTTATGTGTAATGGCTTAGTCCACAGCAATGATTAACTGCCTCCTCTTTATGTTCATTCGATAACCATACACCACATGCCCTTATTACTGAGGACTGGTGATTGGTTATATTACTACAATCAGATGACCATGAACCAAAAACAAAAAGCTAAGGAACCAAAACAATAAAAATGCTGCAGTGCAGGCAGAGAATATAAAACGCTCAAGTGATATATAATTAATTTAATCAAAAGATTAGCACTTCCATGCAATACAATCGGTGGCTTGCTCCATAACTTCATCCATGAGGATACACAGTCTTGACAAATACAGCATCAGCAGCTTGCGTAAATGAATCTCATTGTGATGATCCTGCCTTTTCTGTGATCCATGTCATCATTTTTAGGAGATTTGTTTGCAAGTAGTTGGTTTATGGAGAATCTTTATTCTGGATACAAAGATCAGCATTCCTCTTTTGTTTTACTTTTTAAGCGTCAATGTACTTTCTTCTGCCTTCATCAGCTTTGTGTAGTCTGCATGCACCTTTGTAAATGTTTCCATCTCTTTAAGCTTTTTTTTAATTGCTAGTATCTAAATAATACAACTGGGTAAATAATGTAAATAATAACACATAATAATCCATCAATCGCTAGAATTAGTAATCCATGGTGCATGTACTGTCACTCTGATTGTTCTATTAATTTTCCCTTTTATTTGTGAAATTCAGGTCTGCAGTCTCAGGCCATTGTTTTTATTTTTGTTTTTATAAAACACATTATATAAAATGGTGTGAAACTCTCGGTCCTTTGTTTCCCTGCCTCAGAATACTGATCTCATGCATGTGCCAGTGTTTTCATGGATTGTAAATTGTTACATTTCAATTTTAAAAACATTGTATGTTGTCTAATATACAAATAATTGTGTAGTATTATCAATCATGCTTGACTGGCTACACCAAGTATTCGTGTGTGTGTGTGTGTGTGTATGTGTGTGTGTGTGTGTGTGTGTGTGTGTGTGTGTGTGTGTGTGTGTCTGTGTGTGTGTTTATGTGTGTATGTGTGCATGTGTGCATGTGTGAGTGTGAATGTGTGTGTGTGTGTGTGTGTGTGTGTGTGTGTGTGTGTGTGTGTGTGTGTGTGTGTGTGTGTGTGTGTGTGTGTGCATGCGTGCTTGAGTGGGTCTATATTATAAGAACAAAGTTTTAAATATTCGAACACCATATGGGCGACACCAAATGGTCAAATATTTAAAACCTCGCAAGTGTGAACAGAGATCCCCGTAGGGAATTCTTCCCTTTACTTCAACATAGTGGATCTTAGCGGGGAGTTGGGGGTGCAGGGGGGCTTGTGTGTGTGTGTGTGCGTGTGTGTGTGTGTGTGTGTGTGTGTGTGTGTGTGTGTGTGTGTGTGTGTGTGTGTGTGTGTGTGTGTGTGTGTGTGTGCATGCGTGCTTGAGTGGGTCTATATTATAAGAACAAAGTTTTAAATATTCGAACACCATATGGGCGACACCAAATGGTCAAATATTTAAAACCTCGCAAGTGTGAACAGAGATCCCCATAGGGAATTCTTCCCTTTACTTCAACATAGTGGATCTTAGCGGGGAGTTGGGGGTGCAGGGGGGCTTGTGTGTGTGTGTGTGTGTGTGTGTGTGTGTGTGTCTGTGTGTGTGTGTGTGTGTGTGTGTGTGTGTGTGTGTGTGTGTGTGTGTGTGTGTGTGTGTGTGTGTGTGTGTGTGTGTGTGTTTATGTGTATGTGTGTGTGTGTGTGTGTGTGTGTGTGTGTGTGTGTGTGTGTGTGTGTGTGTGTGTGCACGCGCGTGTGTATGTGTGTGTGTGTGTGTGTGTGTGTGTGTGTGTGTGTGTGTGTGTGTGTGTGCTGTGTTTTTTTATGTGTAATACCATAGCTTATTTTTGACTCAGTTCAGCAAGAATGCAGCTCATGAAGCTGACTTCTTCCTCATGTGACTGCTTTCTCAAAGCTAGCATACTTAGATAAGGGATACCAAAAAAATCTCTTTCATATGAAATTTGTGGAGTAATTGTGTTTTGGTGTGTCTTAATGAGTTCAAACAAAAATAATATGCTATGAATCTGTTAATTCATATATACATTTAGTTGGTTTTATGTGTAATAATTTAATAAATAAATGAAATATCCATTATGTCAGAAATTTAAGGAATAGTGTCCAAAAATGCAATGACCTCACCTATAATAATATCATGCATTCTGATCCAAAGAATACAGCCAATATATTTGCATGCGAATTTAGTGATAACCTTAACCCATATAACCACAATTTTGCCATCAATATAGCTGAAAAATTTGGTTTCCCCAGAAACAAATTGGAACAAATTTTCCAGTTCCTGTCAAAGACTATAAATAATATGTCTTTGTGGTCAGATAACATAACAGGCTTTATTCTTATCACTGTCAAGTATGAAGTATCTGAGCTACTCCTTAGTTTATCCTCACACTATCCACAGAGCTCATGTCTGAGAAAAGCCACTGTGAATTCCTTACACAAATGTGGCCTCTCCACAGACCCTAGTAATTCAGCCTTATATGTAAAGCCATGGAACATATCATGGCAGAACTAACTAATGCATATTTAAGCAATTTAACTGATTTAAACACTTTCAAAATGGTCAGTGAAAGCCAGGTCCTAGCTCCTGAATTTATTAAACTTCTATGAAGAGGTTAGAGAGACTGTTGACAGTTATCACTCTGTGTGCACTGCTTACATTGATCTGGCAAGGCTTTTGACAGTATCCTTCATGCCAGCATTATTGAAAACCAAGACAAACTTAATGTTAACACCTAGACTGTTTGTTGGATTGCAAATTAGTTTTCCAACATACACCAAATTTTAAAAGTTGGTGGTGCCATCTACGAATATAAAATTTTAACTGGTGGAATACCACAGAGATCAGTGTTTGGTCTTCTCCTATTTAGCATTATATTCTTCCATGTATGTATGTACATATGCATGTATTTATTTACTTTGTTGACTGGAATAGTCTAACTGGTCAGGAAAAGCCATTTTTCTCTGGAAACTCAGGAAGAAAGTCTCCTGTCTAATATCCCAGAAGTGAGTTGACCAAGTTTGCTAACGACTGTAAACCGAAACTGTTATCTACTCATTCCCCAGTTCTAAACATTTTAAGCATGAGCTGGAATATGAACATGTCAGGAGGAACTGAAAATGGTTCATAGATTAGTACTAAGCTAACTGCCCTTGCGAGCCATTTTAAGCCTAGCCAATTATCCCTTGTGAGACTCAAATCCTGCACTTTGTGTTTGTAAGGCAAACACATTAACCTTTAGGCCACCCTCCCAGCCAGGCTAAATGAAAATAAGTGCAGCATATTTGCATTTAATAAAAAATCTTCTCCCACCTCATATGCTATAAGTGGTGATGTATTAGCTGAATTTTGAATTCAACTGAAATGACTAGAATAATACTTCTCATTTATTTTTATTTATCTACTAATATTTGATTATCGGGAAAGTCAGATTGCGTAAGAACCCATTTTCAGAGGAGGCCTGGGGTGAAAAGCTCCAAAGTATTACAAAACATTTTAATAATAATAATTCTACAGTCTTTAAACATAATATAAAAAAGTGTGCAAAATGTTCAAGAGTCAGCAAACTATAAGCTAAATTCATTGTTAAATACAGGCATTCAATTTTTTGCAAAAGTACTGGCTAATACTAAGATATGATCTCCCATAAACTGGTTTAAAAAGGACAATCAAGATGTATACATACCTAATAAGTACAGGTTGCTGGTCATTTTTTTTGTTATTTAATTAAACTGGAAAATAAAAATAGATGAAACAGTCATTATTCACACAATCACTGAGAATTCAGGTTTGCAGTTCTTAAAATTAGAATCTTTGCTGTCAAGTTCTTGATTTGTTTAAAAGTTATATACATAAACTAATGAGCAAATTTATTAATAAATAATGACAGACAATGTAAACAACAGTAGGATTAGTAGATAAATTTGCCACTGTCACTTGCTCATGTATATAAATCATTAAAGTGTTTGTTTTAAAGATCAGGGAAGAACTAGAGATAGCTTTTTAAGAAGGAAGAAGTACATCTTAGATTTTGTTTTTATGTCTATGGTTAGATTATTTGTTTGTGAATTGTATACCGATGTAGGAAAATAGTGATGAAGTCCTAACAAAAGTGTTATTGTATTACAGCATTTTGGAGAATGTTTGGAATTAAATTATAGCAATAGAAATACAATAGATTGTAGTGTATATTCACAGATGCTTAGAGTTACAAAACAGGACTAGTCAATGGATCATAAGCATGTTGCCAATATCCACCCTCATAGGGCAACTCCTACCCTTGAAAGGAACATGACTGGGATGGATTCTCTTCTCAATCCAGTGATCAAGGTTTTCTTAGAAGGAATCATAGGTATCATGGTGTATTTTGTGTAACCAAAGATTATTTTAAATTTTAAAAAATGTAGCTCAGAAACAAGGCAGCATAAAGCAGTAAAATATAAATTAATGGGTTAGCGCTTTCACATCAAAAAAGATGCTTCATCAGACCATATTCACATCTTACATCACTTCCTATATATAGGAAATAAATCAAACAATCAATCATTTATGAAACCAATAAATCAATTAAAAATATATAAAAGTAAAACACATATATTACATAGTTAATATAAATATATAATTATTAGATACATAAAATATACATAATACAAGCCTTTAAATGCAAATCATGAATATAGATTGTAATACTACACTATTTTAAAGCCCTAGCTTTCAGATAAGGCTTAACAGAAGCCCTATCATTAAGTCCAGGTGGGCGGTCTGCTTGCAATTCTAAAATCCACTTCAACTCTTGTTCAGTCAAATTCTTCACATCACCTAACCTAGGACTTAACTGTATACAAATTCCTATTACTTTAAAACTAAAATCATGAATATCATTAAACAACCTTGTATGTTTTGCTAGTGCACTTCTCTCTGTGTCACTATTATGCATTGCTATTAAATGTTCCCTTATTCATTTGTTCCCTTATTCATTCTCTTAGAGATTGATTAGTCATACCAATATACAAAGAGTTACAGACATTACATACAGCAAGGTAAATCAAATTTCTAGTGATACAACCAGCTTCAGCTTTAAAAATATACATTTTGTTAGTCCTAGTGTGTATAAATGTATTTTTAGAAGATATGACCTTACAAACACTGCAGTTACCACATTGTGTCAACTTATTATTGAATGTTAATAAACACGAACTGAGTCCCAACCAGCAAAGAAAAATATGCAGAAGCACTGAAGTCCAATAAACTCTTCTTGACTGGAACAAATTCGTCTCAGTTATAGAACAAATTCCTTTATTACGTTACCACAGCAGTAAAAGTTGCACGAACAGACATACAAGTTGGAAACACAATAAAAATCCAAGTAGAAACCAAAGTAAATCAAGCGCTTTCACCCGTAGCTGTGACAGGCTTTTTCAAGATGAACCACCAGTGAACGGCTATGTGCTTATAAGCAAGCATCAATATCAATTATACAATTAAAGTAATTTAAGAAATTGGATTGTAACAATTCAAATGGAATATACTACATTTTGCAAATCTCATTTAAAGCAACATCCAGTTACAAATGATTTTCAGTGCATGGAATTAATCCGTGCAGTAGACTTTCTTTGAAAGAAAAAACAACAAACCATGTATTAAAATGTGTTGCGTTTTTTGTTGTTCAGTTGATGAAATTATGCTCTAAAGTCTAAAACAAACCAGTGAAATCTGCATTTAAAAATTCTTAATATTAAGTTAAATGTATGAATAAATTATTTAAATGTTTGCGTGCATCGCGGTTTCCATGATTATTCAACATTTGCTTTGTAGAAATAACTACTGACAATTGATACAACGTTTGAATAAAACAAAAAATAATAAAAATGTATGAATATTAAAGTGCCAGGGTGCTTGAAAGAGTTATGCTGAGTACGTATTACAATGCATCAACAAATCCCTCAGGTTACAAAGTGTCTTGTACGTTTCCGTTGTTTTCACTTCATTGAAAAAAGTGTATTCCAATACATTTACAGGTCTACAAAATGATATATAACCAAAATATAGTGAAAATATGTACATATAAAATTAATTATTAATGTACTTAATGTCAATGTTGCATAATAATAATTGATGAATAAATATTATAAAATGTTAAACTTATTAAATAAATAAATAATTTATGTGTACAATTGAATTGAGTAAAAATATATGAATATTAAAGTGCCGAGGTGCATAAAAGGGCAATGTTAAGTACGTATTATATTGCATTACCAAATCATACAAATTGCAAAATATTTTATGCATTTCCGTTAATTTCACTTCATAAAAATAGTAATTCAATACACTTACAGGACTGCATAAAGGTTCATGATAATGCATAACCAAAATATGATTAAATATATATGAATTAATTCTTGTTATAGATTGATGTAAATAATATATAAAAATAAATTATGAATAAATATTGTAAATTATTAACTTATTAAACAAGTAAATAAATTATAAGTAGAATTGAATATAAAATACTTGCAAAATACTGAAATGTGTGGACATTAAATAATTAAAAATATATATTTGACAGTTAAAAATACTTTCTCAGTTATAAATAAAAAGTACTTTATACTTTAAATGGTGTGAGTGAACAATGACCAACTTCCAAGTGGGTTAAGTTTGAAATAATCTTATGCAACAAAGTTACTTAACCAGTTAATAATGAAAGACCAAGGCTGGAAATTCACCACTTCACTATCATTTGACCATATCACTTAAAAAATGACAAAATGTTGTCACAATGAAAACCAACCTAACAAAATACTTACAGGTTCTTATTAAACCTGTTAAATTGTATCAGTTGTTTTTGATGTTTAGATCATTGCCAAGTTGGTGTGCAAAAGTTATATGTTGAAATTCTTAATACATAATCTTAATTATAACTTTGCCCTTCTTAATTTGAGGAGACTGGTAATACTAATGGCTTCATTTAAACCCGGGGGCTTAGATGCATTCAATCTTAACTGCCAATTCAACTCCCTAAATTCTATAGAAGTTTCCCAGTCTCCTCCTCTAGGGTTTGGAGAAACTTGTTCAATGACCAAAAATTTTAATGTCATCTTGGGGCAACTAGTGAGATGTTTAAAGAATGCGTTTGTCTCTTTCTTTTTTCGGATATCATAAAGATGTTCGTAAATCCTTTTACGCAACGTTCTCTCTGATTTACCTACATAAAAACTCTCACATTCTTGGCAACCCCCTAAATAAATAATACCCTTGGAGCCACAGTTACAATATCCTGTTGATTTTAAAGTGAATTTCCTAGACTTAATGTAATAAACATTAGTGTCCATAATGTGTGGACATTGTTTACAACAATTACACTTGTAAGTACCAGTTGTGCCACGTTTGTTCACAGATTGTGGTGGTAAATGTCTCTCAAACATATTTTTCAAGTTAGTGTTTCTTGCATTTACAAATATAGGTCTTTCAGGTATCCACTTCTTTGTATCTTCATTTGTGGTTAAGATAGACCAGTATTTGTTGACTGAGTTCTTTATTTTGTTAGTGTCGTTGTTAAAAGTGCAACTAAAAACAGTTTGGGAAGTGGGGCTATTCTTTTTAACGTCAGGTAACAAGTTTGATTTGGAAACTGCTTCTATTCCTGTACCTAACAAGGGACTGTACAGGTCAATTCTTTTCTGTAGTACTTCATAGTACATTTCTTCTATTAATGTTGAAGGATAACCCCTCTCCAAAAATAACTTTGTCAAAATTTGAGCTTCGTCAAAAAACATCTTGTCAGTGTTACACATTCTAGAAGCTCTAATGAATTGACCTTTCAAAATACCCTTCTTTTGAGAGAAGGGGTGAGCACTACTAAAATGTAGATATGTGTTAGAGAAGGTGGGTTTTCTAAAAATCGAGGACTCAAATATTTGTAATTCAGTATTTTTAAATAATACCACATCTAAGTAATTCATCAAATTCTCACTAACATTGGATGTGAATTTCAAAAAATTCGTAGTCTCATTAATGTAACTCAAAAATGCTTCAAGATCTAGCCTGCTACCTTCCCATAAAATGCAAATGTCGTCCAGGTACCTCTGGTAGTGTAGGATGTTGTTCTTCCATTGTGATATAAATACAAACTCGTTTTCCCAGTGAAAAAGGACAGTGTTTGCGTATGCTGAAGCACATGGTGAACCCATGGCAACCCCTTTGTTTTGTTTAAAAAAACTCCCCATTGAAATAAATAAAATTGTTACTTAAAATAATGTCCATGAAATCTGATAATAAGTTAATGGTGTTGTTACTAAAATTCGAAAATTTAGTTAAAATTTCATTAAACCACTGTATGCCAATATCATGTGGAATGCTAGGAAATAGCTCTATTACATCAATTGTGACTAAAAAATCTGTTTTGAAAAAGTATTCTTTCTTAATATTTTTCAGGAATTCCCAAGAGTCTTTACAAATATGTTCCATTGATGCTATGGTCTTTTTGAGTGTTGAATCAACAAACTTGCCCAAGGGTTCTGTGATGCTGCCTGCACCCGCTACAATGGGTCTAAATTTTAATGGCTCTAACCCTTTGTGGACCTTGGGAATCCCAAAGATTACTGGTGTGAGGGGTTTATTTACTATTAAAAAATTGTAGAGTTTTTCATTAATAACACCTTGTAACAACATATCATATAAAAGATGTTTAATCCTAGCATATGCAATATTCAACTCATTTAATGAAAGAGTACTGTATTGTTCCGTGTCCTGAAGTATGTTGTGAATAACTTCTTCATATTCATTCTTGTACATTAAAACCACACCACCCCCTTTATCCGGTTTCATTACACGTATCTGCTCATCCCTAAGTTGCTTGATAAGAACATGGCAATTCTGGGATAGGTTCTGTGATTTGATACTCTTTTTGGGCAGATTTCTTATTTCAGCTTCCACCAGATCTTCAAAAATTTTTATAACGGGGTGTGGGGGTGGATTAAAAGTACTTGACCTACTAACTAAGTCTCTTGAAAAGTTTTTGCCCTTGAAAAAAATATCCAAATTTAACTGTCTTGTAAACAGTTTGAGTTCTAGAATGGTTTTTGTAGTATCAATACATTTGGAGGGAACAAAATGAAAACCCTTTGTGAACAAGTCAAAGTGTGTATCTTGAACTAAATTCTCTGTAAAGTTGTAGATGGTGAAGTTGTTTTTGGTTTCAACTGAACATGGAGAACAATGTGTTTGAACTAAAATATTATCATTTGAATACACCATCATCTGCGCTGTTTCCCCCACGCTTGCTGGTTCTGGAACTGTGTTCTGTCCCCTTGCCTGCATTGGGGAAATTGAAAAACCTGATTGTCATCATTTTTAGGGGTGTTGTTATTAATGTTATTATTAATGGTGTGCTTTTGAACAAGCTGTTCACTACATCTTAAGGTTTCAACCGATGGGATGCCTTCATTTTGATTTTGAAAAGATGTTGACCCCCCATTTTTAGTCATGTACCTAGTAGACCAATTTGGTCTAGTTGTATAACATTGAGCTATCCCATTCTTGTAATCATTCAAATCCCTCTCCAATTTTTTAACTTTTCTTTCCATAATTTTAAGACAGTACTGATCAACTTCATAAAAAACATTATTATAGTCCTTTTTAATTCTGGAAAAGGAAATATCAGTGTTAATGGAGCCATTAAGCATGTTTAGTTCTTCTAACAGAATGTCCGCTTTCTTTTCATAATCTTTAACCATCAAGTGTAGCATGTCAAGTCCCGTATTGTCAAATAACTCAGAAATGTCTTTGTGAAGTTCTGAGCCTGCAACTGCATTGTACGGAAATCTGTTTATCCGAAGGCCTCTAGGTACCCTCTTTACTCTAATGCACTCCTGCAAATAATCAATTTCAAGTTTCGCTGCTTTAAAGGAGTACAATTTATCACTAAACACCGAAAAATCTGAGTCAATCTTATTACCAATTGGGACATTATTATGAACAGTACCTGCTGAAAAAGCAAACTGTTTGTTGGACCAAACATCGAAATTGAAGGATTTCTGCGTGTTCTCCGTTATAGGTAAACCCATTTGTTGCTGAGATAAGAAATCGTTTCTGTGTGAAATACTGGGCTGCTGCTCCGAAACACCGGAGAATGGTGGTTCACGTAGACAGGGCATATCAGTTCTGTTCGCGCCAAATTCCTGTTCCTGGTTTGCAGCAATTCTGCCGCCGGAATTAACATTACTGTCTTTGATTGAGTTAGAAAGCTGTGTGAGCAGCTGTATAACCTGCCGAAATTCAGACCTGGTAACTGGGAGATCATCTGCTGCATCGCTAAGTATGAGCGGTGTCCCTGGAAAGTCGGAAACCTCAGTGCTTTCTGCCATAGCAAGCACCAAACACAAATAAACATGAACTGAGTCCCAACCAGCAAAGAAAAATATGCAGAAGCATTGAAGTCCAATAAACTCTTCTTGACTGGAACAAATTTGTCTCAGTTGTAGAACAAATTCCTTTATTACGTTACCACAGCAGTAAAAGTTGCACGAACAGACATACAAGTTGGAAACACAATAAAAACCAGTAGAAACCAAAGTAAATCAAGCGCTTTCACCCGTAGCTGTGACGGGCTTTTTCAAGATGAACCACCAATGAAAGGCTGTATGCTTATAAGCAGGCATCAATATCAATTATACAATTAAAGTAATTTAAGAAATTGGATTGTACCCATTCAAATGCAATATACCACATTTTGCTAATCTCATTTAAAGCAACATCCAGTTACAGATGATTTTCAATGCTCGGATATAATCCGTGCAATAAACTTTCTTTGAAAGAAAAAACAACAAACCATGTGTTAAAATGTGTTGCGTTTTTTGTTGTTCAGTTAATAAATTTATGCTCTAAAATCTAAAAACAAACCAGTGAAATCTGCATTTAAAAATTCCCTATGTTAAGTTAAATGTATAAATAAATTATTTAAATGTTGTGTGCATCACGG
Organism: Protopterus annectens; assembly: GCF_019279795.1. NCBI lineage: Eukaryota > Metazoa > Chordata > Ceratodontiformes > Protopteridae > Protopterus > Protopterus annectens. Next base: position 292,487,306 of record NC_056734.1, on the reverse strand, counting down.
TTTCCATGATTGTTCCACATTTACTTTATAAAAATAACTACTGATAATTTATACAACGTTTAAAAACAAAAAATAATAAAAATGTATGAATAATAAAGTGCCAGGGTGCTTGAAAAAACTATGCTGAGTACGTATTACAATGCATCACCAAATCCTTCAGGTTACAAGGTATCTTGCACGTTTCCGTTGTTTTCACTTCATTAAACAAAAAGTGTATTCCGATGCATTTACAGGTCTACAAAGTGGTATATGACCAAAATATAATGAAAATATGTACCTATAAAATTAATTATTAATGTACTTAATGTAAATATAGCTTAATAATTAATAAATAAATATTATAAAATGTTAAACTTATTAAATGAATAAATAATTTATGTATACAATTGAATTGAATGAAAATATATGAATATTAAAGTGTCGAGGTGCATAAAAGGGCAATGTTAAGTACGTATTATATTGCATTACCAAATCATACAAATTGCAAAATATTTTATGCATTTCCGTTAATTTCACTTCATAAAAATAGTAATTCAATACACTTACAGGACTGCATAAAGGTTCATGATAGTACATAACCAAAATATAATTAAATATATATGAATTAATTCTTGTTGTACTTGATGTACATATTATATAAAAATAATTAATGAGTAAATATTGTAAATTATTAACTTATTAAACAAGTAAATACATTGCACGTAAAATTGAATATAAAATACTCGCAAAATGCTGAAATATATGGACATTAAATAATTAAAAATATATATTTAACAATTAAAAATACTTTCTAAGTTGTAAATAAAAAAGTACTTTATACTTTAAATGGTGTGAGTGAACAATAACCAACTTCCAAATGGGTACCGTTTAAAATAATCTTATGCAACAAAGTGACTTAACCAGTTAGCAATGAAAGACCAAAGCTGAAAATTCACTGCTTCACTATCATTTAAACATACCATTTGAGAAATGACAAAATGTTGTCACAATGAAAACCAACCTAACAAAATACTTACAGGTTCTTGTTAAACCTGTTAAATTGTATCAGTTGTTTTTGATGTTTAGATCATTGCCAAGTTGGTGTGCAAAAGTTATATACTGAAATTCTTAATACATAATTTTAATTATAACTTTGCCCTTCTTAATTTGAGGAGACTGGTAATACTAATGGCTTCATTTAAACCCGGGGGCTTAGATGCGTTCAATCTTAACTGCCAATTCAACTCCTTAAATTCTATAGAAGTTACATTACATACAGCAAGGTAAATCAAATTTCTAGTGATACAACCAGCTTCAGCTTTAAAAATATACGTTTTGTTAGTCCTAGTGTGTATAAATGTATTTTTAGAAGATATGACCTTACAAACACTGCAGTTACCACATTGTGTAAGCTTATTATTGAATGTTGTAATAGTAGATCTGTTATTAGTATGGCATAGCAGCCTTTTAAGATTTATTTTATTTTTGTGGCCAAATTGAGGTTTCTCTCTTATTACACTCCTTATATCCTGGTCTGACTGCAATATAAACCAATTCATAGAAATAATTTGACATACCTGTTCAATATTACTGGAATACTGCAATCTAAATACTATACCCCCCATTATACCTCTTATCTGGCTTATTTTGTTGAGTTGAAACTTGACTAGACAAACGGTCTAGCTCTAGTCTGTCTTAAAATTCTTACTTAATCAATGCCTGTGTTGACTTCCTTTCTAGTATATTTTCGTTCAAATAATTAATTTTTAAAAACTTTAATGTCTTCATGAAACTTTTCATCTTCTTTGTCTAACCTCAAAATGCTCATGCCTTGACCTTTGATTATGTTTTTATATATATGGGAAGGATGCATACTATCCCTATATAGAATGTTGTTTCTACGGCATGGTTTTTTATATAACTCTGTGCTACAATATCCATAATTATCTTTTTTTACTGTTGTTGTTGTTGTTGTGTCTTTCGGCTTTTCCCAGTTAGGGGTCGCCACAGCGGAACTTCGGTCTGCTAATGATTGGCAGTTGATTTTTACGTGCTGAGTTGCCGGCCCTAATGCACAACCTTCAACAAAGGTACGCCCATTCATGCATATCTCCACAGTAGACGCTCTAGCTGAGAATCGAACGAGACAACGTCTTGCTGTAAGGCGACAATGCTACCGCAGCACCACCACCCTTTTTTTACTGTAACATCTTGAAAATCTACTTGACTGCGTGAAATAGAATACATGAACTTCAAAAGGTTAGTTGTACTATTCATAAACAGCAAAAGTTGTTGTAACCATTCGAAAGACCCTGTCCAGATGACTATCAAGTCATCTACAAAAACGTTTGTATAGAAAAATATCACTAGTGAACTCATTATTGCTCAGAATAAACTTTTCTTCCCAATAAGCTAATACCATACTGGCGTAGCTATTGGCACACGGAGTGCCCATAGCTACGCCAAATAATTGTAAATAATAATCTTGAAACAAAAAAAAAACATTGTTTTCTAAGATTAATTCTAATAACATGCATAAAAAATCTATCTTATTCACATCATAAACTTGGCTATCTAGTAAATAGCTTTTAACTGCATCAATACCAAAAGAATGGAGTATTACCGTAAATAGAGAATTCACGTCTAATGTAACAAGTTAACTGTGGGTAAGTTCTTGAGCATGACCTGTAACACAATTATAAAGATCACTAGCAAATTGTTTAGTATCGAGTATGATGTTTTTTGATTTATCTCTTATAGGCTTCAAATTCTTTTCCACATAGATCGATAATGGTTGGGTTAACCATCCTTGCCCTGCTACTATCGGTCTTAACAGTGGATGATGTTCATTCTTATGCAATTTAGGTTAATTATAGGTATAACTGGATGGGCAACCACAAGATATTCTAACAGTTGCTTAGAAATCAAATGACTTAAATAGCAATCATTCAATGACTTATATACATAGCTACAGAATAAATCAATATCTGTTAGTGTTATTTTCCTATAAACATCTGTATCATTTAACATATTAAGCATAGCATCAACATACTTTTTGGTATCAAAGATAGCTATCCCACCACCCTTGTCAGCTGGTCGAATAGTTATGGAGGCATCATTCATTAATTCATACAATGCTTTATATTCCTCACTACTAAATAGTGTAGGGTTACTATCTATATTCATGCTTTGCATTTAAAGGCTTGTTTTATGCATATGTCATGTATCTAATAATTGTATATTTATATTAACTGTGTAATATATGTGTTTTACTTTTATATAGTCTTTAATTGATTTATTGTTTTCATAATTGATTGATTGATTAATTTATTTCCTATATATAGGAAGTGATATAAGATGTGAATATGGTCTGATTAAGCATCTTTTTTGATGTGAAAGCGCTAACCCATTAAATTATATTTTACTGCTTTATGCTGCCTTTTTTCTGAGCTACATTTTTTGTAATTTATTTTTGTTTTTGTGTAGCTGAAGTTTATCCGTAGTGGCATCGCTGTTTTTTATTTGAATCAAAGATTATTGCAAAGATGAGAGAAGCCTTGAGTAAAAAAAAAATCATCCTTTCATTGTGTCTTATTGATTTGCTGAAGGTGGTTTGAGTCTTTAGAGTGTTACTTGAGCTATTTGTGTTGCTGAGGTGATAGAGAGCAATCTAGGAAAGCGGAGTCCTCACCATGTAATATGAGACATTATTCAACTTACAAGAGTCTATAATAGGCAGAGAACAGGGATAAAGGATCAGATCCATGTTGGTAGCTGAGATTTGTTTCAATCTGGTAATCTTTTTAGAGAGGAACTTTTGGGTCTTTACTAGCTATATTGAACTATAGGATGTGTACATTTGTTATTTGTATATTTAAACAAATAAGTGCTCTAGACACAACTGTACCAGAAGCACTGTCTTGTAAAGTAACTTTCTCAAAGTTATGTATTAGTCAAATGGAGGTGGAAGGAATCAAACCATGAACCCTTGACTATAAGAAGCACCTCATTAACACCTAAGGCCTTAATCCTCTGTACTAGCCAACAAATGTTTCATATAGAACATATGTACTAAATCAAACATTATAGTCTGTAACTGGTATGATCTAGGTAGATTAATTATTACTTAATTTGAACTGGATGAGATACATGCATTTATTAATTTGGTTAGATATAAGGATTTCCTGAATAATATATGTTAGTCAAAGGATATAAATTTGACTATGGTGGTGCTTAGATCTCTAAACTGACATGGATATCAGTCTGTACTGGGGTGCTATCTATATTATAAGTTGTTGCTGAGATTTGTTTACCAAATATGACAGAGATGCACTTGTTTGTATTTAATTTAAGACAATTTTGAATAGATTTGTTTGGCTTATCAGCAGCTGAGCAAATTATAACAGCTAGCATGTCATTGTTAGTAAGTCTATTTAGAGTAATATCAGGTTTAGTGGTTTGTGATTAGATATGAAAAGTAAGATGAATGCTCTATGACTAATGAAAGTAGGTAAGACATGGGTGAGTATAAGGTCAGGAAGGCTTTGCTCCCTGCTGAGCTGGTTAAATATCTGTACAAGGAATTATCAATTACTAAGGCTAGGAAACTTTGCGCATTCCCAATCTTTGTGATATCAGTGATTCTGTTAATGAAAGGATAGTTAGGTCACCCATCATAAATATGTTTTTGTTGATGGATAGTTTATTAAATCCTTCTTGGTCCTCAAAAGACAATGAAGGTGATCTATATTAGTTTCCTGCATATTGACCTTGAAAGCAAGTCTATTGTATAACACAGTAACACAGGTATGGTTGTTTCCACATTGCAGGATAGCTTCAAGAGCAGTTAATGTATTGCTATGACTTCTGTCACATAGGAGAACATCCTTGATGTGGTCTAGATTGGAACTTATTGCAAGTTTTTTTTTTGTTTGTTTTAATATTAAAATGTCCAAAAGGTGGATATTGATTAAAATGGGAACTACGGGGCAGTAAGTGTTTTGTCCAGTTTGTGGAATCTGTGGAATGAAATTCATAGTCTAGATTTGATGAAGCAAGTCGGGCTGTCACCCATCTCATCCCAAGCTGACAGACAAGGAGGTCCTTAGAATAACACCAGCTACTAAACCATTTCTCATATCCAGTTATCCTTTCCAAATATCTAGATCAACAGAAAAACATCAAAATGTACTAAAGGACCAAACTTAAAAAATATTTTTATTTTTTAAATTAAAATGCACATTTGGTTAAGTGTTTTTATCATATTGAATTGACATCTTCAGAACCAAACCTAAGTCTACACAATTGTCTGTAATTTATAATCACGCCCTAGTCATGGGACATTAAATGTTCATTAAACCATTTAAGTTTATTATCAACATATTGTGCTAAAAACATTAAATTTTTTTGCCTTCCTTATATTTAGCAAGGAAACAAACAAAAACAAACCTGCATCTTAAGACAGGACAAAACAGAATACTAAGAATCAATTTAAATTAAGTTTCATTCTATCACTAGGGAAAAAAAGACATGTCCAAAATGAACAAAACTCTAGCACAATAAACAGTATTAACACATTAACTGTAAATGCACTTAAAGAACACGCAGATGCATTTAGATTAAATTTAAAAGCAACCCTTCTGCTATTTCTTTGGTGTGTATTGCAATGCCAAATCTATATAGAAGTAATGAAATTCACTGCAAAGTAGCCTAACCAAGTAGAATAGTAGGTCATTTAGTGTAGCGCAATTAAAAAGCTACAGTTAAAAGCCACTGTCATTCAGAATGATAGCCCTGAATTAAGCCTGGAACAATCAGAACACCCAGAACCAAAGTAAAAGATCCTGCTATAAAAATGTGTCATAAATAAACAAATCTCTGACAATATAAAAATATTAACTAAGCAGTAAATGCACTTTACAATAACATATACAGAATCAAATTAATTAAATTTCTCATCTTTGCTTTCTTTGAAAGTGGTAGTATGGTCAAATGCAGTTAAAACTGTCCAATCCAAAAGTAATGTGTAGAAAGGAAACAAAGCTCAAAGAAGCCCTCACAGATAAAGTATGGGAGGGAGGATATTTGGGTAAATCTAATAAAATGCAAGACTAAAAGAAGATACATTTTATCCAGTTACATACAGGTTTAATAATAATAATGCATCATCAAGGTACAAGTAACAAAAACATTCAGAAAACTGAGGAAAAAAACATGGACATAATTACAAGACAAAAGTTTAAAATAAATACTCAAGCAGGTAATGATATCATTTCACAAGTTATTCATTTTTAATAAGCAGTTTCTCACTCCAAATGGTCAAGATGAACATGTTAAAATACAGAACCAAATTAGAAACTCCTAATGGAACAAGAACACACAACAAGCTAATTATGTTATACAACAGGTTTGGCAGTCGATGCAACATGCCCCAACATACAAAATTGTTTTTGACTTGGTTCAGTGGGCTAAGTTAAGTAAAGAAGATTCCCTTTAGCTGGAGCATACTAGATAGGATCAGGATGATAAAATGAGTTGTTTCAACTGTGGTAATTTGGAACTAATGTTTATCAGATTTGAAAAATCCTTTAAGGTAACAATAAAATGAAGTGGAAAAATAAGGCAAAAATTCATTGAAAGTTGTATCTTGGAAGAATGTTGGAAAAGCACAGCTGCAACAATTTATGCTGATGTATTGGCAAGAAAGCTGTTGTTCTTAGAGACAAGTAAGTTGATAAATAGAAAAATGATAAAGTATTAGTGTGGCAATTTTGGAAAATGTTAACAATGCTATCTGTATTAAAAAAAGGGAAATCAAAAATTGCCAATACAACACAGGGAACTTGGCTAGTAGTAAAATTTCATAAGACAGACTGAAGAGCTCTCGGGGGAATCATTATATGAATTGCATGCATTGTAACCCCAGGTCACAATAAAAATATAACTATTATTAGTTCTACTTTGTCAACCCAACTTAATGACCCAAACATGCCAACAATCAGCCTCCGTCTCTTAACAAGCAACAACAACATTTTAGCTTGCTAACAATCAGTTTTACTAATCACGTTCCTCCCAAAATTCATCAAAGTCTTGTTCAAAGATTCACAGACATTCTAAGGTCACTGAGTCATGACCATTCACACCTTGACAATCAAACTCTGAAAAGTTGAACTAAAACAGTAAATACGAACAAATGCAATATTCACCCTTTATTTCTGTGCATAGCTGCTCAAATAGTCCACAAGCCATTATTTGTTTATTTAGTCTCTCCTTTATCATGTATATAGTCCTGTCTAATGTTTATACTTCTTCATGCCATGTACAGAAGTAAACTCACTATCCTGTGGGATTCTTTATCAATATGTAATGCTTGACTTATCACAAGAAGTCTTCACAAACTAAAATACAATAATCTAAAAGACCACATTAAAATCTATGGCCTCCTATTTGACTCACAGTGTAGATTCTGGTATTGTCACAGTGCACTTAGCACATTATGTACTGCAAGTGATAACGTCTCAACAATTTTGAAAAATGATGTAGATTTCAGATGGTCTATTCAGAGATCTCTAAAGAACAAATGAGATTGTAATACTCATGTAGTTGCTGTACTCTGAGCTGTTGACCTCAAAAAAGTCTGCTTGACCTTAAATAATATTAAAAATCTAATACAAAGATGGAATAAATTCTTCTTTTCAATGGAAGAAAGGCTTTATATAATTAAAATTATCATATTTCCAAAAATTCTTTATGTCATACAAGCTTGTTCTTTGCCACCAGCTAAATCGCACCTAAAACAATTAAATGATTTAATGGTAAGATTCCTATGGTATCCAAAAAAACCAAGGATAGCTATGAAGTATCATCTAGATGATTGGGATATAGGTGGCATAGGTTTACCAGACATAGAAATATATTTGCATTCATCCATTATTAAAACAATATCATTATGGCTAAATACAAAATATACATCAAAATGGAAGCTAGTTCATGAGAGAATCTGGTTAAAATCAGGATTTGTAGTAGCAAATAAGTATACAGATTTCATACCAAACAATTTTCTATGGCTGATGAAGGAATATATAATGATACATAAGAATAAAAATATAAGTTCCAAATACATTACTTATACATTAAAAATTTTCCAAAATCTTATTAATAGCAATCCTGATATTAAAGCATGGTCATTTCTTTTATATCCAGTAGTGTACACACAAGGTAATATAATAACATTTAATATGGAAGTAGTCAACATGCTTAAAAAAAAGGGATTAATATATTGGCATCAATTGCTAAACTCTGGAAAACCTCTGACAATAGACCAGATTAAACAGAAATTAAATATGGAGGATAGTTCGTGGTTACATGTACAAGAATTAAGACAGTATATATTAAGCAAACAAGAAATAATGCAACCATCAATAAGACAAAATGTTCCTAACCTTATAGAACATATAATATTACTAACGAATCAACCCATTACTGGAAAGGGATACTTATCATCTATTTATAAACCAAACAAAAAAATAAAAATGCATAATAATGACAAAATATGGAATTATTATAGATCAGTTAATGGACATGTGCCAAATGACAGAGATAAAAAACTAATTCTTCTCTCTCCAAAGCAGACATCACTTTCATTACATTGGAGACTTTTTACATGGCAATTCATACACAGATCTTATGTAACCCCTCATAAAATGGAATTTATGTTTCAGAAAAATATTGGCTGCTGGAGATGTGATTTATCAATAAAAGCAGACTGGCAACATATGTTCTACGAACGCCATTTCATTAAACCATATTGGGATAAAATAAATTATTTTCTGCAAATGGTATTCAATGATAAATTCCAGATTTCCAAATCTATTATTTTGTTTAATGCACCTGTACCCGACTGTGTGCCAAGAACAAAATATGTAATCTTATGGACTCTCCTAGCTATTGCAAGGAAGAACATTACATCAAACTGGAAATCCAAAGCTTCTCCAACTTTTAAGCAATTCATGAATATGGTGTCAGCAGTATCGCAATTGGAAATGAACACTATTAAAGGAAGAACTGAAAGAACTACATCATTATATGTAGCATGGCAAAAAGTAACTGAAATACTGGAGAATAATGACTGCAGCAGATTATAATCAGGAAACAATTGTATAGAAAGTCAATTATATGTCAACAATAGACACCCTTGTAAATACTTTATTTTGGTTTTAATGTTTGATATCTGTTTAGAGGTTTTAGCCTACCTTTTTAAATAATTTGTAAATACTTCATTGTCATAAATAACCTGCATTCATGTTTTCTTGTTTTTGGAAATGAATAAAAATATTAAAAAAAAAAAAAAAAGTCTGCTTAGCCTAATGATTTACAGATACTTTAAACAAAGCTTGTGCTTAGCCCATTTCCCTTATTACAGACTCTATGATGCCTGTGTTCAATCAGGCCCAAGCTTGGAATGTTATCAAAGAATTGCTATCTGTAAAGGACGATAGGGTGGCTATAGTTCTTCTCTTTGTTTAAAGAAGAACATCTGTTGTTGTATCTTTTGGCTTTTCTTGGTTAGGGGTCACCACAGCGGAACTCCGGTCCGCTAATGATTGGCAGTAGATTTTTACGTGCCAAGTTGCCAGCTCTGACGCACAACCTTCAACAAAGGTACACCCATTCACGCATGTCTCCACGCAGAAGATGCTCTAGCTGAGAATCGAACAGGACAAGGTCTAGAAGAACATCTGTGATTTTTGAAATTAAACCTTTTTCAAAAAAAAAAATTGTTGAGTTTTTTTTTCCACAGCAGAGAGGCAGCTTAACTTACCCAGTACATATTTACAATAGGGGAATAGTTCTTTCCAGTTGGCAAGCATACCTGCAAGATGAAATGAAGTCAGAGAAACAGAGAGAGAGAGTAAGAGAGAGAGAGAGAGAAAGTTCATCCAACTGTATTAAGTTACTTTAATATCTTCATTTTGAAATACAGAATAAATACTATTAATTGAATGCTGATTTTTTTAGACTTTCCCCCTTTGGACATAATGACTATCAGCATGTGCCAGTGATTCTTCTACTTTTTCAATCCTGCCTAAACCAACTGCTTTTCTCCTTACAGCAGGACAGCCAATCCAATTGAGTTGTCCATCAGCCATGTAAATTTACCTATGGCTAACCTCTTAGCTTCATAAATTGCTATATGATGCCGGGATATCAGAGTCATAGGCGCTCTAACCCTGTGCCAGTTGTACGGCTAGCATTGTGTGTGTGTGTGTGTGTGTGTGTGTGTGTGTGTGTGTGTGTGTGTGTGTGTGTGTGTGTGTGTGTGTGTGTGTGTGTGTGTGTGTGTGCGTGTCTTTTTCTTAATTAAAATTTGTTGGTAAATATTGTGTTTTTCAGATTTTATAACAGATGATTTTGCTTGGTTCAAGTTTAAGTGTATTATTGTATTTACTTGCCATTTTGGAGGAATGGGTATTTGTAGATGTTTTCATCTTCTGAGAAAGGCACGTTTGCTTGCTATAGAGGGAAAATTCTTTCACAGCATTTTCACAGCCCACTGAAATGAATTTTTGCCACAAGTTGCTTTTCTGAGGTTAAATACCATATTTTTGTTGATTGCTTTGTTTTCTTCTAAGGAGAACTTTTACATGATTATTTGTTTAATTTCAAATGTGTAGTGCTGGAACTTGGTGAAGCCCCTTCCACATAAATTGTACTTGGTATGCATAGAGGCTGGCATGGAATGCTTTTCTACAACATGTAACAACAAAAAAAAAAAAAAAAACTTTCAATGGACTTTGTCCTTGATTGGCTTTTTTCATAATTTTATGTACAGCGCCTACATTTGGTTCTGTGTGAGTTGTACATATGACCAATGCTTGGATATTAGTAAACCCAGTTGAGGCAGCCATCATTTTATTTTTGATGCCTTTTTAAGTTATAAGAAAATATTTCAGTTATAGTGTGGCAAGGGTTACGAGAAATGTGATGTCTTCTCAAATTAGTGCTATCTTTTCCAAGCTTGGGTAAAAATGTATAAAAATGTTTAAGTTTGCAAGACTGCCAAGAATGTTTCAACTCTATTAATCAAACATGAATTGATATTAAAATATTTTCTTTTGGTGATAGTGACTTTCATTAGATCAGGAGCTTAGCATCTTCATCTGTCAGACTGCTCTTTCATAACTTGTATTGTTTTACTTTTAAATAGCATGTGTGACATTTGTAAACTCAGAAAGCTAGGTATTTGGTAAGGTCTGTGTAACATAAGACTGTCCTGCTGACATGTACTTTTGTGTGTTCACAGAGGAAACAAGCTGTGGCTTGATCTCAGTGCCATTAGATTTTCTTGGCCTTTCAAAGGGTTTTCTTCAATGAATGGGTCACTCACAGTGTGGTCTATGGGTTAATAGATGGACTCCATTATGTGTGATAATGACCATTTGCTGCTAGTATCTTAGTGCTTTGAATTGTGTTATTGCGTGTACTATAATGCCTTTCAGAAGCTGTGTAATTTTGAGAAAAGAGAAGAGGTGATTTTTTTTTTTTAACATTTCAATTTGTCCAAATGTATGCACTCTCCACTGCGGTATATTTAATGATCTGAGGAGTGGGGGCAGATACCTATTCTTCAGTGTGAAGATGGGGGTGAAAGACTATTTTTTTTTATTCTGTGCGATGTCTTATGCTGTGTGCTCTTGTACTCACTTTACTGTATGATTTATTAGTTATATTTATGATGTTTTGTGGTATTATCAACATTGTAGTTAAATAATCAATATGAGCCTGGAGTTTCAAGTCTATTTTAGATTCAAAGGCACAAGGAAATTATATGGGTGATGCAGTTAATGTTGATTTACAAATTGTTCTCATTGTTGAAGTAAGGGCTGATGAAAGTGAACTGGGTGAAGAAACAGTGAAGATATGCAAAGGGCAACCAGGAAATGACTGTAGGAATATGTTGGTTGGGAGTTGGCGTAATGGTTAAATATTTACCTCGCAGTCAAGAGGTATGGGGTTTGATCCCCAGTAAGGGAAATTAGGTAGGCCCAAAATGGTCCACAAGGGCAGCTAGCCTAATACTTACCTAGATGCAGCTGTGTCTGCAGGAAAGAAGAATAACACTGAGGGCTGTGGGGAAAAATCAATTAAGACCAATGTAATTATGCCTTAGTATGGTAGGGTCTTTATCAATTCTTGTGAATAAAGTGTTGGTGCAATAAAATTTTGGAGTCATTTTCACGAAGCAGGATTTCATATCAGAACGTACAATAAAACAAAATGTCTATCCTTCGAGTAATTTTGTGCTTGCAGCCTAAATTTTAAGCAGTAGTATTTTTTGCAGTTTTGATCAGATGCAATGGAAGAAAATGATTTAATGGCATTTTATACAGGGTGTGGTTGAAAGAGTGGGATGTATTAAAAATGAGAAAGACTAAAACATGTATGGACTGGATGGTGGGAATGTAATATCACTCTCAGCATAAAAGTATATAAAGTACACAATTTACCAAGCAAGACAGATCATGTGTTACAAACCTATTGGGTTTTTATAACTGTTTGCAATGCCTTGGATGGTAGATTATTTGGAGATGTGACATACTTTGATATGGCTAAAGCTTTCTATATGGTTCAGCATATGCATATCATTAAATCAATAATAAATAAAATGTTGAATGATTATTCGATTAGATGAGTGGTAATTGGCTTCATGGTAGATAATGTAGGGTAAAGACTGAAGATGATTTCTCTAATTTGAGATTACTATCCGGGTCCCTCAGGGGTCACTGTTGGGTCCTATATTATTTATTAATTTTATGTCATTTTTTTCTCAGTCTGATAAAATTTGAGTGAATCAATATGATTCAAAAATAAGAGCTATTATAACATCATTAGATAATTAGGAGATATTGCAGTTATATTTGGATAGGTAATGAGATAGTCACAGTCAAGCAGTATGAAATATTAAGAAAGCTAAGGTTATTCATTTTTGAATCTTGCAATATAGGATATCTATATGCCATACAAAATTCAAATATACAAAAAGTTGGAGATAATAAAGATTTATTAATGATGTAGGTGTGAAAATTGATGGGATGTTATCTTTTGAGCAATACCAAGGAGAGGTTATAAGAAGAGGTTACACTGAAGTTAAAAATATTTTATGTATAGTAGCTAGTTGAGATTTTAAAGCACTTATCCCTTTATTTAAAGTTTTGGTAAGACCTCAGATTGAATATGGAGCTTCAGTATATTATTTTACTAACTCACTGGTTGACAGAATATAGAATCCAAAAATTGCATACAAAAAGTTAAAGGAGTCAAAAAACTGTGAAGTAGATGGGATATCTTTAGCATGTATGATGCCCTGTAGTAGTTGTAATTTTTGCTCTTTGATTGACAGCAGTAATGTTTTCATACATCCCATTACACACAGGCTCTGTAAGTTTAATGTGAGAGCCACCTGTAGGTCTAAGTAGTTAGTATATTTAGCTCCAGTGTCCAATGTGTAATAAATTTTATGTGGGAAAGACCAATAGAACGTTGATGGAAAAGATTAGAGAACATGTTAGGGACATCAGCCAAGCTATTTCTATTAGCTCTTTAGCCAAACATGTAATGGATACTTCAGGAGACCATCATTTTAAATTCAGAGTGATATAATTTGTTAAAGAGAATGGTCATTTAGGTGACATTAGAAATATCAAGAAGATAAAGAATTATTCTGGATACTGAATTTGCAAGCTGAGAATGGGGGGGGGGTAATGATAAGGTCTCATTAAGGCCTAGATTAAAGTGTAGGAAGCCAGGATTGTGATTATTTTGCTCTGTCATGTGACTGTAATTATTTATTGTATCATGTGATCTTATTTTTAAATGTGATTGGTTTCTTGACGTATATATTGCTTGTTTTGTCAGTTTGATATATGGTCTGATGAAGTAGAATAATTTCTACGAAAGTGTTTACCTTTTTATTTACTTTTAATTGTTAAAGTGCTCTGCCATTTGTCAACACATTTCTTTTTTATTTGCTTGCATCTTTGGCATACAATGTAATAACTCTACATATTTTTGTGTGATATGGCTCTGCAGAATAATTTTCTAACCAGTTAAAAAATCCCCTGGTCCATGCTAGATTGTTTTATCCAAAAGTCAATGATGGCACATATACACAGTTTCAATTCATGAAGAAGCCAAATGGATAAATTAAATAAATTAATAACAAATTATGTCTTCTGGCTGAGAGAAACCACAGTTGCCATGTTTGTGTAGTCAGAATATACTTCTATTAAGCTTTTAAATACAGTGAAACATTTAATGGCAACAGTACAGTGTTATATTAAGAAACATTAAAGTCACCTCCCTAAACATGACTTTGCCTTAGCCATGCAGTTAAAATCAATATCAGTACATTTCCTAGGAAAGAAAGCAGTCATCGTGACAACAAGATAATTTTCTGTCCAGACAACCTTCCTCATATTCCCTTCAGGTGATTAAAGTCCCAATACCTTATAACCCAGTGAAAAATTCACTATGCTTTGACGCAACTCGATGTCAGCACAATGGCCCTTGACCAACAAACATTTTTCAAACTGCATTCAGTAAAATACATGATGCTCAGCAGCATACCCCCTGCTGAAGACCCTGACTAAAGCATGTCTGCAATTGTACACTTCAAGAGAAAGATCTTCCCAGTGAATTGGGTTAAACAGAAATTTTGATGTATCATGAATTACTGCTTTATTTTAATATACCACTTCACTTATAATATTAAATGCTTCCACATCTATTAATCTATGTGGAAAGATGACTTAGATATGCCTATCTTCAAATTACTAAATTAACATAGTCAGTCATAATGGCAGATAATGAGGAATCATTTTTGGTTCCATAAACAGACACCATACTTAAAAACTTAACCTGCTACTGAACAAAATATTTTTTTAAAACCTCATTACACATCTTAGGTATACACATTCTGTCTTGTTCTAAACTTGACATAATCAGATTAATTAAAAAGAATAGCTCTGTTATTTAACAAAATTTCAGTTTGGTTTCATTCACCTAAGCTGAAATGTTAGCCACTCAGCAGGGAGAAAAGAGAGAGATGCTTTTTTTTATATGGCTAAAACAAGAATGTTTTGTTTTACCAGTTCAGGTTTGCACCCTTCACTGCTTGGTATTCCCTAAAGAATCTGACTGGAAGGCTAGAGTTAAGCACAAAATGATGTGCCTTAACTTAATTATACTATTTCAGAAATTTCAACCAGGATCTTGATGGGTACTAGCAAAAAGCTAACTTTACTTATAAAATAAAAGTTCATAACCAGACAAAAGGATAACATTTGTCTAATTTACTGCCAGTACCTATTGGAGCATGGACAAATATATATTTGGTGTCCTAATAAAAGAGACTAAGGAGGAACATAGCATCAGATACTGAAACAAAACTGCCTCCTAAATCACTAAATTATTTTAGTAACTTTCATAAAGATAATTCATAAAATGGACACAATAAGGAATTTCTATTCATTTTCTTCTCTGTTTCCCGCTTCATGTGTTCTCCTTTGAAGATGTTTTATGCTATTTCATTAACTAACATTGTTGTGTTATTCTACTAACCTTCTTATTTAGCTGAAATTATTGTCAGACAAATGCTGGAATGTGACTGCAACGGATTCTAAACTGGATTTCTTTATTTAAGGTTTGGATACTTCTGTTTTTTTTTTTTTTCCTGCTCATTACATTATAGTTTGTTTTACTTAAATGTTCCTTTTTT
Organism: Protopterus annectens; assembly: GCF_019279795.1. Classification (NCBI taxonomy): domain Eukaryota; kingdom Metazoa; phylum Chordata; order Ceratodontiformes; family Protopteridae; genus Protopterus; species Protopterus annectens. The sequence continues at coordinate 292,471,552 of NC_056734.1, read as the reverse complement.
CAGTTATAAAGTTTTTTTTGCTAGGGTCAGATACCATTCACTGCATGAAGAGGAATTAACTCTAGCAAAGTTGGGGAGGAGGGTGGAGGAGATGAGAAATAGGAATCCTTATTTAGCTGCATTCTTATTTAGCTGGAAGTGTTATGAGACTACTGTGGATGGGTGACTGCATTAGATTTTTACTATCTACTTAGACTCTCTTGTGATTTTAAACTTGATCACTTTTCAGCTGCCCATCCTTACTATAAATTTGACTTTGGAAGCTCCTTCTTGTTTTATCTTATCCCATCTGCTCATTCTACTGGCCACTGACAGGTCTAACTGGGAAGGTCTTCCCTTTAGATTTTTAAAGTTTGGGTCAGTCTGTATTTCATATCAGCCAACCCACTTAATGTACACTGCAATATTAAGAATATTAATCACTTTTACATGTTACTTTTAAAATCTGTAACATCTAGGACTAGACTAACAACCACCAGAGAGCCTATGGATAGATCCTCAAGAATCAGCCTGGGAATAGTGCTTCTGTTTTGTTCCTGGAGAGACAGCGAGAGAGAGAGAGAATGAGCAGAAGGACATAATTGTCTAGACTTCTTTGAGACTGCTAATCACAAGAATGTCTAAGCATTGCTTCTTAGGAGCCATCTTAGGATTAATGCTACTTCTTTATCTCTGTTGATAAAAGGAGTGGAGTTGCATTGATTCTTGCTGTTCAGGATATATGGGACTTCACTGAGTTATCTGGTTGCATTTTTTTGTGAGAACCTCTTCAGGGCCTTTGTACAGCTTAGCTGTTGTTACCCACTTTAACCCTGGCTGATGACACTAGTGTGTAACCATAAGGGAGCTGCTGAGGAACACATTTACACAGCCCTGTCCCAGGATAGACTTTCATCGAGTCAGCATTTGGCCTGCTGAGTGCTCATTACAATTACCTGAATGAGTCTGGAGTACCACTTCAATATCACACTGTTACTATATGCAGTATGTCTACCATGTGCTGCATTTTGCACAACATGTTTATGCATGGGATTGGTGTTCAGCTGACCCATGCTGGCAGTGCAGCTCTTGTTATTCTTCCTTCAACCACTGATGACAATGATAGTGGCCAGCTGACAGCAGTATCAAGAGATCCCATGTGGCAGCCTCATTTATGGCACACGGCTGTGCAAGCAAAGAGGCAACATCTGGTTCACCACTATGGGCCATGACATTATGCTAATTTATTTATTTATGAACAGAACAACATCTGGGTTAATACTGCATCTTAAAAAACAGCTTGGGATTAGTGCTACTCTTCTGCATCTGGTAAGAGAAGGAGCTAAGTGTCATTGATTCCTAGCTGCATGCACTATCACCAATACCAGACAAATAGTCTCTCCCTCTTCAGCCTACATTAGTATGCACCTGGCACCATGGATATGCACTTTCCAACCATCTCCGTAGAATGCTTTGCTGGAATGCGCTACCTGTGACAATGCAAAAATGGTCTAATGTTTTCTGACAGCCACCTATCACCTTTATCAGTGTGAGGGGGATGCAGGTATTTAATGCTGCTGGAGACAAAACTCTCACATGAAGAGATTACAAATTTCAAGCAAGTTGTCAGTATCACATAACATGGCACTAAAGCCATCACACACAGATCAAACCAAGTACATTGACCTAATATAATGATGCTCTTAAAAATAACCTAACTAAAACATTAATGACAGCTAAATATAACCTAAGAAACAACCACAATAAGCAACTTCACAAACACACAGCATAAGAAGCACCCACCATGAAGCATAATTCAAAAGTCCATAAGGCAAATTCCCACACAATCCTACACTGTAGTCATGGGTGACTCTAATGTGAGACACACTGATGCATCACTCACCAGGCTATGCAAAGAGAGCGTGACTGTCAGTTGCCTATTAGGTGCCAGGATTCACCACATCATGCATGCATTGAAGTCCTTGTACCACAGGTGCATATATAACACAGTCATAGTACATGTGGGTATGGATAACTTGAGACTTACCTCTCTGGACTACATGAAGACAGACAAGATGGAGCTCTCTGAATATGTGTCTGAAGCAGGAATGAACCTCAACATGAGAAAGAAATGTTACCTTCACTAAGAATGAAGTCATAATAGGAACAAAAAGTTATTGACATCAATATTTGATCTAGATTCTTGTGTCATTTGTAGGGGGTCCAGTACATTTCAGCCTGTAAGTTTAATTCTTACTTTACCCCCCCCCATCCCCTCCTACATTCATAGATCTCATACCCACATCTGCAGCTCTATCCAAGGATAAGAGCACTTCTTCTACAGGGCTGGATAACATACATGTTTGATTAATGGGCATCCTGAAACAGGACGAGTCAGATAAGCGATCTCAGCAAAATATCAATACTTATGTAAATCATTGGAGAGCAAACTGGCTAATGAAAGGAGCCCAGAAATTAGGGTGGGCTGTTCTACCTCCTCCAAAAGACCTGTCACTGGTGCTGTGCCCCTGGATTCAGTATCTGGGCCACTCCTCTTTGGCATTTACTTCTCAGAAGACAAATATACTGTTAAGAGTTTATGATTGACTAAGTTTGTCTAAACAAATAGCTGGCATCAAAACAATGGAATAAAATTGAATGCCAAGAAATGTGTAAACGTATTCTTCAGCCAACAAGTCCCTTCTGACTATCACATAGACAAAACATTCCTGAAAACTGATCCAGTAGTAGTAAGGAACCTGGGAACCTACGCAGACAATGAACTGTTCTTTGATCACCACATATCTGTTACTGTAAGAAAGTGCTTTTCATAACTCAACTTATTACTAAAGGCATGGTATTCAGGCCCAGGGATGTGATCATTCCACTGTATTCTGCACTCATCTGGTTAATCATTGAGTATAATCCCCCTTTAGTGTTCACCTGTCTAAATATTTGATACAACTCCAACACTCGCAATGCTTTCTTAATAGGAAAATCAAGGCCCTAAATCATAAAAAGTATTTAGACCATCTCAAAGTTTTGCCAATCTTCTTGTTGTCATAAAGGTTACTGAGAATCAATCTTTGCTTAGGTGCCGACCCTCAACACACCCTATCCTCTCAGACCTGCTGTATATTGTCCAGTGGGTCATAAACACCCAGTCAAGACATCTAACTTTTTCTTGCACCATAAATATAGTGTGTTGGATGGATAGATATGAATTACAGAGAACACCACTTCTTTGGAGTTGTCTTTCTCTCAACATAAAGCAAAGTACTTCTCTTATATTATTTAAATGTAATTGGGAAGAATGGATGAGTAACAGCAAATTCTTCCTTAGTTTAACAACCTTGTCCCTCATGGATAGGGGCAACAAGTTACTTTTCTTTTGGTGATCCATACTTAAAACATAAGGGCTAAAAGTTTCATGGGAATGTATGGCTAGGCTTTTTAAGATCCTCACAATCAATAGCCTAGTAAGCACCTATGACCCTATGAACATGTTGCAGTATTAAATTCTGCACTTGCAAAGTGCACCCGACTGCCTATTTACAATTCATATTTTGCAATGACATGGAATATGCATTGGGCTCTGCTCTAATACCTGTTTAGACTAATTGTATCCATCTGCCATTCTAAACCTCATCTTACTTTTCCTGACTTGAAAAACATTCAACAAATCCACTTGTTTGATAGATGAATAGAACCACATAGGAAAAAGGGAGTTTTAAAAAGGGTATCCATAAAAAGACCAAATGACAACCAAATAGTCCATTGACTAGAAAATACCAAATATCTGATATTCAGACTAGTACAGCTCTAAGGATGAACACCCCACTACGGAATATCAATGTCTAAATGGGAATCATCAGACCTGCAAAGTACACAATGTACTGTATATTGCTGACTTTAAAGATTTATATTAAAAACAAATAAACACATTAATAATAACAATAATAAAAATGATAACAATAATAACCTTAAGGGTTAAGAGTATGAGATTCCTGGGTGTACACATATCAGAGGATATCCCTTGGTCGGGAAACACCAGCCAAGTGCTCAAGAAAGCACACCAATGCCTGCACTTTTTAAGAAGGCTGAAAAAAGCTAAACTTCCTCCTCATATTTTCTTCACCTTCTATAGAGGTGCAATAGAGAGCATCCTCACCTGCAACTTCACAGTGTGGTTTTCAGGCTGCACAGTTACAGAAAGGAAAGTGCTACAAAGAGTGGTGAGAGTAACAGGTTCCAGTCTTCTATTGATACAACATCTTTATTCTGCAAGAAACATCCAAAAGGCCACCAAAATAATACAGGATAACAGGTATCACGCGCACAGACTGTTTAATAATCTGGCATCAGTCAGGAGATATCGCACCAGCCACTGCAGGAATACAGCATTCAGTAACAGTTTCTACCCTACAGTGATTAGACTTCTGAACTTGGGAACTAGTCCCAGGGGCCTGGACACATATTAAGTTAATTTTTTATTTCTGCAATATATACTTACATATATTCCAAGTAAGTGCAATATTTATTTATTATATCCATAGTCAGTATAATTTAACCAACTCAAGTGCAATATTAGAAAAATAACTTGGGCATTGTTCAATCTGTAATGTGTTTAGTATTACTTTAAATAAGGTAGTTAGTTTAACTCAGGGAAGGGTATTCATTTTGTATATGAGTGTTGGTAAATGGCACTGCTCTTTCTTCCATGTATTGGGAGTAGTACTGTATTTGATAGGTATGTTTATTCCCCTACTTGCATGTGTTGCTTCATTTTCCTTTGTAATCTCAATAATTGAGATAATGCATGAAATTTCATTTAGACTAAATGTGTGTATTTCTAAATGACAATAAAGTTTACTTTGATGTTTGATAATAATAATACGTATTATTATTATTATTATTACTACTATTATTATTATTATTATTATTAAAACAGTGCCCTCCTCCATGCCCAAACCCTTCGCTAATCAGAATAACTCAAAGATTAACCATAGGGGTAAAGAGAAACTTCTTCATCATACAATTCTGTGGTCTAGATAACATCAGTGGCTGAACTTTGACAGAAGAGTGAGTCAGTTAAAAAGTATGACTGTCCTGTTTTGAGAATAACAAGAAGGATCATACCAACAAACTCCCCGAAAATATAATATTTTGTTTCTGGCAAAATTATAATAAAGTCAAACTCAATGTTCTAATGCTTTAACTATATCTTGGCATTTTATAACGCAGTATCTGAATTGTTTGTGTACAAGTTCTGAGTCTTTATATATATATATATATATATATATATATATATATATATATATATATATATATATATATATATAAAATCATCCAAGGCTAACTTCAAAAGATAAATTGTCAAGGATTCAAAAGACAATCACAAAGCCTTCTTTAGCTATGTTAAGAATCTAAATGGCAACTTGCAGATATGCACTGAACTAGTGCAAAATAGCACAAAATATACTAAACCTACTGATATTGCCAACATCCTGGTAGATAGATTCAGTGCAAACTTCACCCCCTTCTGACCCTCAAAAGGGCCCACAACAATACCGGAAAAGTGTAGTGTCCCAGAAATCACAGACGCACAGGTGAAAACAGTCCTTTCAAAAGCCAAAAATACAGCATCAATTGGACCAGATGGCATCCAAGGCTGTGTCTTGCATGAACCACAGAACGAACAAACCCCCCACCTAAACACGCTGTTCAAACTCAGCCTCTCCACAGGCAACGTGCCCATAGAATTGCGCACAGCTACGGTTATTCCCTATAAATCTGCAGCTATTTTTTACATTAAATTGTCTGATGAAGCGTATGGTAGCATACGCGAAAGCGCTTACCTTTTGTCTGTTTTTATAAATAAAAAGTAAAAGTTTTTTAACGTGGAGAGTCGGAAGCTTCTTGTTTTATATTTATATATATATATATATTCTATCTATGTATCTATCTATATATCTATGCATAAATATATCTGGGTTCTCTACGTTAGAACGAAAGCTCGGAAGATCGACACTGACATCACCGATGCCAGAAGACCAACAGAGCAGGTAACCGACAACTCGGAATCCCGACAGCGAAAACACTGACACGGGAAACGTGTGAGCACGACTAGATAAGTGTGCGATAGTGAGGGATTTAGGGTTAGGGTGCATGTAAGGTGTGTGTGCGATAGTGAGGGATTTAGCATTAGGGTGCGTGTAAGGTAAGTGTGCGATAGTGAGAGACTTCAGGTTATGGTGCGGGTAAGGTAAGTGTGTGATAGTGAGGGACTTGAGGGTTAGGGGCAGATTAAGTGAGTTATGGTTAGGGTACGGGTAATGTAAGTGTGCGATAGTGAGGGACTTGAGGGTTAGGGGCGGATTAAGTGAGTTAGGATTAGGGTGCGGGTAAGTTACGTGTGCGATAGTGACGGACCTTAGGGTTAGGGTTTGGGTTAAGGTTACTGCATAGATAGTTGTCTGTAAGGTATAGTGCAGGTTTTTAGGTTGTTGGTGTGCTTGTGTTGTGTGTGTGTTGTGTGGAACAGTGAAGGTTTTGTTTTGTTAACTGTCGGTATTTTGGTTTGTCAGGCATGTGAGCGTTCATATTTTTGAGGTTTCATTCTTGTGGTGTCGGTGTTGTGGGTGTCGGTGTTGTGGACCGTCGGTCTAACGTAGTAGACCTATATATTTATATATGTATATATAGATATAGATATATATATATATATATATATATATATATATATATATATATATATATATATATATATATATATATATATATATATATATATATATATATATATATATATATATATATATATATATATATATATATATATATATATATATATATATATATATATATATATATATATATATATATATATATATATATGTATATATATCTATATATATATATACATATATATATATCTATATATATATATAGATATCTATATGGATCTACTTCAGTAGATCGAACTTTTACTAGTTCAAACCACATATGGCCAAAACCATATGTTCGAACTCGTAAAAGTTCAAACACTGACGTAAAACCACATAAAACCAAAAAACACAAAACTAAACATCTATAGTAGGGGGGCAAAGCCCCCTGTACCCCCCACACCTCCCTTACTTGAATATACCAACTCCTAGATCACACTACATTGCGGAAATGGGAAATCTTCCCTTTCCGATCTGTCCGGAAATCTCCAGTCAGTCAGATTGGACTTTTACAAGTTCAAACATATGGAATCGGCCATATGTGGTTCAAAGTTATACACGTTCGATCTACTGAAGGGGACTCATGTTTATATATATATATATATATATATATATATATATATATATATATATATATATATATATATATATATATATATATATATATATAGATATAGATATATTCTCCTCAATCCAGACTTCATGCGCGATGTACTGTGGTGCTCGGATAATAAATACAAACTGCACAAATCTCCAGCACCGGGATTTAGCCCACATAAGCTAAAATAACTGAAAATAAAAAAAAACACAGCACTCAGGATAGTGCCATTCTGTGCTTTTAATGGCAGACATGTTTTGTCACACCCAACAAATCAAGGTTTCGCCTCATGGCATCATCAGTGCAGTTGATATATATATATATATATATATATATATATATATATATATATATACATACTTGACTTTTTTTATGGCAGGACTGGAAGTTTCTGCTTAAGTCTTTGTGTTTTACAGTTAGAGTTCTGATTAGGTAAGCAGACATTTACAGTTCATATGCTGGGGGTGGTTTAGGGTTAAAGGTACAGATCTAGTGTACATGTGAGTGTTTATGTTTTAGGGTAAGGGTTTGTAAGTGGACAGATTTAGTGTTATGTAGATGGCTGTATTTTGTTTATGCCTTTTGAGTGTCTGAGCTACCTTAGCAATGTTAGAGTTACAGTAAAGGTTTTTTTTTTAAGGTAAGGTGCACAGTTAATGTTATGAGCAGGGTTAGGGATGGGGGGCTAATGCTGGCATGCATTACTAAAAGAAAAGGAAATTTATTTCAATTTTCAATGTACTAGGATTTGATAATCTGTGCTGTCAATCTCAGGAATGGTCGACATTATTTCTCGATGTTTTGTGTGAAAAACATTGATTTTTATCAATTAAGTGCAAATATTATCTACTGCAAAGCTAGCCACAAGGAGGTAAAAACCTTGGCTCTACATGACTGTCACTGTTGAAGTGACACGCTGACCCCATGTGCAAAAATAGTATAAAAGGGTTGTGGATGGATGTATGGATGGATAGATGGATGGATGGAAATATAGGCATGTATATTTCAGTATATATCAGTTGATCAAAATAGCCCTTTCATGGAACAGCATATCACTAGCAAAACTGCTTGAAAGCACATTTCATTGAAAACTATGCTTGAATTACATTTAATAGAAAATGTCATATATGGCATATACACCTCTAAAAATGTTGTTTTCAAGTAGCATGCCCCCATGGCACCCCTATGCTGGGGCTTTGCCTTCACACCCTTCTTATTTAAATATACTAACTCAACAGTCACACAACTACAGAGAAAAAAGAAAACACTTCACACAGTGAATCACTACTAATGCACAAACACAAACATCTAAATGTAAAGGAGTACATGACAGTAGATACTGGCAAGATGCAAATATTGCTCTTCACTAATTTACCTTCTAATTCCAATGATTGCAATTTCGTAAACCACAGTTATTTTCTATATCCTTCTGCACTCTTTTATGAATTGTGATTCAAACAAATGAGTTTTCAGTAAAATGTGTGTTTCTATAGCAATAACCCATGCCTGGGTGTGGATAATGCTGGATTTACCCACGGTTTGTGTGGTTTGATCATAAGGGCGAAGCCCGAGTGGCCAAACAAAGACAACCGTGGGTAAATTCAGCATTACCCACACCCAGAAGTGGGTTATTGCTGTTATACAATGACATTATTTAAGAAAAAAATAATTACTTTTCTTAAATAATGGCATTGTATAATGCCTCCTTGCTGCAATTCTACAGCTGTCTGGTATTCTGCGGCAGTTCTGATGCACTGCGCATGCGTAAGCTTACGCAGTACATCAGAGCTGTGGTCAAAAGCAATGGAGAAAGCAAGAACTCAGTTGATTTTTACAAACTGTCTCGCTATGTTAAAGGAGTTTAACATAACGAGACAGCTTTAAAAAAGCAACAGAGAATCTTGGTTGCTTTTTTAAAAGCTGTCTCGCTATGTTAAATTTAACATAGTGAGACAGTTCTGAAAAAAGCAACGGACAAAGCAAGATCTCCTTTGCTTTTTACAAAGTGTCTCGCTATGTTAAAGGAGTTTAAAATAGCGAGACATCTTTAAAAAAAGCAACAGAGAATCTCCTTTGCTTTTTTTAAAAGCTGTCTCGCTATGTTAAACCCATTTAACATAGCGAGACACCTTTAAAAAAAGCAACAGAGATAGGAAGATCTCCGTTACTTTTTTTAAAGCTGTCTTGCTATGTTAAACTCATTTAACATAGCGAGGCAGTGTGTTAAAAGCAACGGAGATCTTGAGTTCTCTGTTGCTTTAAAAAAAGAGTTATACTAATGGAAAACGTCCGGGCGACCGGACCTTTTTCCATTAGTATAACTCTGATTTACAACGTGCACACTGACCAATCAGCGTGCAAGTTTTAGAATATTAATGGGGGGTCGTTGTATAAAGGTATTTTATCAATGATTTCTGATTCACTCAAATGACTTGTACATGAATATATATTTGTACACACACACACACACACACACACACACACACACACACACACACACACACACACACACACACACACACACACACGCACACACACGCACACACACACACACACACACACACACACACACACACACACACACACAAAACAGAAGATTGTATATAGATGCATATGGAGAAACACCAAAATGTTAGTTATCACAACATTCAGCACTAAACATCGATGACACAAATGTCAACAAGCTACAAAGTATACACTGACAATTATCCTCAGTACATGCAAAATAAAACTTCAGAAATAAAAAGCAAAAACAGAAACTAACTGTTAAATATATATACTAATACAGAGACTGGACAGTTTTGGGGAAAGGGCATATCCCTCAACCCCGGGAATTGTATGATCTCACACACCCGATGACCATCAGCTTAGTTAACCATATTTTGTCAACTAAACAGATATTGACCTGCTGTATTGTCAAAAATATTCAGTGCTTCTATATTTATTTGTTTGTGTGTGTGTGTGTGTGTGTGTGTGTGTGTGTGTGTGTGTGTGTGTGTGTGTGTGTGTGTGTGTGTGTGTGTGTGTGTGTGTCTGCATGTGTGTAGTATGTGTTAAGTTTGACTAATGAATATTAGACACCTTGAATTGCACACATTTAAATAAGTATCTCTTAATATTACTATCCCTAAATTGTAACTCTCAGATTTAATCAATGAAACAATATACTGTTCTCTAGTTATGCCCTATTTTGATTTCAGTGTCTACATGTATTAAATGTATATCTGTTTGGGTTGTCAACCAAGACTATTACACTCCAAGGGAAAGGTGTTTTCTTGTTACCCCCATTAATAGGCAATGGATGTTAGACACTAAGACATTCCCATGAGGGAGTTGTGTTACAGGTGGTGCAAAAGTATAATGCTAATCCAGTTACCATCAGTGACAGGAATCCTATTTGCATTCTCAGTGTTTCAGTTTCAAGCTGAAGTGACGTTGTTATTATTATTATTTTTTTATTATACATTGCTTTAGGCAAACACTTTCGTTACCCTAGAAATGAAATCCCCTGTGGATTGGCTGTTTCTACTAAAGCTGGCATGCAAAGCCTGATGTTATCTGGGGCGGCCTATAAATGCTCAGAGAATCTATTTCACTTTTGTAAGATGTTTCATATTTCAAACAGAATGACAAATTATCTACTGAAGACAATACCACCGAATGATACTGGATCAAATAAGAAAACAAACAAAATGATGATCTGATTGACACTGTACTTAATGCTGTTAGCATTGCAGTGTTATGTTAGTCATTCTTAAGAAAGACCTTGAATGTGCATTGTGCTCTAACCATAATATTTATAACACAGAATTGAACTAAGTGAAGGACAAGTGTCCTAGAGATAATTAGCTTAAAGATAGTTCTTTAAAAAAATTGTGTTTGCAAAGGATGTGAGCAAGAAATATGCATAGAGCTTTGTCACATCTGTACAAATGACCCAATACACCGATGAATTTAATTTAATAAGAAATAAGGTCGGATGCAATGATGACAGTAAATACAAAATTAAAAAGAAATTGATTTGTAGAAATAATCAAAACTAAATATAACAAGACTTAAATCTTTAGGCAATTCATAAATTGTGTTAAAATCAAAATGTTTTATCAAACTTAAAAGTGTATAAAATGGCAGAAAGCCAATTTCACTGAAAGGGCTTGCAGCCAAATAATAAATCTACAAAGTAATAAAAAAAATAATTTATAGAATCACTTCAGCTTCTTGATAGTTATCTTTACATTTCAATGAACTCACACACACACACACACACACACACACACACACACACACACACACACACACACACACACACACACACACACACACACACAACCCCCCACACACACACACACACACACACACATTAATTTCCTTATTGCATTTTTCTGTAAATAGTAAGTAATATGTATAATATGATAAGGTTACATAATTTAGTAAGGATACTAGTTTAAGGAGGTGGCAATCTTGGTGGATCAGTGGTAGGATCTCTGACTAATATCATCAGGATCTACGTTTTAGCTCCAGACACTGGTCACTGTCTAGTTTGAGTACATGTGGTTTTATTTTCTCAATATTCCATTTTTTTTGCTTGGTGCACTGCTTGAATGGCTACAGGGCAATATATAAATAGATGGATCTATGTCAGATTATCGAAATTCCAAAATTTCAAAATTCATATGGCCGAGACCATATGAGCAAAGTTTCAGAACTTCAAAAAAAGATAGAAATTCTGTTTTTAATGCTTTTGCAGGGGGTGCAAGCCCCCCTGCACCACTGAAACCCCCTGCTAATTAAACATACCAACTCCAAGATTGTACTACATTGCAAAAAAGGATAAATTTCCCATTCCATGCTGTACAGTGATTTCCATTCAAAACGTTAGAAGGTTCAAAGCTTTGATCATATGGTCCCGACCATATGGCTTTCGAAGTTTTGAAACTTTGATAATCTGATATGGACCCAGATGGATAGATGGATAGATGGATAGATATTCAGACATACAAAATAAATAAATAGTTCATGATTTTTAAGGACCCACTGTACTAATCTCTGCAAATGTTATACTTATTCAGGCAGAAATGCTGCTGTCCATTGCAATATTTCATTACTTTAGATCATAAATGTTTCTTTTGGCTTTTGTTGGGTGATTTGTCATTTTCTAAAGTATAACACTGTTCCAGGATTGAAAACTGTGGGTGGTATTCATAATATGGGCCATGACATTTTGGTAGTTGTACTGTTACAATAATAATCACATAGATGAAACTTGATACCTGCAGTTTTAGCTGTCTGCTATGCTGTGTGACAGCAGGGTGGAGCAAGAATGTTCATTTTCTGTTACTTTTTCTGGCTGCATTACAAGTAATAACATAAAGGAATGTGCAATTGCTGCATGCACCAGATAAATTGGTATCTGTAGTATTGTCCGTTGTTGTATGGTGATACTGCACAACAGTGAGATAGATAGTCCTTTCATCTACACCAGTCCTTTGTGTCATCAGAACTAGTAAATAGTCATAATTTGTGCGGTCTTGAGGGTGAAGTAGCAACTGTGCTAGTTTGCCTGGCAGGGTTTTTCACAGAAGAAAATACATGGACGTACTTGTACATTTTCACCTGTAGAGCAGGCAGAATACCATTTGAAGTAATAGTTTGAGGAACCAAATCAAAATCCACATGCATCAGTTTTTTTTTTCCTTCTACATAGTATACTCAGTTTTACTCATGTTATAAGTAGTTGTGTATTTATATCCGTGTCTGATTTTTATCCATGGATTTTGTAATGCATTCATACACCTAAGGTGTCATACACAATGTCTCTAATGATAGTGTAGGTGATGGTCTTAGTGATCATGTGCAGGCGATGGCATGAGAGCTTGATGCTGTGATCCACTGAACTCAAGGGAAATCCTACACACTGATCTGAGCTGTGGCACTGAGCCTCAACTGTGAGGCTCTGCCACGTGTTTTGGAAGGCTGATGATTCTCACCCACCTTCTTTTGTGTTATGCCACCTGTATTTGTTATAGCCCTACCTTAAAAGTCACATGGTATGCATCCTCCTGGGTCCCTATGTGTATGGACACTCTGTCATCCATGTCCAGCTTTGTTTCCTATGTGAGTCTGGTAAGTCTTTACTAGTGTGCACATGGAGGTGAACATAGATCTTGTGTGTGCCACTGTACTGTGTGTAAAGATCATCATGGCAATGTCCCCTAGCCTACACCATTCCCAGTACTGATGAAATTCTTCATGTATACCCTGTAGTACTTTATCTCTACCTGACACTCTGTGGCAGTGGCTTGAGCCTGAACAATGTTATGACACATCTGCTGCTGGGTAGTCAAGGTTTTGAATGTCTCCAGATCTAGCTGTGATACGTGTCTTCACCATGCCTACCTTTGCATGCCTTACTGTGGGAACTGTTAACTCTAAAATGGAAGTGTCTTCCTGAATGTGCTCATCTTGCTCATAACAGACTGGTGATATTCTCCCCCCTTCAGGTTGCAATGCTGATTGGGTGAGCCTGTTTAACTGTTTATGAAGTTATGTACCTGTTGTGGGGTGGGGGTGGGGGGGCCCTGTCACTACACTGTGCAACTGTGTGCCACTATCTTCAGGCTGTGTCTTGAATGTGAGATTAATGGCATCATTGTCAACAGCCATCATGCTCTAACATTGCGTATGTTGTCATGGCACAGTGGGAGTGTTTGGTTCTGGTGAGAAATCTGTCAAGGAATACGTGATAATATGGTTTTCACCACTGGTTAAAAAAAATAATTATTATTTTGTATAAACAGATGATGCTGACACATGGCATGCAAGCAGCATGAAATTTCTTGTATGCCTGACATATATGGGGCATCTGGTGATGGAAAATTTAATGGGTAATAAACCATATATATATATATATATATATATATATATATATATATATATATATATATATATATATATATATATATATATATATATATATATATATATATATATATATATATATATATATATATATATATATATATATATATATATATTTAATATCTATATGTATCTATATATATATATATATATATATATATATATATATATATATATGTATATATACACACACACACACATATATATACATATATATATATAAAATACACTCTTTCATGATGAATTTCTGTTTCCTAGAACTAGTGCCCAGGCACTAATTGTTTATCATAATTCTTAATATTGTAAATATTTTTGATTCTTATAGTCGTTATGAAAGAATATGGGATCATGGATCCCTTCTGTGTTTCTCCTTTGTTTTGTTTACCTATCTTAACGTGCTACTGTAAATGTAACTACACTACATTGAATTTGTTCTTTACATTCTTATAATTTTTGTTTCTTTTGTTTCTTTTATTGTCCTGTTTGAATGTTTTTACTAGTATATAGTGGAGCTTTTCTCCTCGGGCCTCTGCTGAAAATGGACATGTATCCAGCCAGACTAGCCCGGTCAACAAATGTAAAATAAAATAAATAAATAAAATATCTATATATCTATCTATCTATATATATATTTGCAGCTATCTTGGGCAGTATATGACATCAAGTATTTCCAATAACAATCCATTATCCTTACTGTCTGTTACACTGTGCCTACTGGATTAGCTGAAAATACTGGTGTCCATATGTCGTCTGATGATTCATACAGCATTATCATTTGTATTATATCCATCACTGCTTACTGAAAGAGGGTGTTCCTCATCAGGTATTAATGGCCTGATTGTGGAAAGGCCTCTGTCGCTGCTGCTGTGGCAAATTGCATTGTGCCTAGCTTTTGTCCGTGTACATTGCAGCAGGACATTTGCTCCTTTTCTGCACTCTGCTAATGCTTGGTTCCACTCCCTTCATGTCGGTCACTACTTGATTCCATGCCTTTGCTTTAGCCGCCTGCTTTGGTCCCCCTTTCCCAATCATATATTTGTCATATGTCCTGAGAGCATCCGTTAGGATGTGGTTCTCTTCAGGTGTGAAGTTGTTTCTCCACTGTCTTGATCCCTGCTGCTGCAGCACATTGTGACCTAAAAGAATTAACTGAGGGCTACAGTTAAACCTGACTCATAAATGACACCCATACTGAGGCTGTTTAGTAGTACATATTGTAATATAGTGCTGAGTTTTATTTTAATTTTCCTCAATTACCATTTACAATGATTAATTGTATTTGTAGTTACCAAATCCATGTTATTTCATTTTATGCTGCTGACCTACTACTCAGTATCCCTTATAAAGGCCAGAAAATACCAAAATAAATTGAACATGGATGTCAGAAATGTCACCTTTCACTTGATTACTACACCAGTTTTTTTTACATTGTAAAAAAAAAGTGATATTGTCATACCTTACTGGTAAAGATAAGCTTCTGATAAATTGATCTTCGTGAATTGCACCAGTCTTGGTGATTTTTTAATAGTTTGTATGTATTACTCTTTTTTACTAATTCCTATTAATTTGTTTGCGCTCTCCATAGACTGTCAGCAAAACACATGGCTCAGTGCAGTTTAATATGGCAGAATTCAGACTATTGGCATAAATTAATGCTGACTTAGGAAGATCCTATGCAAAAGAAGCTTAACTGAGCATAGGTATTGGCATTACAACATAGCACAAGTGTGTATCATTTTCAATAGACGTAAAGTGACATTGGCTTCCCTTTGACAAGCTGCACTTAAGGGTGCTGAGAGCAGGCAGGCACACATTATTAGATCTCAAGCACAGTAAAGTATTCCATATTTTTAAATATGTATGAATATGTATGTGGTATTTTAACAATTAGTAGCAGTGTAATACAAATCACTTACTTGAAAGTGGACACACATTAAAAAAATAAAGTTTACAAATGAACTGCTTAAATATCAGAAATGATTGGATCATTCAAACACAGATTACATTATCAAACTTAAGGCTGTGTTGTCATAATTTCTTACTTTACTCAAAGAAATCAGTAACAGCCTTTGGAATAGATACACGTGCATTAAATCTCCACATTTCATATACATCTGCAGATATTAAACTTGAAACTTTTCAGTTTGCATAACTTAAGATGCAGTTGCACTGACTAAAAACTGTGGAAGTCCATTTCACTTGTTCAGCCCAGTTAGTAAACTGACCATGACACAGATATAAGTTCCATAGATACTGCCCCTTTATGGCTGCGAAGGTTGTTGGGCCTGCTGATGTCACACCTTAGAGGGTGAGGTTCACTCCCTTTATCCCCTGACCTGCACATACATACTGCATTATTTCACTGGTAATTTCCAAGATGGTATCTGAGAAAGCTTAAGCCCAGGCTGCAAGCAGGTCTGAGAAAGAGACCAAGATCCTTTTCTACCTGCTACAGGAGCTATAGCTACAGAAGCTTCACCAGGATGTGGTTTACAGAGAGTGAATGAAAACTGATATCTAACAGGAATTTGGGAGAACCTGTCATCCTTGAGAGGGATCCCCATTCTGAGCAGCAGTGTTGGCACAGGTGTGATGACCTGCAGAGGCAGAAGGGGGAGACCACTTGGCCTTGTGGATAGCTCAGATGCAAGAAAGAAGGCCAGAGTTTAATAGTAAGCTTTTTTATTTTTTCCTGTAATGTGAAAAGGGTAATGCAATCAAAATCATAGGAACATAGGATCATAGAAGTTTACTAGGCTATCGACCCTGACATCATAGGAGGTTACTAGGCTATCGACCCTGAGATCATTTCAAGCCTAGCTGTTTCATCCCAATGTAATACCATAGATACTCTAGTCAACACCCAGACTTCTATTTATTAATGACTGCCCATGTCAAGGAGGGCTGTGGATGCTATCCCACGGTAAGAACTCAGGCCATATTTTTGAATATGTATGAAAATCTTGTGTGTGTGCAAGTATAATTGATTAAAGTCAACATAGGTCAATATATGTATGACTAACTACACTGAAATTCATGTGCATATAGATAGTGTGAAATTGCAGGAAATGCATAACTTTTAAAAGTATGCATTCACAGTGAGTAAATGCTGAATTCATTTCCAGTGGTTATTTCTAGGAAGAAATAAGGTCTTACTGTTTCATTGATATACAAAATGTATGCCTTTCAAAATATGCAACTTATTTCCAGAATAGTTAATGTATGTACAAAATAGCTGACCAGAAATAGCCACCACAACATATGAAGAATGGTGGTTGGGGATAAAGCAGCAAGTGTTTGACCTGCATACAACTTCATGCATGCTGTAGCGCTCAGTTCATTTTACCCCTAACTAGGAATTGTATGCCTTCCATGTAATTTAAACAGTATTAACTCAGGACAATACAAGTAAGTAGTGCACATCATAATGCAAGGTTATAGTGGCCAAGTATAGGTTCTTGTTAAAGTTACCATACTTTAAGAAACTGCAACCTTGTCATTAAGAGCAATTCAGCAATACCCCTCCCTATAGGTCCATAGATGTTTACTATGCTAATGATCACAAGAGCCTTTATAAGCCTAGCCATGCAACCCAAATCTCTGACAAGTTCTGACACGCACACACATACACCCTGCTCAGACACTGGTTTCTCTCACTGTAAACAGAGTACATCTTGTGACGATTTGTTGTATGCAAGAAATTAGCAAATGAAATTAAAGATTGTCAGGGTATAAGCAGAGCATTCATTACTGTTACCAATTTGCATTATTAAAGCATGGTCTAAGCATCCATTTTATCAGATGTACTTGAAAAAAACTGGTAGAAAAATATGTATTCTACAGCTATGCACACATGTATAGTATAGGTAAACAAGTATGTATTCTGTTTCTTCCTATTTCGATAGCTAAGTCACAATAAGGATCAGGCCCACAGGAAGATTAAAATGTTGGCAGAAGGCATTTGAACCATTTCATTATAAAGGTGTAAAAAGTAAGCTATGTGTTATCTTTTCCATTCCCTAGTCAAAATGGAAGGAATGTGTTAGAATTTTACTGGCCTGTTTTAAAGTATAAATTGTAAACAGAAAATAGCTGCATTTATAATTAAATAACCACAGAGGGAAGTTGGCATAATGGTTAAGGTGTTTACCTTTCAAACTTCCTATAAGTAACCATTTCACTAAAGTTAATAGTAATGCCATTTGGAAACATTACACAACGATGTAATTCACAGCAGAAATTCATGCAGTAAACCTGATTAGCATATGTTCAATATGCAATGTCAATAAAATATTGCAATATTAATTAGTCTGTCTTTTCTGCATTTTGTCTTCTCTCTCTATGAATAAATGAATTAATTATTTGATTAATTAATGTATTTATTAATTAATTTATTTATACATGTATTTATCTCCTCTTATCCTGAGGTTAACCCAGCCGTGTGCCTCCCATGTCAGGGACTGATCTCCATGTCACTCTGACTGCCTGTGAATGTCTTCTGAAGGTTAAGGCTTTGGCTCTTATTCTGTGGGTACCATGGTGCAATGTATCCTGGAAAACTATAAGTGAAGTGAGCTTCAGGTCCTGGTAGAGGAGGCAATTGAGCAGGAAGTGGAGAGACACCTTCAACCCATGCAATATGTCCTCAAGTAGGTTACAGACTTGCTGGACCAGTCAGCTCCATCTATTGAGCCACCAGAGACTACTAACCCCCAATGTAGGTGCATCAGATAATGGGAATATTTAAGGTCTTCTGGACTGGGATGAGACCTATTCTGTCACCTGCTCACCCTTTCCCTTCTGTATTTCACTGCCATCTGTATGTTTGCATCCCCACCAATTTCAGCCCATTATAGTGTTGCTGTCTGTCTTCACCGTCTTTTATGTTACATCCATTCCTTAACTCTTCCCTAAGTTGCTATCCTACACCCTCTTCCTTTACTCTTTCCCCAATTCCCATCTTTAATAAAACATTGGTTAATGGGGAGATCTATCCCCTGCCAAAACATAGTACCCCTCCTCTGCCTCCACCTCTTCCAGCACAGCCATCATGATGTCTTCCTTATGTGTTCACCTTGTCTTCTCCCTTCCCTGTTTCGAGCTGTCCTTTCTAGCCCTTTCCAACCTTAGAAAGACTAAGTCAAGATATCCATATAAGGGCACTTAAAGATCATCTTACATCTTTTTTAAATTCACTTCTACATACTTACGATGTGCACTGCTTTTCTTAACTGAGAGCAAACAATCTACATGGTCCCTGCACTCATCTCCCAGTTCTGAAAATACCAAAAAAGTAATCATCACTTTACTCTCAAACTGTTACATTCACATAGAACCACAATACTGTTTACACATTTTACAAAGTTACAGACAGCCCAAAGGCTTATGGGTATGTCTGTCTAGCCCTTCACTTTCGTGTAGTCAGCACCAGCTACATTTGCATGAAGAAGCAGCAGTGCTCTTCAGCATTTGGCCTTGCACACATATGAACTGCTGGATTATGAGTACCAACCTGTGTTGTAGACGAATGTAGACCTGAACAACAGTGCACTTATTATTGTGTGTTCCATGTCTGCATCAATAAAAGCCCATTGTCTTTCCACTGGGTTTACAACCATTGGGATGGAAATAGCAGCATCATGCACTATGGGGAGTTAAGAAATTTGTTATTATGGTTAATGGGATGTTACTGTCATTGAGCTACTGGTCTGTGCTCCATGGCTAAACAAGAAATAGGCATACTATGGGTAAGAAAATGTTACTGGCATGGAGCTTTGATCTGTTTTTACATTGCTAGTTACCCACATCTCATAAAAATACACGACTACAAAAAAGGACAAAAGTGTATACTTGTGGATATTTTGCTTGTGATTACTTCCGGATTATATAAAACACACAGTTGATTATGTTGGTCAAATTTCAAGAATATTCACAGATGAGTAAACATATTTGCTACTCATGGGCCACAGAGGAGAGAATTAATAAGTGAAGGGTGGAGTTTAAGGCCGTATGGGAAGAAACCATACTAGCACACTGATTATTAATGCACAGAAGATGAGAATTCATGAAACCATATTGTTCATGAATAAGATAGGAAGATGGTTTGACCTGATTGCACAGAGGAAGAGCATCTATCTATGCTACCAACTGCAAGAGTTCAGGGTCAGTCTCAGATTGTGATCAGCAAGGGGGAGAGAAGATGAATTGGATACAACCTACACTGCTATGCTGTGTGGGTAAAGAAGAATCTTTGTTAGTGTAATCTGTCATTGAGACCAAGAGTCTAGAAAGCCAAATCCCTAAGGTGGGTGGAAGAGTGTCACGAATTTTTGATATCATATACATCACTCCCTAGGTCAGGGAAATTGAGCATCTGCAGCATCAACAGAATTATTTGGAGGGGCACATATATCTCATCAAGGATAATGCGGCTCTGGAACAAACTACCTATCCACACAAAACAAGGCACATCTCTGTTCAAATTCAAACACAACTTGGAACTATGAATGGGAATCAGAAAATGTACCCCAGGACTGCCATCTGCACTAGTAGTGGACAAAGGCAACACCTATATGCTTTATTCCATGCATGGGTCCCATCAAATTATTTATGGTATGATACCAGTTATTCTTACTAGGGGAGATATATATTTACTGACCATGAGATGGGTAAGGAGAATCTCACGCCAAATGGGATTGGTTAATTCAAGCACCAAAAGGGAAATTGGTTAGACTTAAAATGGTCCACCGGGGCAGCTAGCCTAGTACTTAACTATAAATCTATGAGTAAGTACTGCATGAGTAACTGCTGTCTCCACCCAACATGCAGCACTGCATAAGGTTCCTCACTCTTCAGGTTTTATAAAGTTCTTCACTACAAGAAGCTAGAGGCCCAACCAGTGAAGGGTCATATCTGGGACCATATGATAAAGAACAGCAGAAGGACCCACAAGGTGTTTATGGGGGATCCGGAGATGAGCTGAAATTTAAGCAGCAGTAGATGGAGTAAATAGGGATATAAAAAGAAAATGTATGTTATGAAGAAAGGGGATGACAGAATCTGATAGTACAGAAAAAAGAAAGCAAGGCATCTTAGGATATAGCATAGACTTGAAAATATATTGTACCTGATCTCTATTTTTGTATAAAAGAGAAGGTAAAATTCTTATGGCTGGATAGATGGATTATTCATTATTTAGATTTAACATTTCATATGTGAGAAACTATATAAGTAAAAGTGCATATGAATAGTTACTTGCAAAATAATCCTTTTTGACTGTGATAGTTATTCTCAGTAAAATGTCATCTGCAAATCCCAAGTGGATTTAGGGTGGTATTCCACAGCAGATCTAATTTATGTACAGAGCATGGGCTGAGGACCAAGGTATTATACCCCACATTGTTATATGTACTTTTCTTGCATTATTTTAATTCCATTATAATTTTTGCACCTTTTTTGAGTGGCATCTAGCTGAACATGATCTGCTGAGACAGACCATTTTAACACTGAATGCTCTGGCGACTGTTTGCAAGGACATGGACCACACTCCTGGCAGGTTAGAAAGGGAAAATGGAGTGCAACAGCTGAAAAGGTCACATACACTGCCCATTAAGCCAGGGGATTTTTGCATACCCTAATTGAGCACAGCTACTGTGGTTGCATAGATCGCCACACAATGTTAGTTCTACCACTCCACTATGCCAATATACTAAAGGTAATCTACCATGCAGTTATGGTACCATCCCTATTACTGGGAGTGTGTCCTTTCATAGGCAGAATCCACCCTCTGTCCTTGTCTGGGCAACTCAGCAAGGCCATTGATTACTACCACCATACCCACACGGGGCTCCTCCAGCTCCAAATCCAACAGTTGAACACAGGTCAGTTTGGCCCTAGACAGAGCTTCATCTCTTCCATTATAACTCCTAGACCATTTGCATATATGCAACATTTTATAAAAGATTCTTAGTACAAAAGAGTTAATTTAGAAAATTCAAGTGTTACAAGCAGTAAATATAAGAAGAAGAAATAAAATTATAATTAAGGGCACTATTGGATTAAAGTGTTAAATTCCATAACCTGCAGTAATTTCCAGTATTAAACAATCCAAATTGAGTATCGTATTGCATTTTCACTCAGAGAAATTGAAAGTCAGTTTTCAGCATGCTTCAATGCATTCATTAAAAATGATTACTTTTTATTTGATTTTTTTTTAAGAAAAATATGAAATCAGTTGTCACAGAACTGGGCAGCATGGGAATGAAAGGTTTGTTCACATACAGCACAAACTGCAGAAGTTGAGAATGAAAAAGCAACAGTAATTTGAATCTTGGCAACTCTTTTCATAACTGACATTAGTTGTAAGCACCAGGCATGAGACCCTGACAAATTTGGCTAACAGGCATGAATCTACCAACTTTTCTAAACCCAATGCCAAGATTTACCTGATGTTTACTCAATGTTTGTTATGTAGTGGCTTTGCAAGAAGAAACTGTTTATGTATTTATGCATATATTCTTGATTTGTTAAACAAATATGTTAATTCATTAGAATGTATTTCATGAGCAACAGAAGGGCACCATAAATTCAGTAAAAGAATAATAGAATGTGACTAAAGTTCATATCTTACAGCATTTTGCAACAAGTTGCAATAATAATAAAACATTTAGGTGATATTACATACATTATAATGAATTAATTTTTTTATCCCATTAAATGTTTCTTCTAGGATACTTGTTTGAAAACAAACAAAATGAATAAAGCATAATTGAATCAAGCAGTTAAGAAAACTGGAATAAAAAAAAATATCTGAAAATGCATAAAAACATAATATTTAACCCTACCCCTTAATCTAAACGTAAATCTAACCATATATTTAAGGATATCTTTTCTTATTGTAATTCAAAGACGTCTAAGTAAAATACATGGAATTATGAAAAAATATGAAGCTAAAGAAAAGAGTGACTATGAAACATCACTGTTCTTTAAAGTTGTTTTAGGGGCGCAAGGCCCCTCTGCACTGCCCAATGTGGGTAGCAAGCCCCTACACTATCTGACCATATAAAACAATGCAGAGATTGCCATATATCCAAGAAAAGTGAATACTCTGAGAAACAGTAATCTCTAAATTAATATATGCAAGTCCACCTTCTCTGTTCGTGTGATCTCGCTATTGTGAGACTCATAGCTATGAGTATCGGTGTATTAAATCCTGCTGTTGTAAACATTTCCTCAAATGGCACTACCCAGGATGTCACTTCTTCCCTGGTTAAAGCTGCCCATCTTGCTGGTGCCTCCTCCATTAAACCTAGATGAGCTGCTATAAAGAATTCAGCTGAGTGCACCTTTAGCTCCAGAACCAAATCTATATTAGCAACTGACCTCTATGACAATTGCAAATGGTAGACCTCCCTATTGACCTCAACCATGGTATTTTAGACCAGAACTACACATCATTTTCATAGGACCACAGAGAAAGGAAATACAATGCAATTGAATCACATGACCATTTGCAATCTACTAATATACATCCTCATGCTGTACACCCCTCTCAAGAAGACAAAGCAAGTCAGTACTGTAGTAAATTTATGAGTACCCATCCAAACATCCAGGTTTGATCTGAATGTTGTTAACATGCAATTATTTATTGTACAAAAGATGTCTGACGTAGAGGTGGAGTAAGTGCTGAGCAATACATTTGTCTCTCCAGCAGGCTTTACATATGTACTGGTGAACATTTCAGTCTCAAGTTAAGATACTGGCAGAGCTAGTTGACTCGCAAAGGTATAGGAGATCAAGGATAATCAGGTTCTAATGGTAATGAATTGAAAGCATAGAGTACCTTACAAGATCATATAAGAAGCTTAGTACGGGGATCACACTTCAAACCTTTCCTGGTAGCTCAGCAATGTTAAACTGATTTAGTATATCTAGAAAGGAACATCCTGAATGGGGGCATTGTACACAAGAACCAGTTAATTAGGTTGGCAGACAGAGTAATGAGAAATCCTTATATTAGTTGTGCTGCATAGAAGGATACTCTGAGTACTGTAGCAGAATAGAGACTGAAAGATACAGAATTATCAGCCTAGTTTCAAAGATTTCTGACTACATCATTATGTAGGAGTGGGACACTGTACACTAACCAAGAGAGTTACTTAGCAAATGTGACAACAGCACATTTTTACACATTTAATTTTAGCCATTTTTTTTTTTTATATCACCTACTTACAAGTGTTAGTTCCTGTTGTAAAGAATGGATATTAGAGGAAGATTTAACAATAACACCCAATTTGAAGTAATCTGCAAACTCAGTTAATCAAAATTCCTGACTCCTAGTCAGGAGATCAGAGACATTGATGCTGAAAATGATGGGTCCTTAGTAGAGTCCTGGGGCACACCACCATTTACTTACCATCCAACTTTCTAAGGAGTCATCTGCCAAGTTAACTATGTGGATTCATTCTTTCAGCCAGTTGGCTATCCATCTCACCATGTATGCATTGACCTTTAAGGTCTTTAGCTTTTTAATGAAGAAAGCATGGAGTGTAGTACTGAATAGTTTGACCAAATCTAAATAAGCTGTGTGGGGATAATAGCTGTTGTCTGTAGCCTGTGTGAACTTCTTGAATAAGTTATCTAAACTGTGAAGGGAGAATCTCCTCTTGACAAAAGCCACATTAATATGAGTCTAGCTTGATACGGTTTCTGGTATCACTTTTTAAAAATTTGTATTGATCCATCCATTCTCATCTACCATAAGAATAGTGTCAAGCTTAAAACTAAACTTATGTGTTGAAATACTAACATAAACAACCTCTACAAGAAAAGAGAAATGCTTGCAGAAATCTACAAGTCTCCACATTCTCAGTATTAAGAGGATCTGAACAGGTTGGCAAAACTAGTGAATAAGTTATAAAGAATTGCAAATCCAACTTTGGACTAAATGTAGCTAGTACCACTTCAAGTCAATCTCAAGGCTTTCTTTCTTTATGTTAGGAAGGTTAGAAATAACATACAATATTATATATACAGTAGCTCATACGCACTGATTTTTTCACTCTAACAAAGAAGGCCATACTTTCTCTCTGATGAGGGAAGGTTTGTTAAGTTCTATCTTTTCTTCTATTTGTTTTACTCATGATTTGTAAAAACAGCAAGCACTCATATGACATGTGCAGGAGGACTTGCACCCTTGCAAAAAAATATTTTTTTTTTGTATTTCTAAACATTTTTATTTACATTTCTTGATACAGAAAAATCAGTGAAGTTCTTTCACATTTTGATTGATTTGACTGAATATAGTAGAATCTTACATAAGCCCTTGCCTATACCTTAGCTGATGAATTTATTTCTAATTTTACCCACTTTCTTTTCCCAACTCCATGCTCAGTTAATTCTTGATCTACAAGAAGTGAATTGATAAATTCAGAAAAAAAAAATACTACAATCTAAACTATAAATTTGTATCTGATCAGTTCAAAGAAATAACTGTCTTTAACTTCAGACTGATGGAAAATGTTTCTAGACTTCAGAAAAAAGGGAGCACAGAAGCCTAATATAAGCCAAAATAAAATGATCCTCATCAACAAGATCTACTTATGGATAATTTTAAGATATGAACCATTCAATCTGATACAGTTAACAGACTCTATATGACCCTAGTAAAAATGCTATTCTAGACACATAGTAGCAGCAATATAGTTTATTTGAGAAGCTTTGTGCATTCTAGTAATTGTTTTCAAAAGACATTTGAAATGTCCTCTCCACACACATACAGACACACACACAGACACACACACAAACATACATACACGCGCACATGCACACAGGCACACACACACACACACACACACACACACACACACACACACACACACACACACACACACACACACACACACACACACACACAAAACCTCACTACAGCTGCATCTTTTCTAAGTTAGTTGACACAAACACAGGTCTTGTTAGGAAATGTCAGAATGCAATGCCTGTCAAATGTGCAATGTGGCAGAATGAGTTGGAACAGTCTGTCAAAATGATGATTACAGATAAGACTTAGGAATGCATAAAGTGAAACAGCTGAAAATATAGAGATTGACAGAACTGTTTTCTATTGCTCTGAACTAAGCTAAAGAAGTGAGAAGCTGTAGTCTAATTCTCATAGGTCTATCAACCCAGTAAAGATGTCAGGTATAAAGGGACGTATGCACCTAAGCAGCAGGGCACCTTTTAACCTATTCTTTGATAGTTTTGGCTGGGGAGCATAGAGTGTAGCCAATGTATTTTTATGTATGTTAAATGATCAACTTCTTCACATAGTGGAGCAGAGGTATTCATAGGTTCATAGGTTGGTACTAGGCTATCAGCCCTAGGGCCTATACAAGCCTAGCCATAACAATTCCCTGGCTATTTCTTCCCATATTATTTACTTTCCTGGACCCCTGTCTAGCAGGGCGACTGACATGATCCCTGTGGTGAATTTCCTTTCTCCCATCCAATCGTCAAGGTTCCTCTTGAAGAGGTCCAAAGAGGCACTCTGCTTGACATGTATGGGCAATCTATTCCAGAGTCTGGGGAGTCTCTGGGTCAGGAACCTATCCCTCCAGCATGTTTTGTTTATTGTGATGACAAGGTTTAGATCCCTGGAGCGTGTAGCTCTGAGGGATTGGGATTTCTTTAAGTGTAGCATGTCCAACAGCTCTGGGTTTGACATGGCCTTGTATGTTAAGCAGAGATCGCCTCTGAGTAGACGATATGCGACAGAGTATAGCTGGAGTTTTTTAAGGCGGTCAGCATAGGGCATCTGCTTTAGGCCTGTGATTCTTTTAGTGAGGCATTTCTGAGGCCTTTCCAGTTGTTGCAGATGTCTTGAGAGGTACAAACCAAATGGGGCGTTGTATTCTATAATGGGTCTAATGAGGGATGAGTACAGTGGGACAATGCCCTCCTTTTTTCTGGATGAAAAGCCCTTAGTGATGAGGTGTGCCACATAGAAGGATTTCCTGACTGTTGTGGCGATGTGGTTATCGAAGGTGAGACCACTGTCCACCTGTGTCCCTAAGTCTCTTATCACACTTTCTGTGTTTAGTGTACTGCCACCTATATGGTAATTCATGGATACATGTTTTTTCCCAAAGGGGATAACAATACATTTCTTGGCATTGAGCTTGAGCCCATGGCTCTGGCACCAAGCATCTGTTTCTGTAAGGCCCTTTTGTAGAGTATCCGCATCATTTGGGGATTCAATAATGGCTCCCAGTTTGCAGTCATCTGCAAACTTTGTTAGCCAGAGTCCCTTAGTGTTGACCTGTACTTCAGAGAAGTAGATGCCAAACAAGAGCGGCCCCAGGACTGAACCCTGAGGTACTCCACTTGTCACTTGTCTGGAGCTGGATTTGGAGTCGGCTACTTTTACAGTGTGGGTTCTATCAGTAAGCCATTTAGCAATCCATTGGGTGACATAGGGATTAATGCCCAACTTAGTAAGTTTATCTATGATTCCAGAGTGGGGGATGGTGTCAAAGGCCTTGGCAAGGTCTAGATAGGCTGTGTGGACTACCTTACCCTTGTCCATGTCTCTGGAGACTGATTCAAAGAAGTCAATCAGGTTCAGGAGACAAGATCGGCCCTTCACAAACCCAAACTGGGTGGGGTCCAGTGTTTGAAGGTTGCCAATGTCTTTGTTTATAAGTTCCATGATAATACGCTCCATGGCCTTGCAGATAAGGCTTGTCAGACTGATGGGACGGTAGTTTCCGGGATCCAAGGTGGATCCCCCCTTGTGGATTGGGATAACTGTAGCTCTGCGCCACTCATTGGGCATGAAACCTGAGGTGAGGCTATGATTAAACATGACACTTAGGTGAGGTGCCAGTTCATATTGTAGTTCATGTAGTACACAGCCCGGGATGTCATCTGGTCCCATGGATGCTGTATTCCTGGCTTTAGAGAGTGCGTTTTGTACCTGTGTGGCCGTTATTACTGGAATTTGGCAATATTCCGGTATTGAGATGGGCCATTTAGGGGGTGAGAGAGGGGTGAAGTTGGCACTGAATCGATCTGCCAGGATATTGGCAATATCCTTTGGATCAGTATATTTAATGCCATTCTGTTTTAGCTCAGAGCAGATCTGAGCATTGCCATTTAGATTCTTGACATAGTTATAGAATGCTTTGTGGTTGTCTTTGGAATCTTTGGCAATTTTATTTTTGTAACTAGCTTAGGAGGATTTTATGAGGCATCTCAGTTTCTTACTGAGGCTAGTAAGGGAGTTTTTTGCATCCTGGGATTTTCCTCTTTTCTGCAAAAGTTTCTTCCTTTTGTTGTAAAGTTTGTTCATGGCAGGGGACCACCAGATTGGCTTCCTTTTTTTGGATGAGAGCATTTTGGTTCTGTTTGGGATGGCACGATTCATGCATGAGTGGATGTGCTCGTACAGTGCCTTAGTGTAGGATTCAGTAGTTGAACTTTCAGTTCCCGTCTGCATGGGTGTTATGAAGTTTGTCACTTCTGACTTGAGTAGCATGAAGTTGGCTTTGGAGAAGTTTTTTATGGTGGTTTCTTTACTGGGGGGTGGGGGTGGGATGTGGAAGTTAAGGGTGATTAGCTTATGGTCAGACCTGACTAATGAGGGGGTGACCATAGGTATGGAGCATTGATTTCCCATGTTGGTAATGACCAGGTCTAGGATATTGGAGCCCTGGTGGGACTATGGATTAGTTGATCCAGGGCATTGGAATTTATGAATTCCAAGAACCGTTGCGCAAAGGTGTTGGGACATGAGTAGTTTTCCCAGTTAATGGCAGGGTAGTTAAAATCACCCAGTATTAGGGTGTTTGGTTCTATCTTAATATTTTCCAGTATGTTTAGAAAGGTGTAGTGAGAATCTTGGGGTATGGTGGGGGATCTGTAGCAAGCTACAATTTGGATTGCAGTCTTACCTAGTGTTAGTTGCACTTGGAGAATTTCAGACACATTGTGTTGGCCAACTAGCCTGGTGGTGTGAATATCAGAGCCAGGTCATGGTCAAATGGGGCCCTAGGTAGGGTAATGAATCAGCCCCCCATCCCCACCCCCACCCAGATCTATTTTAGTGTCCCATTACTTGTCCATCTCTCCCCAGTTATCATAAACTCTGCTCGGACCTGTCAGTGTACATACTATTTTCTTCTTTAGTTTTACTATCTTCTTCTTCTTCTTTCGGCTTTTCATTGTTAGGGGTTGCCACAGTGGTTCACCTGTCTGCCCATGACTGGCAGTGGAGCTTTTATGGTGTCAAATTGCCAGCCCAGTACCCAACTTTCCACAGAAGGCACAAACACACAAACACACACACACACACACACACACACACACACACACACACACACACACACACACACTCATGCCTGGGGTCAATTTAGAGTGACCAATCCACCTACAGCATGCCTTTGGGATGTGGGAGGAAACCAGACCACCTGGTGGAAACCCACACGACCACAGGGAAGACATGCAGACTCTGCAGAGAAGGAACCCCAGTCGAGGATCGAACCAGAGAGCCTTTTGCTGTGAGGTGGCAATGCTAACCACTGCACCACTGCCCTTCTTTAGTTCTACAATGATTACAGATATTTGGATTTAATTTAAAAATTTTATTCAAACTTTATAACACAAACACTGATAGCAATTTGCTAAACAAAACAATACAGTCTCACAATGAAAACGCATTTAGCTAGAGTAGCACTAAACATATCTGCCCTGGAAATTCACATTCTTTGAAACTGAAAATACAATTAAGCTACCTGTTGCACCACTGACACTGAACAGAGCTATGAAAATCTATGACTGAAATTGACAGACTACAATCTTCAGTGATGTAAAAACTAAACAGAAGCAAAAACAAAAATAAATAAATACATAAATAAAATTAAAAGGAGACGTGGCAGTTGGTGAGGAGGTTTAAGTCACTTGTTACCCAATAATTAAAATCATGGTTTGACTCTGAGCGAAGTTACTTGACTGCACAGAAATACACATGCAGACACACGCATACACACACACATGCATTACCTATCGGGCTTTGTTACTTTCTGTACACACTTCTTATGCTGATCTGGCTCTGTTTGCTCCAAGCCTATTGCTAAGTAAATGTCTTCAATCTCTCATGGTTTTCTAATGGAGCTTGAATGTCCTACTGCTAGTGCAGTGTGGTAACAGAAGTCAGCATGCTGTGCCTTCTGCAAGGACTTAATGTTGGTGCAGTGCAGGGACAGAAGTTGGCATGCTGTGTCTCCTGTAAAGTCCTAATGCTGGTGCTGTGCGGTGATGGAAGTCAGATTTTACTTTTTTATTTACTGGTGATTTTATTTAGGGAAGACAAGCCACCCCACCCCACCCCCAAGTCAGCACAGGGCCTAGACAACTGCCTAGGGTGCCTAGTGTTGGATCTGGTTCTGGAGGTAATACTAGGCACAGAGCAAATTTGACTTTTCTACTTTTACATACATTGGCAACAGTACAGCTACCTGGTCAGAGAAAAGCAATGAAGAACCTTTTTTTTCAAATGTTAAGAAATGGTCAGTATGCACCATCTCTACCAGGATGAAGATACAGCAACTAAGCTACCTAAATGCAAATGCATTATATTGTCTTGTGACCAAGTCTTTCATTTGTTAGATGTTATCATTGCTTCAGTTTTTCTTTAAAAATTAGTAATAAAAGTGTTGGATTATTAGTCTAGAATGAAATAATTTCTGTTAAACTGGAGATCTAATTGTACGTGTTCCTGTCTGCTGCTACACAAAGCATAAAATATTTGGTTAAATGATCAAAGGGAATCTTAAGAGAGAAACAGGATAAAAGCTGACTGTCAGAGTAAATATCAAAACAGAAAATGCTTTATGTCTGATCTCAATAAAAGGTATGCAAGTAATTCTTGAAGGCAAAGCACCTACTTAAGGAGTAACAGATTTGACATTACTGGCATTTGTTATTTTGAAGTTAGTATGCCCCTTCGTTCCATCACCCAGAATAGGGATGTGGATAACCCTAAGTTACTTATTTTCCTTAAATATCATGAAGTGAAACACAGTTCTTGAGCCAAAAGTAACAACATGCAGCTTTGCAGAAGCAATTAATGTGATCGACAGTTGAACAACCTAACCTAGCCACAAGTCAGTAGGTTTTCTGTTTTCGTGTTCTGCAATGCTGCTTGAAAATGTTGGTTGCAAATGATAATTCCCAGGTGGAAGTACATGAATAAACAAACTGTCATGCATTGTGTCAAGTTAAACAGCAATTATCATCCTGTTGCAAAGTTAACAGCTAAGTTCAGCAGCATGACTTGCTGTCCAATAATTTAAACATACAAGATCTAAGCTACATACCTATATATTTTGTAGTTATGTGAATCTCTAACTAGCCAATAAAGGTCACTACATGAGCAGCAGTGCACTGAGATGACAGAAGAATAAAGAAATCAAGGCCATAATTTGACAACCTATGCAGACTCACCTTAGCTACCTGTAAAGCAGCTCTGTCTTGCAAAGACATCTCATTAAGGAATTAGATGCTGGTAGACCTTACACACGGACATCAAGTACACTCTTGCCTTTGTACACTGGCAATTCAGGGCCATTATGAGTTTTCCTATAAGCATATGTAGTGACACACTGCTTTGGCATTGTAGATGGTACTATGCTATCACACCATACACAAGCTCTCCCAAATCACTCACACACACACACACACACACACACACACACACACACACACACACACACACACACACACACACACACACATATATATAAATATATATATATATATATATATATATAATACACACACACACACACACACACACACACACACACACACACACACATATATATAAATATATATATATATATATATATAATACACACAAACACACACACACACACACACACACACACACACACACACACACACACACACACACACACACACATATACTCACACAGGCCCATTAAAGTATCAAATCACACACAAATAGATTTAAATGTTATTAATATTGATTGTGACTGTAACAAGGCCTACAAATAGATTGCCCACATACAAAGTTAAGGCTCGTAGACCTGTGCTTAATATTGCCCAGTTTCATGAACAAAATATATTTCTGATGATAGCATTCTAAACTGACATGGCACCTCTAAATTTGATTCACTATTAAACTAAAAGCATAAAGGGTTGCAGCTCACAGTTTAAATCCAGTCAAAAGGAATTTACTAATCTGTCTTCAGTTAGCATTCCTCCTGATTGCATTAGACCCTTGGTCTCCTAACATTTCATTCATAGGCCGAAAATCCATAATTTGAGGTAATTTTAATACTCCAAGAAGTTATCTTCAAAATTAAATCAGCAGGCTCACCTTTACACACACGCACACACACATACATAGACACACACACACACACACACACACACACACACACACACACACACACACACACACACTCTCTTCAATGAGAAGCATATGATCTTGCAAAGCTCTTGTTCAGAATTCAGGCTTTTCCTTTATCCCACTAGCAGACCAAACTCCAGTTCTAGTGAACAACATCCCAAATGTTTCACTCAGTGATACTCAGCAACTTAAGCACATAATTTTTAAGTCCACCTGCACAGCCTGCAGAAACATTTGATGTGAGAAGTTCTAAGATAATTTGAATTTGATTGTGTTTTCCCTGTTGAGCTCCAATTAGCTGCCATCCTGTGAGGTTAGATTACCTTAACAAAAGGCATAGTTCCCAATTTTTCAGAGTGTATCTCCTAAGTCCATATGTAAGTACTAGACTGGCTGCCCTTGTGTGCCATTTTAATCCTAGCCAATTTCCTGTTTTGTGCTCAAAATAACTTATCCCATTTGGTTATAGATTGGCCTTACCCATCCCGTACTTTTGTGGTTTACTAAGCAGATCTATTTAATGTTTCTTTTGTCTAACATTCTTTTCAGCATGACTCTGCAATCTGTTGAGTTAATGTTCCCTGCTGAAATATCACACAATAGCCCTTGCATACCCTACATTGTTTCTAAAAAAAGGATTTATTTTGATAAAGCTAACATCCTACCTTGTATTTTAAGTTTGGATCACCATAAAAATAGCTGACATTTGTAATATTAGCTCTTAAATGGTGAAAGTAAAGCATGTAACTTCATCTGCTGAAACAACAAAGGGAAAAGATGTTAGTTTGCTTATTTCAACATGAGTTTTCACACCTGAATAAGAATATTAATGATGATGATGCAATTACTGATTCAAATGCATCTACAGGTCATTCCTTGTAGGATAGTTTAACTGAAGAGAAACTCTTTTCTCATTTCTGAAATTACATAACTCCAGGATTCAATAAAATCTGTGTAGGCTCCATGTACAGCCTACATGGAATGTACCAGTGTACACGGCCACGGTTCCCCATTGGTAGCATGCCATGCATAGTAATCATGGCACTCTGCCAAGGGAGATCACAGTATCATGGATATTGAATCCGCGTAGGCAGCAGTGTAATGTCCCATGGTTGTGGATTGTCCAGGGAATTCTCAGACAGATGTTATGCACAGGATAAATGTACATACCTGTAATTTTCTTCTTCTTCTTCTTCTTTCAGCTTTTCCCGGTTAGGGGTCGCCACAGTGGATCACCTGTCTGCTCATGATTGGCAGTAGAGTTTTATGGTGTCGAGTTGCCAGCCCGGCACCCAACCTTCCATGGAAGGCACACACATGCACACACTCATGCCTAGGGCCAATTTAGAGTGTCCAATACACCTACAGCATGTCTTTTGGTGTTCTAGAAATATGTGTGAAGTGAATTTATTTGTTATTTTTTTCCTTTAATGTCTGCTTGTGCAGCATGGCACAGAGCACAGTCATGCTGAGCTGTGCTTACACATACACAGCTGATACCTGCCAGACATCTAAAATTAGAAACTGGATGTAATTAATTACTTATTTTGTTTTATTTGAATGCTTATTTGCATGGCATGGAGTGTAGCAATGCCGAGCTGCACTTATACATGCACAGGTGACATTTCCCAGACATCTAAAAATAGAAACCAGATGTATTCAATTATGTGTTGTTGTTTATCATGTTTTTATTTTATGAATGGCCATTTGTAGGGTGTGGCATGGTGCTTAGCAATGCTAACAGGTAGCTTAATAGTATATGTGAAGGTGTACTGGTTTTCATACTATCCAAGTAGCTGAATAAGTAGAGTCATGGACTGGAAAGTTTGTAGGTCCTGGTTTGAGTCCACAGCAGTCATAGCTTTTTTATACATTTATTGCTGTGGAAATGTGTCAGCTGACCTAAAGGGCATTTTAATATAAAAACATATTTGTTACATTTATAAAAGCTGTGCGGTGCTAAGCACTGTTTAAACAAATGTTACAGCTACTCCTGTTTGCGCATTGCTAAGCTTCACTAAAACACGGTTGTGTGAGTTTATGTGATGCTCATCTCAGCTAAGCTGATTTGCGTGATACTAATCAACATGTTGCAGTATGACATGCAAGGGGAGAACAGCCTATATTAAGGGCACCAGGTGGAAATTCTGCAGCATTCGTTGGAGTCTTATTAACTTGTCGATATGCCTGGTGGTGTTGGTGTGGGAGAATGCTTTTGGTTGCAGAGGCAGAGTGTGCAGGAGTCCAGAGTGTTTGTTGGACTCCTGGTCCAGAACTATGAATCCTGTCTGTTGCAGGGTGATTATTAGGGCTCAGAATGTAAATCTAAAGCCTGGTATCAGTTGGCCAGGGATCTTACCAGTGCTACTTGTATCCCCCGCACTGGTGAGCAGTGTCATCACCACTATGATGACCTGAAGCTTAGGAAGAGGGAAACCTTGGACACCTGGGTCCAAGAGGCTAGGGCTGGGCATGCCCTACAGATCTGTATAGATATTACTTATTACTTTAATAAAGTAAAAGCTGAATCTTTGCAAAACTGGTGTGCATAATGGTGTGCTTCTCTTCCAACAGTTGCAGCTGAATGGACTCGCAATGTCCAGTCTCATGCCAGGCATCTGGCTAGTATGTGCTGTGAGAGTGGTAACTACAGATATTTTCTAATAACTGTAGTGCAATAATAAATAAACAATACCAATAACAGTAAGCAATAAGGTGCAAAGTAGGATAGTAGTTTAATAACTAATGTGCTGTAATAAGTGCACTGGGACTGTATTTGCTGCATGTCTGTTCTAACATTGCTGCAGTCAACTGTAAAACTGAAATAAGTAAAGAAGGCAAAAGTAGTTGCCTGATAAATGTATTACACAACCCACAGAATGGTTCAGGGCTGCCTGCAGCCCACTCTCAGTCACATAATGTTATCTATTCCTCACAGTCCAGGAACAATGTATATGGGTAAGTTAGCTCACATTCTGGGCAGATATCATGTGTGTACTTCACAGATTCTAAGGAGGAATAACAATAAAGTGTAAAGCAGGACTGTGGTTTCATAAGATTATGTTGAAATAAGTGCTGTATTCATTGCATGCCTGTTCTAATGTCGCAGCAGTCAATTATTACATAATGTGCACATTTCCCCTGCAGTCACAGCTTTTGGGTTCTACTCCCATGCCTGCCAGCTAAGACATGATGTCTGTCTAGTCTACTTAATGTTCACAAACATACCTCTCAAGTGTTGTGATTTTTTTGTAATGTAATGACAACTGCCCAATCTGTCTGGTCCATGATTAGCAGATAAATCATTACCTGGAATTCACTGTATGCGCAAATCCATTTACAGAACACCTTGGTAGTTATGTATGTGCACATTATGTGCATCTGCATTTGTTAGTGCTTGACCCACACTAGCAGCTTGAGAGGTATGTTACATGCTACATCTTCTATACAAGAATTTGAGTCACTGTACTCACAACTGACTCTGCACACTTGTAGAAGTATGTCTTAGCAATCTGTGTATTACAATCTGTGTATTAATATCATCTGCAACTTCACTAATAGTAAGTTTTTCTCTCTCTCCCCACCCTTTATCTTCTTTAATTTATTAATGTTTTTAATTATTATGATTTAATATTAATATATTCTGTTAAACGGTTTGTTGGCATTATGGGTTATGTCATTCTGGTTTGCTGTTAACATACTTACTGTCATGTTATTTAATGTTGTGTTCCACACAATATACCTTAATATGCATTTGGATTAATCAATACATTGCATTATGTTAATACTAACATTGGTTTGCTTATTACTAACCCTAAATTATCTTTATATCTAATTTACTACAGTATGGCAACCTAGGCCGGTCCCAGGTGATCCACCTACCTTAGCTCCTCCGGCCATGGCACCTGGGCCAAGCACATCTTGGACCCAGCCTGGTGGTGCCCCCTCTGCTACTCCTGAACTGCCTGTGGTGTCAGGTAGCTCTGCCCCTCCAAGACGGTGCTCATCCTCCCTCTGGGAACAGTGGTGGAGGGGGTGTTGTCACCTGTCATGAACTGCTAGGTTTGGTGCACAGAATTGTGTATCATGGTTTTGGATGCCATCTGCACCATATGGAGAGCATGCTGGACACCCTGGTGGGACAGGCTTGCCCCAGAGCCCAGCATCCACCACTGCCACCCCAGAAGGAGGGAAGGATCAGTAGTGATATTCCCATGGGCAGGGACTTAAGTCATGCTGCTACCTTGTGGAGGTACTTGAAACTGGGATTCCACAACAACCTCCCCATCCAAGGTGTTCACCCCCCTCTTATGTCACACACCACCCCTGTCTGCTGTCTTGTCTATTTGCAAAAGCTTTTTCACCTTTCCAACTTACCTCCCTCACATGTGCCTATGTCCCTTCCCCAACATTTCACTCTCACCTTAAAAAAAAATGGGCACTTGTCTCAAAAACAAATATCATCCCATACATAGCTCTCCATTTCACACATGTCCACTGGATACATGTAATGTGATCCAATTGGCTTGACAATGCAGTTATGTTGTCCTCACACCTCTGTCTGAGGGTTACAGTCTAAATTCTTCTACAAATTCTGTCAAGGTGCACAATTGTTGCTGTACAAGAAATGGATAGCTATGGTTCTTCCCTACACTCTTCCTGCACATACCTACCTGCCTTTCACTATGTTTTTCCCCCTGCTTGCACCCCAGTAACATCACTGGGCTCTGCTAAATGGAGCTATATTAATATATGTTTTAATTGATAATAAATATGTACAAAATAAACACGCACCCCTATTTTTGAGCCGAAGACCATCACACCTGCAGACCACTGCATTAACCTGCCATGCCACATAGCTGTTAATTAAAATGGTTTAAGCAAAACATAGTAATTGCTAGTTACCATAATTAAGTGTATGTAAGCAGAGCTGCACATCATGCTGCATCATGAAAACTTGCTGAAATAGGATTGGAAAAACTGGGAGTGCAATTTCTAGTCTGGTACAGGAGCACACCACTAGAAAGCCAGGCAAACACTACTGGATGTAACATATGTCTATAATAACGGGTAAATGGGCACATTTAACAGCAGCATGTACAAGTACACCTGCTACAACATTAATGACAATATACATGTTTAACTTGGACTCTGAAGGAGAAATGCATCCCTATAAAGCCAGGCACATAATAATGGACATAATGGAGGTATGTCACAGACTGTTTATGTGCACTTATACTTTCACAAATACACATGTTGCAGCAGAGACTCAGTAGCTCAGTCTGTTAAATGCTTTGCAAACAGTAACTTTTGCCACATATAGTCCTGGGTTCAAATAGAGTGGTGTGCAGCATTTATATTACATTATTGTGAAGCCAGCAATGAATGACCGAGTCATGCACTCTTTATCCACACAATGCATTTCAAATGACATGTCTGCTTTTCACTTTTGGAAGTCACAGCCCTGCAGATAGGAAAATACTTGACATATCCCCACAG
This sequence comes from Protopterus annectens, assembly GCF_019279795.1. NCBI lineage: Eukaryota > Metazoa > Chordata > Ceratodontiformes > Protopteridae > Protopterus > Protopterus annectens. The sequence goes on along the minus strand of NC_056734.1, from coordinate 292,433,406 downwards.
CAACACTATAAGTGCATAAAGTGTCAGGTCATGCATTAATATGCATTCACAGAGGATTTTAATTCAGGTAATGCAAATGAGGCCCACTAATATCAGACTGCAGCACACAATCATTTCATAATGATATTTCAGATTAGCACAGCTGTACAACTAACATACACCTATGGAGGTCCTGCTAGTAACAAGGACTGCCAGCACACACGTTCCAAATGACTACCATAATGTAACACATGGTTCCTGGCAGTTGCCAAATTGTTGACTTTATGCAAAATTTACCCCTATGTTGCTCAAAGACACAGCAAGGATGTTGACTAGTACTCTGTTAGTGATACCATTGCCTAACATACTTACCTTAAACACATGCCTTTATTTGCAGTGGAATGGGTACCCTCACTCTGGCCCTGCTTCTACAACAAGGGTGACTCAGCTCCCACACTTACTCTTACAGCTTCTTTTCCTCCAAAGTATTCACACTCTCTGCCTATACCTATTGCCTACAGCATCAGCTGCAGCCTATAGCGCACATGTCTGTATGTAAAAGTAGCTACTACACACATACCCTCTCCAATGATGTAGTCTCTTGGCCCCAGTATTGTTCAGCACAACATATCAGAAAGGGCTTATAATCTACATGAAAGCCTTATATCTTGTTCAGTGGGTGCATGTCATTGGCTGATTATACTGCAAAAATAGCTGAGTTGGCTGCAATTAGCAGTTCAGAATCACAGATTGGTTAAGAGCCAATCAACTGGCAATGGGAACCATGTTAAAAAGACAAACAGCTGGCTAGGGGAACCAGTCTGTATGTAACTTTCTTCAGAAAGTAACCATGTTGCCAAAGACTTTATATATCTGCACATATCATTGGAGAGGTATTGTACTCTATCGGGTATGTAACCTTTTTGTTTACAAAATGATGCATATGTGTGAAAATACATGGGGGAATGGGGATTACAGTATTAAGCCTTTCTGATAACTGTAATGAGGACATATCCTTGATTTCCAGAATTGTTACACCTACAGAGGATGTACAGTACATCAAGAGTGAAATGTTTTTTGTCAATGTGGCACACTGGTCTCATGGGAATGTCCCTATATAGTGGTTGTAATACCACACTATTTGTTTAGTACTATTGTTTTGACATATTATCTGGGGGGAGGGTTGTCCCAGGGGACACATTACAATGGACTCCTGTGTTGGGTGTGTGATCTTACAGCAGTATCTATCATTACACCCACAGGAATAGCTGACTATTGCTAGTATCTGAGTTGCATTCACATGGTTACTATGTTTACACACTGTGGAATATGACAGGTGTGTTCAAGTAGTGGATAATGCCAGCCATTCTGTTCTTGCTGCATCTCTACAAAATGTACTTCCACATATGTGACCCTGACATGTGTTCCCATTTTGTTGTCTTTCAGGAAACATGACGTGCCCCTTTTAGGGATGCTGAGAATTATATCATCCTGGAAGGCCTCTGTCAACACCATGAACTCCTACGGACCTGGGGTAGGCACAACAGGGAACAATGGGCAGCATTGTGATAATGACCTTGTCCACGATGTGAATGCCATAGGTCACCAGAACAGGACATATGAGCAGGTTCAACACTGTGCCATGGATATGATTAATGCTGCACACAGAAGAGCAGATGATGTGGCCAGGGATTATGGTGTCAATGATGGAGGGCCTGCAGAAGAACAACCACTCTCAGCCACAGAGGAACTCCTAGCAAACCTAGGAACACATAACAGCTCCCAGGCATCCATCACCCCATATATCATGGATGTGAGTGTCACAGTTTCCACAGCAGAGGAACATCCAGGTAGGCTTCATTTGATCAGCACTGGAATACTATAGCATTCAGTGTGTCAGGATGTAGATACAATTACATGGGTATCAGGTGTTTGTTCTTTGGAGGAGGAGAGTTTAAATTAGTTTGACTCTTCAGATTGTGACCAACATATCAACTAACAAAGTAACTACTGTAAATGTGAGCTATATGGATGTATTACCCTCTTATAGTGCAACATGCAGTGGTGTTTACATTACCACTTTCTCAACTTTTCACAGGTCCCTCAGGAATCGGACAAGGCTGTGGTCCTGGTCCTGGTAAGCACAACCCTGTTTTGTTAAAGATGCAGATTTACTGCATTGCATTCCTTAAAATGTCATCCCAGGCCTGCTGGCTGGATTGCTGTACTGTTGGCATGACTGCCAACTGTACAGATATTTTCTGACTGTACACATTTTAGAGTTATACCTGTGACAACATTGATAGATGTGACAGTATTGTCAGGACATTGCAGATTGCCATATGTAACAACTGTGCAGAGTTTTCATAAATGCCAATAGTGTACATCATTATTGCTGATGAGATTGCAGTGAGCTTTTATTTACAAGTAACTACAGATGTTTGTGGGAAAAGTAATGCCCTCATGTCCTACTATATGACTTTGGGGATTAAGCAGGTCTTTAATAGTGATAACAGTGTATACAGCTTTACATATATTGCAACATAATACTGCAGAGCCTAACAGTGTAGGTATTAATGTACTGCTTTTCCCTTTCTTAACACAGGTGACCAGGTGAGTTGGTCTCTGTCCCCTACATAACCCGATGTCAGTGCCTCTTCAAACTCTGATGATGGTGGCCAAAGTGAGGCACAGGTGGGGGTTTCACGGGCTGAATCTATCCCAGAGATTTACATCCCTCTTCTGCCCTCATTATCAACAAAGAAAATCCACAGTAGTCGACACAGGAACACCAGGTAAATGGACAAGTAGTTAAACAAATTTATTGAAGCGCTTTTCGGCTCTCACTACGACAGCCTTCCTCAGAATAAAAACATTGTACAACACTTCTCTTTTTATACAAGAAAAGGCGCAAAAATTAAACAATAATTCAATTAATTAAGATCAATAAACCTAAAACCTTCAACATCTTCTTAAAGACATATAAACCAAAAGGGTGTACCTATCAACTACAAAATACAGAAACTACAAAGACTACATTTTTGAATTTATATTATGTAAATTATAAATGAACTGGTGAATAAACTAATATCAAAATTCAGAGCTTTCTGATTTTTGAATTTTTTGGAATTTATTGAAATTTATTTTATTTACATACATATAAAACATTTATTGATTCTCATTGGGCATTAATATTCAACTTTTGAATTTGGTTAAGTATATATACATGTTAATGGAAGTTTGATTGGTAAACAATTAATTATATATGACAGGTGTTTATACATTTGGCTATTACATTGAAGTTTAATATTCATAACTTACAGCATTTAGGTTTCATAACATACATATAATAAAAAAGTAGCCTTTATATTTGTATTCATATATATAATATTGTATTGATATTATTGAGTTTTAAATATAGGTTGAAGTTCTTTGATAGATTTTACTATACAACTGGGTTTAGGTTATAGTGCATCAGTTTTTGTAGTTTTTGTAGTTTCTGTATTTTTTAGTTGATAGGTACACCCTTTTGGTTTATATGTCTTTAAGAAGATGTTGAAGGTTTTAGGTTTATTGATATTAATTAATTGAATTATTGTTTAATTTTTGCGCCTTTTCTTGTATAAAAAGAGAAGTGTTGTACAATGTTTTTATTCTGAGGAAGGCTGTCGTAGTGAGAGCCGAAAAGCGCTTCAATAAATTTGTTTAACTACTTGTCCATTTACCTGGTGTTCCTGTGTCGACTACTGAGGATTTTCCTTGTGTTTTTGGATTTGTTTGTGGATTCTACTATTACTCATTATCAACAAACACAATCAGCATGCCTGCACAAACCCAATCCCCAGAGGCTACAGATTTTGGACAGTCAGAGGGTGGGGACATTGAACAGGAAAGTTTGCAACTATGGCTTCAGTGAGTGCATACACTGGCATAGCCAGAACTCTGGGGAGGTTACACACAGGAAGATTGATAGGGGTGCTCATAGGGAGCCTGCTGTCCTTCCACCACCTGTCACAGTTGTCTCATCACAGGTCACTCAGCGTATGTTTCGGGCTGTCAAGAGAGGTACAGGCACATTCTGAAAGGAACTCCAGATGAATGCTCAGGGTTATGGATGCAGCACAGTCCAACATCTGTGAATGCCTCCACTGCATTGGTGATACCCTGGATTGGATCACTGATGCAGTGGAAAGAAGGTGGTCTGAGACAGATTGTAGAATATCTGTCTTGGAACACACATTGTCTGTGATGGAACATCTGGTTGGAGTCAAGCATCGGACCCGTGGACGTAGGTCAGCAACTACATCTCCTGAGAGTCCATGTGGCCATGATCAAGCAGACTCCTGTAGTGGCAGTACATACAGTACTCTGGGGGGGGGGTGCTGTCCACACCAAGATGTAGCAGGCCATGGGCTCATGATCCTGGGCATTCCCATGGTGTACATTGTCCCAGAAGACAATAGTCACCATCAGGTACTAGCACCGCTTCTGATCTTGGCCACGGAGGTGTCAGTGCAACTCTTGGCAGAGCAAGTTCCCATGCTCGAGGGTTGAGATTGTGAACTGTCAGCTCTACCATGCACAGTTCTCAGCTGTCTAACAAACACATGTAGGGCTAGCACTGAGCTTGACTGCACACACACACACACACACACACACACACACACACACACACACACACACACACACACACACACACACACACCACTGTCAAAATTAGGTCACCTACAGATGCACATGGCACATTTCCATGGTCCATCTTGCCTGCTTCCCTTCCTGACTCACACACATGCTTTCAACCTATTGGGTAAGCCTAGGCCTCCTGCCCCCCCACACAACATCCTATGCAAGTGATGATACCTGTGGCACATCACTATAATATATGCAGGGAAATTTGCTTTGTACTGGTCACTGACAGATATGTATGCTGACATTTTAATGAGTAAGCCACATAATTTTGTGTACTTTATGCTGTATGATGTAATGGCTGTATACTTAAACAATAAATGGTGTGTCATGGCCCAGTTTATGGTTCAGTTTCAGGAGTCTGTAGGGGACACCTATGGATACACTGCAGCAATAAACCCATAGATGTCATAGCACAGGATGGAACATCAGCACAGAAGACATATGTGTCCAGCAAGGTAGAGCAGTATAGGTGCATGCATGGCTCCATAGGGTCATGTGTGTATAACAGGCTATCAAGGACAACGGCATCATGCAGCCTACTCATACAGCCTTCATCTTTAACATGGTCTGATACCCTTGATAAGTGTCACTAGGATTTCTGGACCTAACACATTTCCATCTGATGGAGATGACCCATGTACACATTTCCCATGTCCATTACTGACATTTGTCCTACACAAGTTAGGATTGTCTCGTTCTGCATCCCATTGTGCAACTTGCACATGTGTGTTACAGCAGATGTATGCTTCATTTGCATGGGGAGCCTGTTACATATAGGGTTTAGTGTCTGTGTTATATACCTGTCTCTTCAGCATGTACTATTTATATCACAGTGATGGTGTAGGTGTGTATAACAGGTGATACATGTGCTAGTTCTGCCTTGGATAAGCACGAGGTACACATTGGGATCTGACACCTCCCTGTATGGCAGTCATATGCATCCCCACCAGACAGACTACACATTTACACTCTTGACACAGACTGCATTAGATATGTTTTCTGCAATGTGTATTGGTTTACCATGGAACCTGTGTGGCTGCTACAGTTGTTGTAAGATTTGCTTGTGTTGTGACATAGCAAAGTTGCCATTGCAATCAGTGATAGGTGTGATGAGTGTCAACTACAGTATGACAATGACAGTCTGGGATTTACATGCCATATCTTTTCTGTATATAGTGTACAAAATTGAATGGATCCTCACATCTTATTGACAAGTGAAAGTCAAAGGTTCCATTACTTTCTGTGTCCATATGTCCATGGGTATTGGTTCATCTGTGTACGGTGTGTGGACTATTTTCCAGGGGTAGATGACATCCAAATGGATAGCATTGTGTGGTCCTTGGCATTTACTATTTGTCAGTGGCTCTGACAACAACTGAATGCGTCTCAGGCCACCCTGGATAACTGTCAGTTTTGTGTGGGATTCAGTGACAGCTCTTAATATGCAATCCCCTGCTAATGTAGTCAGTCAGAGGTCACTGACAGTTGCCGTAACTGCAGAGAAGGGAATGGCTACAAGAGGTACTCTATTAATGATGTCTTAGGGAAGTCCACTGTTGACTAACTTCATTGTAGCATACGTCGTCTACCCAATGCTATCTTCCCTGATTATGACTGACACATTTGGCTATTCACCAGCTGACATACTACTCTGTAATTAATTTACACAGTTTCCAGCAAGGCCTTCTAGCCTAATATTGTCAAACACCTTGTCAGGCCAAGGTAGGTGGAGAGTCATATTCCCGTCATCCATTGCATACTGTAAAACTCAATGAGAACCAGTTAGGATAGGTAGGCATGATTTGCCCTTCAGCAAAACAAACTGTGTTTGGTCCAGTGTCAGTATGTGTACAACATTCTTACTGATCACATCTATGCTAACTCCTTTCATGGCTTTACATATAAGATGACTAAGATCTGGGGAAACTGCTTGGCACTGCATGCTAGTTATCATCTGTGCAACTAAGTATTGCAGTTGCTTGAATCATGTTCCAAGAAAAGGGTCATCCAAGGTGTCTGTACAGAGCACAGACAAACAATGGAGGGAAGCATACTATGTATACCCTGTGAAGGTGAGGTGGGAGGGTTTACACAGTTATTCTGCAGTTGGACACTACTCAAGTGGTGTACACTGCAAGGAAAATATTACCTTGTGAAGAATGCAGAAAGCAGGGGAGTCCCCTGAATTGCTGGTGCCTGTCTACTACTACTACTGGTTTCACCACAACCACTCTGTCATGGGATACCATGCTCCAATACTTTTTTCTGTCATTGCACGCAAAATGTTAATACAAAGCTCATGATATGTAGCAGGTCACAGCCAGTTTCCTCATCCACATGGTTGTCCCATATCATGAAAGGCTCTCTAGGCTTCACATACCCTCGTACAGGTAGATACCTTGACAAGCAGCCTGAGCAATCAGTTGGCTTTTGCATGTAGCATGCCTTTTGTACCAGGGTTGGAGGTACATCACTAGGGAACTGACCAGATGGTGATTAGGAGCAAAGCTGTAGTCTCACAATATAATGTGGAACGCTCAGTGACATAGATGTCCAGTCTTGCTGAAACCAGCAGCACAGCAGTTGTGAACCATTTTAGATGGCACTTTCACAGCACTTCATGCATCCTGCCCTTCCACAGAGCAATGGTGGATATCAGCATGACATGTCTGTGAGACCTACTGCAGAGGACTGACCACCTTTACCCAAAGTGTGTCCACCTGCCTCATGTGTTAGGTATGTCATATTGTATAGTTATGTCCCTGGAACAAATGTCTGTGTTCTCACATCATGTCACACAACAACCAGTTTGCTGGGTGGTTGCTTGACAGGCATGAATGCTTGCAAGGCCAACATAATGTCAGCAAAGTTGAACAAGTCCTCTGTGCATGCATGGACATCTACATCTTCACTGCAAGGTGTGCCTGCAAACACTGTTTCAGGCTGTCAACCACAAGGGTGTGGCAGCATGACCCTAACTTGCAGGACTTGCAGAATGTCACATTTTTAGGTATGGTATTGGTACCATGCTAATGACTGGATTATCGTCAATCCATGATCCACATGGTTAGCAAAGCATTGTATGATACACTGTCAGGTGCTGTGTTACCTTAGGGGACCTACATAAAAGTGACAGGTTACATTTCACCATCTGTCATGACACTGCCTAATGATGGCGTGTTGTGACATAGACACAAACATGACTGTATTGCTAATGGCACAATCAATGACTGCTGATGACATGAAGAAAGTGCACCCACTCCTCTACTCTTATACCACACAAACACAACAGGTCCTTATTAATTATTCAAGCATTTTAAAATTCGAATGTCATATGGTCAACACCATATGATCAAACTTTAAAAAGTTTGAAGGTGAAAAGCAATGGTTCCGTGTGGGGCAGAATGGGAGAATTTCCCTTTTCTGCACTGAAGTGCGATCTTGGAGTTGGTATATTTAAGTAGGGGGTATATGAGGGGTGCAGGGGGGCTTGCCTCCTGCTCAGAGTAAGGTAAGATTTTTTTTTTTATTTTTTTATTATATTTTCAATGTTTCAAATTTCGCTCATATGTTGTCAGACATATGAGGTTCGAAGTTTTGAAACTTCGAATATATAATATAGACCCAAACACAACATGTGACAGATGTGACTGTACTTCAAACCTTGATTCCATGGTGTCTCAAATAGCAGTCAGTGCATATGGCAATCACCATTTCTCACATCATGCACCACTCACACCCACAACACACACACCTGCATGCCTGCAGCTCCTTTTTAGACACATTCCCAAACAACAGACACCTCAGAAAATCCTACCTCTGGAGACCACAGTACACATAATAGTGCATTCAACACTGTCTCACCAGTCACACACCTGAGGCACAACACAAAAGCAGACCTATTATTCATAGGTGAGTACATCTTGAGACACACTGATGTCCTCGTCACCAGGCTACATATGGGAAACATTACAGTTAGCTCTGTGTGGGTTGACACAAAACACCAGACCACACATTGCTGCAACTCAAGGAATATCAGGTAACAATGATAACATCATATTTTCTGCAGGAGTGTATGACTAGGGATATACATCACCGGACTGTATGCAGACACATGACTGAACTTACACACTCTGTCTCTCGCGGGTATGCCAATAGCATTCAGCTGCATTTGACCCTCACCTAGGATGATGGCTCAGTACACACAGAACATGAGGGAGTTCAATAATTGCCTTAGTGTGGTGTCATTGTAAGGGGATCCACTACATGTCTGCCTGGGATGACTTGCTCAACAGACATCAATGCTTTGCCAGAGATGGTCTTCATCTCTCACCTCATAGGATTTTGAGTACTGGCCAAGGCTGCTGACTCCCCCCCCCCAGTGCATCTTATAGGCACTATTTGGACAGAATATTTTCCAATGAGAACACCATCTTCATACATCATGGTTATGCTGATACATGCTGGGAATGGCAACACTAAACACCATTCGGTGGAAGGTGTCCCCACCCAGGAATATGTAGACATTTGTGCAGTCAAAGACACCTGGTTCATGGCTGTGGACAGCACCACAGCCATACCAGACTACACATCCTTCCACATGTTCAGACCTCAAACTGACAGTGTGCAAGGTAATTCAGGTGGTGTATACATATATATTAAAGATAGATGCATATCCAGATTTAATGAAACACTATGCTTTCCCAGAGACACTGCAAGGTACTATTCACCACTGGAAGGCCATGTAATCACACCATTGCGAGCTACAGGATCAGCTCCATGAATACAGACATCCATTGTACTTATTTGCATGTATGTAGGTGTATCAAGATATATCAGTACACCATGGTTTGGGGTGACATTAAGGAACCACAAACTTTGCTGGTTAGTCATGCTAAAGCCCACTTGCCCATAGGTTGATCCTCATCCTTAACTACAATGCTCTGGACCATTGGTGTGACATCTCCACAAGGAGAGGCGGTGTTGTGCTTCCTGTATCTCTCGATATGGGTGACCACTGTAGCCCACCACTGTAAGGTCCTCCTGGTAAGATCTTAACACAGATCAGTCTCATTAAAACTATCAAACCTAACTACCCTTGCAGAAAATACAAAATTATACTTCAACAAAGCAATGTTTTACCCCCTATGAGATGATTTACATAGCATGCTGCACCCTTCCTCAGATGGGATGGCCAAGTATGCAGAGCTCTACACCATGCATTATGTAAGCAAAAGTACAACTGCATAGACTCTATGCTACCTGACAGGAGGAACATGAGCCCCTCACGGCAAAGCAAACCAGCATGGTGGACAACTGCCATTAGGAGGCTGTGCAATAAGAGATGGGCATTGCTGTGTGACAGCTGGCATAAGTGTGCCTTCTAAAATGGAAGCACAATCACCTCAGCTAAAACAAGTACACAGTGTTTGTGTGACATTGTTCAGAAACAGTATGTGACAAAATCAGTCTCCCCCACAAAACAAAACCACAACTCACAGTGTAGTTGCATGTGTAACCTCAGAGGACAGGCTCAGATTTTTGGTGAACTTGTACATAATGATACCACATATACTGGGTCTGTACCCATAGCCAACCTGTTGTCCCACAGGTTCTGCATCAGCTTCACTTCCTTCTCCCCACCACATGTGCCACATGACATTCCTACAACCTGCCCCATACCTTCCATATCTACAGAGCAGGTCATAACTGTCCTCTCTATGGGTACATACAGCAACTATTGGAAATGCTAACATCCTATGCGGCATCCTACATGGGATCCGCCAAGGTTTACTAACACCATTGGGAACTCCTTGCAGTCATACTGTAACCACTGGCTGCATCCCAGCTGACTGGACAACAGCAATTGTTATCCCCCTGCACAGAGTTGGTCCTTCCACCAACCACAGGATCTATAGATGTATTTACCTGAGTAGCCATATCTGTACACCCATGGGGCAAATCATCATGGAGCTCATTAGTAAACATATATGATTTATAAACAGTTGACTGTACACAATCCAGATGTCTGACAAGGAGATTGTGGCTGTTAAACATGGTGGACATGTCCGAGGCAGTCACCAAGGACCTGGTTGAGGGGACATCAGGCCATACATCCCCCTGTGTGACTATCTCCCACTCGGGCATCATTGACGAAAGCACCCACATAGGCATCCATGGTCATATCATTATAGGGGTCACTTAAGTGGCTCATTTATGGCACACAAACTCAAAACAGGAAAACCCACCTGCAATAGCTGCTCTGTAAGCATCAGTGTTCAACAGGGCTCAGTCCTGGTTCCTGTACTGCTTGGGATCCATTTCACCATGTTACAAGTGAATACTGACTCTCTGTGGCTGACAGTGTTGACTGATGCCTACAAAATGAGTGGTCATAGGCTCTGTGAGTTATGTCAATATCCTACAAGAGGGTATTGATGAACAAATGCCTTCTGACATACTACTGGCCATAAACTCCATGCAGATATATATGTAGTATAATTTCCATCAGTAACACCTATTTACCTGTAAAGTAGCACATCAGTCGCAACATATGATATACATACTCAGGGAGCACATGTTTGGCCACACAGGTCTACACCTAATGTACCTGCGATCACCATGTCTCCCCAGTGGTAAGATAGGAATCATATGTCATAACTGAGGGTACAGTCACCCGAAAATGAATACTCATAACCTCCATGTAGTCTTCCCTCAGCATGCCAATATGTGAGTGCAATGGCTATTTGGTAATGTACCATTCCAAGCACTACTGGCAATTGTACACAACACAATGGTCCATCACAAGGAAACTTCACATCTTCAGTATCTGTCCAATGGGCTTCACCTGACATCAATAGTCATTGTAGCCTGCGGCATATAGACTACTCAGAGGTGATCTCAGCCTTGCATACAGGGCAATGTTTGACCCTGCTTGATTGGATATGCTGCATATCTGTAGGTGGAATGGTACATAGATTACTCATTGTAAGGACATTGATCTGGCATGTGACATTAGTTATACATGCTGGTGGGAAAGATCTGTCTAGCAGACTTTAACAAACCTTTGGAACAGAATCCTTCATAATGGCAAACAGAGCAACTCAGTGGACCTCTTCAGATGCCATCTGTATGATTGGCTGGGTGACCATCATTTCACCACAGGGTTTCTGACTGTGTCCCTTGTAGACAGGGACAATATATGGTGATCATAAAAATAAGGGTATAAACTTGGCTAGGATTGTTAGGGCTGTAGGGCCATTAAGCTACTAAAGTTCAAAGATCCTATGATTCTTTAAGCTGATGTAAAATGCTGTATCAGCCACAAACACAAACTTGGCTACACTGAGGATAGAACCACTTCCACTTATGGTTTACAGGACACAGCACAACACAAACACACTGCAAGTTGGCTGCATGTATATTAGAACATGTAATTATCTAGTGGTACACACTACAAATCACAATATGTGATGCCTGTGCTACACCTCAAGTATGCTATTACTATCTCATGCTTGATGACATCAGCAGGCCTAGCTGTAATCAGGCATTTGGAAGCCCACATCACCTGCTACAGCAAAAGTACTTCAAAACCCTACCCTTTTCTAGAATACTGAGGTGATCATATTTATGTCATACAGAGATACACACATTGACTGGCCTGGAGTGAGATTAGAATATCTACCTAGCTACTCTTATACACTATAGAGCACAGTACTTATCACATGCACCATGGCTTAAGTCTGACATCACAATGGCAGTTGGTAGTCTGAAGGGTGATGACATCAGCAGACCTTGTAGAAGAGGGTGGTTTGGACACTGGTAGCAACTTACAGGGCCAAAAATTCAGAAGTATTGCGGTTTCATAGTCACTGAGGGATTCTCAGATGTTTTGCACAGGGATACACGCACACACACACACACACACACACACACACACACACACACACACACACACACACACAAAACCCAAGTGGCCTACAGTGAGATTAGAGCCCCTACCAAACTACTCTTACACACTACAGATCACAGCACTTATCACACGCTTTTACACGTGACTGCAGGCAAACTGCTTGTGAATTACACAAACTTGGCTTGTGTTGAACAGCATCTGTTGCGTGCAGAGTGAAATTGCTTCATACTGTTATCTACACCTGGTAGCTTAGCAGTCAGATAAGTGTTATTTATTCTAGTTATGTGACTATAGTTATCAATTTGGCCATATGTAGCTGTTTGTATTTGGACGGACATGCCTGTGGGCAAGAACAATGTGCCCTGTCTATGTGTGCGTAGACAACATTATACATTTCACTATCTGCCCACCTGTTGCTGTATGTCTGGTGACATCCAGCAGGCACAGGGGTCTGTAGACAAGTGCATTATGTATTGTTGAGCCCTTACTTTGGATCAATTGAACAACATTATAGATGTGTGATAGTGAAGCATTACTCACCCTTATCAGGGTATGTAGGACAATACAGGCATCCACACACATATTTATGTATATAACAGGGATGTATATATTTATTTATTTATTTTATTTATTTATTTACATTTGTTGACCAGGAGTGTAAATGTGGCCGAGTGTGTGTGTGCGTGTGTATGTGTGTCTGTGTGTGTGTGTGTGTGTGTGTGTGTGTGTGTGTGTGTGTGTGTGTGTGTGTGTGTGTGTACGATGTATATATATTATGTGTTATTCAGATATATGGGGAGAGACCTGAGATGTATGTTTTTTATATAGCTATATATAGGTATATTCATAGAGATAGAAAGACTATCTCTGGGAGAGAGAGAGAGAGAGAGGGTGACAGATATGTATACATATATGTATGTATAAACATATCTATACATAACAGGTCATTTTGGGCAAGGGGCGATAGAAATGCTCTCTGTGTAAATAAGTGTATGAACATGCTCAGTGAGATTGTCAGTAGTTTTAAACTGACTCCAGGCCACACCCACCTCTACTCCAGTATGGGATTTTGTGCTACAGACAATGACATCTGTCCTTCTGTCTACAGTGCTGCACTTCAATGAAATTCTGCATGCATTCTTCAGCTGTCTGATGTAATTAATATGTGACAGAGCTTATTAATGTTATACCACACACAGACTGACAGTCTGTCAAAAAACCAACATGAAACTACTTCACATCCAAAAGATGTGGATGCTTCAGATTACAACCATCAACCGCCATCACCCATGCTAACTTCCCTTGTCCAGTGAGCCACACAAGCTGCCAGACAAAGAGTAGTCATGCATCACACAATCAACAGCATTAATATGTACATTGTTATTCTTGCACTGAGAAACAATGCATGATCATAGAAGGTTACAAGGCTATTGGCCCTGAGCCCCTTATAAGTCTAGCCAAGAGTTTAGCCCATGTTTAGACAAATCAGCACCTGATGCCCCTGTCCAGCAGGGATACGGGTTGCATTCCAAGGGTATATTTTCTGTTTCCCATCCAGTTTCCAGGTTGCACTTAAAAAGGGGTAAAGAGGTACTCTGCTTGATGTGGAGAGGGAGCCTCTTCCATAGATGGGGGAGTCTCTGGGTCACAAATCTATCCTGCCACAAGTCTTGTTGATGTCACAGACCATACTAAGGCCACGCATGTGGGTTGCTCAAGTGGAGCTTGACTTGCGGATATGCAGCAGCTCCATCAAGTTGGGGTCCGTGATCAACTTGATGGGAATGTTGCATATCTGCAAGTCAAGCTCCACTCGAGTAACCCACACGAGCAGCCTCAGCATGGTCTGTGACATCAACAAGACATGTTGGCTGGATGGATTTGTGTCCCAGAGATCAATTTTTATGCTATTGCCCTGAGATTGCCTGGACTGCTGATAATCATTGATGAGTTGCTGTTACAGCAATTATATGGGAACACTTCTGTCTTGGGGGTGGGGGAACAACACTGTATGTTCGGATGTGCTGGGGGTGGGGGAGCAACACTGCATGTTCTGCTGGGATACATAGTAGTCCAACTATCATGTAATCCCTCTTTTTAACATCTCCCTTGACTGATGTAGTGAATATACCATGCATGAGACCTAGTGACTATTAAAGGACACATGATAGTGGACTGGGAATCTGTAGTCCAATGTGAATGTTACTTTTGTCCAAATAGCCCACTATACTTACGTGCATGAATGTAGCAGATCCATACATACCATACCATGTCATATCATATTAATCCTTACAAGTACTGTGTAGGTTACTTACCTTGCAAATGCAACAGTTGACAGAACTATCCGTCTGATGCAAGCAGTACAAAGTAAAATCACCAGGTAGGCAGGCAAATGTAGGGCCAAATCACACAAACAAAAAATTATGGAAATAAAAACTGCTCAAACCACCACACCAGATATCAAAAAAATGCCTGATGCAAGCAGTACTCAGCCAATACATGGATAGGTACTGGTTGTGTGAGTTGCCTTCCATCAAGTTTGATATATGTATGTGAGTAGGAGTAATGTATCAGTCCCTAGGTCTCTAGGTTGTCACTGAATGCTATGTGTTGTCTCTTAGCCAAAGCCAGGGTGTACTGATAAGTGCATTTGCCTACAGGGACATCAGCAGGGGGTTCTTCCTCAGAGTCCTCCTGTGACTGTGGCTGTGGTGACCTAGGCACTGGTGAGGGGCTGTGTATCCCTCCCCTTTGCTGATCCTGCTGCAGCTGTTTCCACAGGATCAGAGTGTGTAGCATAGCATATACTGTGAACCTATGTGCACATGTGGCTGGAGAGTACTGCAGGGCTCCACCACATATATTGAGGCACCGGAACCATGACTTCAGAAGCCCAAACACATGCTCTATGATGTTCCTAGTTTGTGTGTGTGCCTCATTATGATGTTCTTCTGTTGGTGTATATGCAATTCTGATAGGTGTCATCATCTATGGTTCCGTGGCATAGCTAGTATCCCAACAGTTGTAAAACCAAGTGTTGCACTTTAATGAACCATACAAAAATGATTGACTAAGCACTTTCACCCTGTTCTTACATGGGCTTCTTCAGAGTCAACAATGTAATAAAAGCACTTCCTTTTATATCTTAAACACCAACAATCAAGCACCGTGTCAATAAATACATTAACTGTTAGGATATAGAAACTGCTAAAAACATAAAATGTTTGTTTAAATTACATATATCAAAAGAGTGGAATTAAAATTAAGCTGCAAACATGAATAAATGTAAACAATTTAATTAAAATATACATCATTAAACCACCATGGCTCTCTGCCTAAGTATTGGTGCTATTGAAATCCCATTGTTTAAGCCAGGCTCATGCTTTGCATAAAGTCTGAATTGCCACTTTCTTTCTCTAGCTACGACTTCCAAATTAGCATTCCCATCCCTTTCATTATAGTCAACTTTATCAATAATATAAAATAAAAATCTTCTGAAGCTTTTACATAAAGTACTATGTACACATAAGGCACTACATGTCTTTTTATTTTTAATGTCCCTCACATGTTCAGCGATCCTCTCCCTCAGTCTCCTAATAGTTTTCCCCATATAAAATCTGGTGCATGTTGTACATGTTGCCACATAAACCACATTCGTGGTGTTACAATTACAGCACACTGGACATCACCAGGTTTGGTCATAACCCTCAATTGAGACATAGGGGCTGTCGTTAATTTACAAAAATTGCAAGCTCCACATTGAAACATTTTGGATCCATAATATTTCTTATTTTCTCATAGGACTCAAATACGTCTTTTAAATTCTGTCCCCTACTGTAACCTATTTTAGGTTTTAATGCCAGTTTGTCTTTCCATGTGGTGTCAAAACTCCAGTCCCAAGTTTTTAATATCATGTCTACTAGTTGAGGTGCATCCTTATTATATTGCACAACCATCACATGACTATCGAAAGGGCCCTCAGATGTATCGTGAAATAAGCTCACCTCGCTCCTAAGTACTGGAGCAAAAATAGTAGGCCTTTTCTCTACCACTTCACATCTAATTTTCAACAACATTTTAACCGGGTAACCCCTATTTTTAAACATCCCTATTAGTTTATACATTTCTCCTTTAAAATCATCATCTTAATTACCATTCTGCTTAGTCTGACCATTTGCCCTTTTACGACACTTTTCTGGTGAGGAGGATGGCAACTATAGTAATGCAAACGCATGTTGGAATAAGTTTCTTTTCTATAAAAGGTAGAAGCTAAAATCTCTCCATTCTCACCACTCTTTCTAAGAAAGATGTCCAAAAAATCTGTTTTTCATCATACCTATAGGTAAAAGACAGAAATGTGGTGGTACTATTCAAGTAGTCCATAAATGCTTTTATTTCTTCAGACTCACATAACCATAAAATGAGTATGTCATCCAAAAACCTTAGATATAACCTTATTCTGTTCATAAAAGGGGACAAAAAGACAAACCATTTCTCCCACTCAAGCAGTACCAAATTGGCAAATATCTGGGCACATTTGGCCCCTATTGCCACTCCTGCAACCTGACGGAAAAAATCCTCCTCAAAATGAATGAAATTATTGTTCAATACTAGGTACATACATTCAACCAACAAGCTAATTTTACTATTGCTCAAATCACAAAGGCTGGTCAGACTACTATGGAAATATTCTAAGCCAATATCGTGGGATATGACGGAAAATAAATTAACCTCAATTGTAACAAAGATATATTCTTCCAGGTTGTTTATTTTCCTTAACCTTTCCAAATGACACCATAAGTCATTTTTAAAATGTGAGGGGCTCTATTCAGTACTGTTTCAGAATGCCTATCTATATAAGCAGTCAGGAGCTCAGTTTTTGACCTTGCAGCTACTATTGGTCTGAACGGAGGGTTAGTCTGTTTTTTTGTGAATTTTCGGTATTCCAAAAATCACTGGTATAGTAGGTGTATCAACTGTTAAGAAATCCATCTCTTCACTATCTATAGCCCCTTGTGTAAAGGTGTCATATAATCCCAAGTCTATCTTGGAGTACACCCTGATGACCTCATTTTGGGACACTCTTTCATATGTGGAGGTGTCATTTAAAATTTCAAACATTTTACAAACAATCAGTTTTTTTTGGCATGATCACAACACCACCACCTTTGTCTGGTTTCATAAACCTAGTATTTTTATCTTTCTTTAACTCATTAAGAATTAATTTTTCATCTCTTTGCAAATTATCTTGTCACCCCTGGGCATTGCACATGACCTGGAAGTTGATGGAGCGGTATCCCTTGTGACTGACGTAGAGTCTAGCCTCTTTACTAGGTGGCACCTTGATGTGCACAAGTGTAATCTACAACACCCAGTACTTTAGCATAGGGTGCTACATGGTCAAAGTGTTGCATGTTGCTGGCCCTCACCTCAGTGGTGAGAGGAAAAATACATGCTCATTGACATGCAGTAGCATGGCATGCAGGAACTGGTGAAGTATCCTAGATGCAAATGACTGTGAGACCCCCATCATGTCCCTAGTTGTTTTTTGGAAAGTATCTGCAGCTAGTATCCTAAGGGCTACAAATACCTTTGTTTCCACTGGGATGGGTTCCCTTCTGTTGGCTCTGGGTCTGAATTGAGTGTGGCAGAGCTCAGCGACTTCTTGTAATATGTCTCTGTCCACCCTGTAGCGCTCTACCATCTCCAGCTCATGTAATTTCTGGAAGGTTACCCTGGGCCTGAACACTCTTCTTCTCTGCCTAGGCCTATTGTCAGCAGCACCTGCAGCATTGACTTCAGCATCTAGTACATACAGATGTAGCAGACCTTCAGCAGCCCCTAGCATTATCTCAGTTAAAATTCCCCAAGTCTGTACTCCAATGGTCCAGAGTATTTGGGCAAAATCAGAATGTAGGGTGTATGCATACTTTATACAGCTCTGCTGTAGGTGCAGACTGTGGGACTGGTTAACTAACACCTGCCTACAATATAAACAAACATCATTTAATGGCCCTATTTTTAGTGTGTGATGCTTTGCACAAAACCATGCCACACAGCATAGCTTATACAAAGGTCAGAATGTTTAATTGAATGTATCCAGTTCTGAGAACATGCTTGGCCAGGTGGTGAGCTGTGCAAACACATGCACCTAAGCTTAAAGAAGCTTAGAAGTGAGGAGACCCACACCCCTGATGTCAGCCACATCCTGTGTAAACATCAACATGGTGTAAGACCCTACACGAACGGGATATGCGGACATGATTACTCCTATCTGGTATTCAGTAACCTACCTTATTTGCATACTTATCCATGTTGACAGCCTAGAAACAACATGCTTTATAGCCTTATCACCTTAGCAACAGCAGCAATGCACCACTGTAAGGAGCCCATGCAAGCTCCTATAATACGTGTCTGTCACATACTATAAACTTCTCTTTTTTTTTCCTATTTTTTTTCCTATAAAGTTTGTTTGCGCACTGCGGCACACAGTGCAAACATGCTGAGAGTATTGAAAAATTATTAATTTAACTTATTCTCTTTAATCTTTCTCACACACAGACTAGCAATTTTGCTCATATGTGTATGTGGTCTTACATTTTCACGGGATTTATGTCCACATTTCTACACTTTTACACCCCCTTTTATCTGTCTAGACTTCTATACGTGGAATTTTTCCACATATACTACAGACACTGACAGAAAGTCAGAACAGAAGCCTTTCTGCATGTTGGATGGCTCTACCTGCCTCATTTGCATGCGACACACATGCCTATGAGGCCATTTGCATGCCATGGAAGTTTCTATGGTAGCAGGAGCATGTGCTCCCCTAAGCAGAGCTTACTGTCTAAAAATGCTCATGCCTGTGCAGGCATTGCACAGCGATGGCTACACACACAAAAAAAGTGCAGGCTTTATTGAATTTCCCCCAGAGTGTAAATGTTCTTCTCCCAGTACTAGCCTAGATAACTTAAGCCAAGATACTGAAGGAGAATCCTTAACACCTTCTTTGCTTTCTCAAACCATCTCAGATATAATTAAGAAAGAAATTTGTGCTGTGTTCTCACACATGCAATCACTGCAAACAGTTGTGACCAATGTTAAAAATATTGCATTTCCACTGAAACTGAGTAGAGAATATCTTACTTGGAAGAAGTTTACAATACCTTGTAATACAATACTCATTTATGAGAGGTCCTGCTCATTCCTTTAGTAATGGCATAAATGACTTGGCAGGATACCACAGATGAGATAACACTATAATCTGGAGGCTCTCAAGATATTGCCCAGGGTTTTGACAATGACTATTCTTCCATGGTATTAGCTAAAAGAAAAGTTTTTCTGCCACTAATAAGGGAGCTTAAAAAAGCACAGTTTAAAACATACCTTCTGTTTCCTGCCAAGCTTAAAATCTTCCTTCCTGATGGTCCTAAAATTTTCAATGACTTAGACTCTGCTTTACTGTTTATCAAAAAAAATAAGATTTGGGAAAAAATAGAAGAAATGGAATGGGCTAGTCCTTCGTTAAAGAGACTGGCAACTGAAACTTCGTGGAAGACTTCAGAGAAGAAGAAGAGACTAAAAAAACAAATGATTTGTACTATGTTTTTTTTTCTCTCTCATCATTTTATTTTATTATTAATCTTTTTAAATATAGTTCCTGCATTTCCAAGAAGCAACAAATATTTTGAAAAAGATTTAATCAAAGTTATTCTCTGTGTGCAAAGAAATGTTTTGTTTCATAACTAGTCAAAATATCTGGAGATTTAATGGCAAGCTGTGATTTAACTTGTTTCTCTTTCTGAAGAGGAAAAATAAGGTCAGTAATTTGATACATTTTGTTTCCTTTATCTTTTTCTTCTTTTCTTTGCTTAAACAATGACATTCTATTTAGATTATGTAGTGGGTAAAGGGTGGGGGAGGGCAGGGAGAGAAGAGTAATGAAATTATGATTAATAGAATAATAACATATTTATTCCTTGTAAAAAGTTTATATGTTCTTCAAATGCTATTCCTAATTATGCTTTCTTGATTACACTGCTTATGCTTGTTTGTAAATAATCTGTCATGCTTTAACTAATAATAATTAGAACTAAATAATAGTAAATAATATGTTTTATTTTTAACTCTATTAATATAAACAGTAAGTAATATTCTATTGTATATACTTCTTATAGCTTTCTCTTATATTTTTTTTTTATTTCTGCCTTACACCCTTTTACTTTCTACTCTCTTTTCTTTTCTTTATTAATATATAGAAATGCTTTTGATCATATAGACACAGTAAATAATAAGATTTGCATAGGAGTTGAGTTGGGACAAAAATGTTGAGTTTTGTTACTTATTAATAATTTTGGGCTTGATTTCACTTACATAGAGTCTGTAATAACCTGTAGAATGCATTGTGAAGGTTTTGTCATGTTTAGATGCATTTACACTGCTAAATGAATGTTTGTCACTAGTTTTTAATAAGTTTCCCGCCAAAATGTTAAGAGAGACAGTCTGGGATGTGGGCTGTCTCATGCACAGTGTCCATGAGCTACTTCAAAAGCTTCAACTCTCAGAATTCTCACAAAGAAGCTGAAAGCAGCTAGTCTCACCTTTGACCTAGATATCACACTGACACATCACAGATACAGGAATGACACTACCTAATTATACTTTCTTGATTACACTGCTTATGCTTGTTTGTAAATAATCTGTCATGCTTTAACTAATAATAATTAGAACTAAATAATAGTAAATAATATGTTTTATTTTTAACTCTATTAATATAAATAGTAAGTAATATTCTATTGTATATACTTCTTATAGCTTTCTCTTACATTTTTTTTATTTCTGCCTTACACCCTTTTACTTTCTACTCTCTTTTTCTTTTCTTTATTAATATATAGAAATATTTTTGATCATATAGACACAGTAAATAATAAGATTCGCATAGGAGTTGAGTTGGGACAAAATGTTGAGTTTTGTTACTTATTAATAATTTTGGGCTTGATTTCATTTACATAGAGTCTGTAATAACCTGTAGAATGCATTGTGAAGGTTTTGTCATGTTTAGATGCATTTACACTGCTAAATGAATGTTTGTCACTAGTTTTAATAAGTTTCCCACCAAAATGTTAAGAGAGACAATCTGGGATGTGGGCTGTCTCATGCACAGTGTCCATGAGCTACTTCAAAAGCTTCAACTCTCAGAATTCTCACAGAGAAGCTGAAAGCAGCTGGTCTCACCTTTGACCTAGATATCACACTGACACATCACAGATACAGGAATAGCAGATTAATAATATGTGTTAAAAACCTATGTCCCAAACATATACATTACTATAACTCATTTAATTCATCTGATTGACAAGCATAAATAATTTTATAACTCTATACTGGAAGAAATTGTCATGTGATATATTTTAAAGCAGTAGTATAGCATGTTTGTAAAATCTGGTTACTAAAATGTGTTTGCTGTGCATTATTTTGTATAAAGCAGACAGATTTATTGAAGGGACAGCAATGTAAGATGGTGCTCAGTAAAGATACAACTCAGTGAGATCAGATATATATATATATATATATATATATGTGTGTGTGTGTGTGTGTGTGTGTGTATGTGTGTGTGTGTATGTGTGTGTGTGTTTGTGTGTATGTGTGTGTGTGTGTGTGTGTGTGTGTGTGTGTGTGTGTGTGTGTGTTTGTGTGTGTGTATGTGTGTATGTGTGTGTGTGTGTGTGTGTGTGTGTATGTGTGTGTGTGTATGCGTGTGTGAATGTATATATATATATATATATATATATATATATATATATCAATATATATATATATATATATATGTATATGTGTGTATGTATGTATGTATATATATATATATATATATATATATATATATATATATATATATATACATATGTGTGTGTGTGTGTGTGTGTGTGTGTATGTGTGTGTATGTAGATATGTATATAAATGTTTCTGAGAATCTGCTTAACTATGAAGTATGATTTTTAACAATTTCTATGAATACAATATTTTATTCTATTGGCAATAATGAGTTTGAGTAAATGCTCATATACAAGCAATTTAAGGTTTTTTTTGGAAGCTGTTAATTGTATTTACATGACAGAAAATAGATGCATCCTAATATATGTAATGTCTGAATCATATTAGCCAAAGTTTTTGATTTAAATGAATGTTAGAACTTATTTTTATCTCCTCTTGATTTCTAACATCAAGATTATTTGAATGCTATTTGAATACAAGTGTTTTATATTACATGGATGTATATAGTAGTATGAACAGTTTTTTTAAAAAAAAAAAAAAGGTTTATTTTAGTTTATATGATGCTGTTTTACCAAATGTGTAGTCTTGTCTTGCTAGATAATTGAATTGAAAACTGTTAACTTCAGTTAAATATAACTAGTATTAAATTGATAAGGTGGTAGCTGACGTACTGCTGCTTAGGGTAGGGGGTTAACTTGAGTGGTAAATACTACTCTAAGTTGGAGTTTATAACTCCAGACTGGATGCAAGGTTTAATCCTTACATTATTTTGACTTGTTCATTGTTATTTGTATATAGTTTTGACATCCACAATATATTTTGTACATTCATTGTCACTACAAACAAAATTGAATCCTATACGAAATCCCATAAGAGATTCAATAAATACAGCTATATTTAAAGGTACACCTAAAGGAGGAGATGTAACATTACTTATCTTGTTATTTGTTATTTTGATCATAAGATTCTTAAGTTTTAAAAATGCCAAATGACATCTTTAAAAGGAATTTCTTTAAACATTAATGGATTGAATAATCCATGTAAAAGGGCAAGCCTAATAAGATACATTAATTTACATAAGGCCAACTTAGTCTTCCTACAAGAAACCCATCTCTTGAAAAAAGATATTGATAAACTAGCTACAAACAAATATACAGTATTGGTTAGTTCAGAGCACACTCAGAAAACAAGAGGAGTGGCTATTTTATGGAATAAAAGTATGCCCATTCCTAAAACCATTAAGTCTTATCAGGATGACAAAGGAATGTTTTGTATGGTTACAATACAAATTAATGGGAAGACTTACACTTTAATTAATGTATATTGGATACCTGGAATTGGTATTAATACAGTGAAGCATCATCTTGATAAGATCATATCATTCTCTATAGGATATATTATTTTAGCTGGTGACTTTAATTGTATACTACATGAAAGTGATACTACCACTATAGGAAAGAGAAGAATTACATCTAATGCAAAACATTTAAAGGATTTTGCTAATTCTTATCATTTGAATGATATTAATAATCAGATAGATTCAAAATCATTACCATACACCTTTTTTTCTAACAGATACAAAACTTATTCAAAAATAGATAGGGTCTTTATTTCTAACCGATGGTAACAGATTTAATTAATTCCAAAATCATTTCATGTCCTATATCTGATCATAATTCAATTGTTTTTGAATTCATGATAAAAAATACGCAAAATGTTGAGATCAAGAGAATGCCAGCATACTTAACTGATTTATAAGACTATAAAGAATATATACTTTCAGAAGTAAAACATTTTTTAGACATAAATAACACTCCTGAATTCTCCATTGTTTATGTTTGGGATGCCTTAAAATCATATCTATATGGACAAATTATCAGATGGTATAATAATAAAAGGAAATCTTGGGATAAGGAATTGTTAGATATTCAAAGTAAATTAGACTCTTATAAACATAATAATAAAGAAAATATTATGGACAAGAAAGATATTGAAGAAATAAACAAACTAAATGAGAAATACAAAGAAATTTTAACTCATAAAGTTAAAATAACTTTAGAGAAATACAAGTTGTTGTCTTATTCAATAAGCCCCAAATACTTACATAGACTTAAAAATAAAACAAAAAGGTTGAATAAACAAAACCATATCAAAGAAATCTTTTCTCTAAGGAAAAGAAGAATGTTTCTAGTATACCAGAAATACTAGATGAATTTAGAAATCACTTTCACAAAATTAACCATAATAATATTAACATGGAACCTAAAGATAAAATAAAGGAGTTTATAACCACAAATATGAATAAAAAGCTTAATAAACAACAGATTAAACTATTGGACAAGAGTATTTCATATACAGAAGTTATTACACAAATAAATAAGCTTAAATCAAACAAAGCACCGGGTAATGATGGTATTATACCAGAGATATATAAAATCCTTTCTAAAAATGCATATTCATTAATGCATAAGGTTTTTATTTTGGCCCAAACTGAGTTAATAACCCCCCATCTTGGCAATATACATTTATTTCGCCAGTTTTAAAACCTAATAAAGATCCAACTAGATGTTCTTCATATCGGCCCATCTCATTACTTAATGTTGATTATAAAATGTTTATGAATATCTTTGCTGATAGATTGAAGACAATCATTCCCGGCATTATAGATATAGATCAGACAGGCTTCATTGTAAATAGAAATACTTTTGATAATATAAGAAGAACTTTAACATTAATAGATTTTGCAAATAGGCAAAAGAAAGATTTAACACTTATTAGTCTTGATATAAGTTCAGCATTTGATTCAGTAAGTTGGGACTATCTGTTTACCTTAATGAAGTGCACAAACTTCTCGGATGCATTTGTAAATCTAATTGAACATTTATACAAAGGAACGTTGGCTTATATTAAGGTAGGAACATATGTTTCACAAAAATACCCATTCTTAAAGGTACAAAACAAGGATGTCCACTTTCTCCACTATTATTCACTTTAGTAATGGAGCCTTGGGCTAATTTGATCAGAAACAGTACTGACATAGAGGGTTTTGAAATAGATGAAAATACAACATCCAAAATTCAACTTTTGCAGATGATGTTCTAATTACATCAGCAGGATCTAATTCTTCTATACAGTCTCTATTTGATAACATGATGAATTTTAAAAGTATTTCTGGTTTAATATTCAATGAAGAAAAACTAAAATACTACCTATATATACACGAAAAAATATTCTCATTAGTGATTTTACTAAATATGTACCCAATTCAGGTCAGATAACTTATTTAGGTATAATACTATCTAAAGATATTAAATCTATTATATATAATAATTATAATACCTGTTTTCTTAATATACAAAATCTTTTAATACCTGGAATAATATGTTTTTACTATGGAGGAGAGACTTACAATTATTAAAATGATAATATTCCCCAATATTTTATACTTAATACAATCAATAATACTTCCACCTACAAAAATAATTATCAAGAAACTGAACACACTAATGTTAAATTTCTTATGGGCACCTAATAGACCTAGGATTGCATTAAAGAAACATACTAATAGCTGGTCTCAAGGGGTATTTCTTTTCCAGACTTTAATTTATATACTATCTCTTCTATTGTAAAAGTTATTACTTTATTAATAGATCAGTCATATGTCACAAAATGGAAAGATTATTGGGAGCTAATTAGTATACACTTCATGAAAATCTCCTTAACACATAAAAATATGATTGTAAATAACTCCATGTTATGGTTACTAAAGGAATTTTGTACTTCACCTATTACACCTAAACATATGGTTTGTTACCCATTAAATATTATTATTAGTTATCATAACTTTATATTCATGCACCCTAAGTATAGGGAATGGAATTTTATTGTATTTCCTATAATGTATACTCAGGGTATGCTTTTGTCATCTACTTATGAAGGAACTCATTTAGCTATAGATAATGATCTAAAGTACTGGTATCAGTTGATATCTGATAATAAAGTTAAAAATCTAGATTTCTTAAAACAAGAATTTGATCTAAGAGAAACTTGCTGGTTAGAGGTTCAGACCTTTAGACAACATCTCATTAATAAAATAGATTTAATGTCTATAACTGTTAAAGAATCTATTCCAACACTGATTGATTACTTGATATTAAATTTACAACATAAAGTTTCTGATAAAGGTAAACTTTCATACATACATAAAGTTATCAGACAAGAAACTTTTTACAGTGTAGATTCATACTGGAATTATTTCACTTCTATTAATGGGGACCCACCAAATCAACAAGATAAACAATATATATTGGAATCTGCCTATAGAACTACGTCTTCCATTGTCTGGAGACTTTATACATGGAAATTTTTACATAGATCTTTTATACACCTTTGATGATGAATAAAATAAATAATAAAGATAATCTATGTAAGAGATGTAATGTAGAAATTAATGCTGACTGGGCTCATATGTTTTATGACTGTATAAAATTGAAAGAATACTGGAAGTCAATTAATGAATTTTTGCAGGCTCTTTTTACAGATAATTTCATTATTTCTAAATCTCTTATATTATTCAACACACCTGCACCTCAAAGTGTTAAAAAGGTTAAGCTTCCCTTGTTATGGTCTATTCTAGCAGTGGCTAGGAAAATAATAACTAGAAATTGGATTTCAGATACACCTCCTTCGTTCAATGAATTTAAAAATGTTATGAATATAGTGTGCCATATGGAAATAAACACAATTAGGACTAGAACAAATAGAAAAACATCTTATTTTATTGTATGGGATAATTTACAAAATTTGTTAAAAAAATTTTAATTTCAATAGCATGGTATTTCAGTTTAATTAATTGATCTGATTGTAGTGGATGTCTTTGTAAATACTTTAGTTGTTTTGTTGAATATTATAATAATACCTATTTTTAATTACTTGTATAAAATTGTTATGATATTTCTCTTATATGTTAAAACAATAAACCTGTTTTGAAAAAAAAAAGATATTGCCCAGGAAAGGCTAAAAAAAGCTGTGTAAGATATTTGTAACATTTATGGATGCCCTTCTATGGCATTGTTTACTAATGTGGTTAACAGATTAGTGCACATATTGTCCCCCACAGCCAAAGGACAATGTTCCTAAACCAGTTTATTTGATACTGTTAATTGTCCCAGATTCCTTCAATGCTCTCCAAGCTGCAGAAAAAAAGAACCCAATTAATTAAAAGTGAATGTTTAACTACTACGTCTGATTTTTCTAAGGAGGTGAGATCAGAGTGCACCAAAATGCCTCTGCATGGATGACTAAAAGAAAGAAATGTTAGATTCAAAATGTTATTTCTTCCAACTGTATTGTTTCCATGAAAGAAAACCATTAAGCAGCTAGTAACAACCAACATTTGTCTCCAATGTGTAAAGATGGCTTCAGACATTCATTTTTACTTGGCATTTATATGTACATTCATTCAGCAGTGATTTAAGCTTCTCCTGTGAATTTTTTTAAATGTGACCCTGGAAAGTTGTTTTCAAGTTGGACATATGCTCTTTCCCATATTTACTTGCTCATATTTCCTGCTAACTCAAGATAATTTTCGTTTCCCTTATTGCTTCCTGCTTTACTTATGGAAACTCTATAATTTAACTGTCTGTTAGGATTTGTAAATTATTTAATTAATTAATTTCTTTATTTAATATTTGTTTGCCAGGATAGTCTCCCTGGAAAACAAGTGTCAGTTTTCAGTGGAGTCTTGGGGAGAAAAACTCCATAAGTTTACAGAGAGAAAAACAATTTACAAAAGAGACATTACAGAGTAGTAACATACAGATTGTAGACTTTACAGCTGTTAGTATACAATAGCAGGATATTCCTCATTTTGGTTGAAAATATAAGTGTACAAAATATATGAGAGTAGATAAGAACCTGGTAGAGCATTGCAAGATATTTCACAACTGAATAAGAGTATATACATTTTTTAAGTTTTCCATATATACATTCAAGCAAATATACTTGTAAGAGAATACATACATATACATACACATACATATACATTATATATATATATATATATATATATATATCTATATATATATATATATATATATATATATACACACACACACACACACACACACACACACACACACACACACACACACACACACACACACACACACATACACACACACACACACACACACACACACATACACACACACACGTACATACACTCATATATAGGTTATTGCTCACACATGGATAGGTATAATTAGATGGTGTTGGTCCAGGACAAATGGGGTGTAGAAATACTAAGTGGATGAGGATTCAAGGGGTCAATTACAGTTGCCTAGATGGTTTGTGAAGAGGTATGTTTTAAGTAGGCTTTTGAAGGAGAGTGTGGAGTTTTGTAGTCTGAGCTCAGGGGGAAGGTTGTTCCATATTTTTGCAATTTCATGGGCAAATAGTGATTCCCTGGAGTTGTTTTTGCATGTGATGGTTTCGATTAAAGCTTTGTTGGAGGACCAAAGTTGTCTATTTGAATTGTAGAAGTTCAGCATGCCAATCAGGTCGGGGTTTTTCTCAGGATAGTATAGAACTAGATGAGCTAGGCTGAGTTGATGGTACCTTAATAGGTTCAGAAATTCAAGCCAGTGCAAGGCTTAAAGGGAAAGGCAGTGGTGGGATCGTGATATGACACTGGTAGCAAATCTAGCAATTTTGTTGTAACAGATGGAAAGTTTATTAAGGCCAGTTTTGTAATGATTAGTTAGAAATGGGGATGCATAACGTAAAGTAGATAGGAGGTGGGTCCTGGCTATTGCAATTCGAGATTCGGTGGTTAGATAACTTTTAGCAATAGAGGAAACCTAGCTTTTTGTTGACTTTAGTGATGGCTGTTGATATGTTCCTTGTGAATTTGAGTTGGTGGTCAGTGGTAACTCCTAGGAGTTTAGCCTCAGTGACAGGGGTGATTTGGGTTTTGCTGGTGGAGAGTATAGAGAAGGTAAGGCTGCTCATTTTAGTAGAGTGGAATAGCATTAGTTGTGTTTTCTTGGGATTTAGTATGAGTTGTAAGTTGTTAAGTCAGTTCTCTAATTCAGAGAAGGTTTTTTGGGCTTTTTGTTGGAGAAGTTGGATGTTGGATGCAGAGCATATGAGAGTTGTGTCTTCAGCGTATTGGAGTATGTTGGCTTTAGAGGTAGCTGAGTGGAGATGGTTTATGAAGAAATTAAAAAAAAGGAGTCCTAGGATTGATCCTTGTGGCACACCTAAGGAGGTTGGGAGTGGGGGGATAGAGAGTTATGCCATTTGATGGATTGTTGGTGGTTATCTAAATAGCTTTTAAACCAGAGGAGAGTGGGGTTGTTAAGGTTGAGGTCAGAGAGACGAGACAGTCATGTATCATGTGAGATTGTGTCGAATGCCTTGGAGAA
Organism: Protopterus annectens; assembly: GCF_019279795.1. Taxonomy (NCBI): domain Eukaryota; kingdom Metazoa; phylum Chordata; order Ceratodontiformes; family Protopteridae; genus Protopterus; species Protopterus annectens. Next base: position 292,403,628 of record NC_056734.1, on the reverse strand, counting down.
ATCTAGGAAGGTAGCTGAGACAAATTTACCTAGATTGCTGTGGGAGTTTGTAGTATTGGTGAATTTGAGTAGGGCAGTGGTGGTGCTGTGGGATGTGCAAAATCCATGTTGGGTTGAGGAGAGAAGGTTGTTGGTGAGGAGACAGGAGAGGAACTGGTGATGACATCTTTCTAGGTTCTTAGAGAGGGGTGAGAGAATTGCAATTGGTCGATAGTTGGAAAGGTCTAGGGTGGGGCCACCTTTGTGGAGTGATGTGATATATGAGGTTTTCCACAGGAGTGGAACAGTGTGTTCGGTGATGGATCTATTTATTAGAAGTGAAATGGGATAGGCTATAGCTGTGGATGCAATTTGGAGGTATTCAGCAGGAAGGTTATTGGCTACAAGGGTGGTTGGTTTGAGTTTGGCTAGGAGTTTTTGGATAGTAGAGGTAGGAACAGAATTAAGTGTGAAATGTATGGTATTGATTTGGACTGTAGGTGGTTGTGGAGTGTTGGAAGATGTGATGTTGTTTAAGAGTTTGAGTACTGATGAGGTGAAATAGTTATTAAAGCTGGAGGCTATGTCCAGGTCTGTACCTGTTATATTGGGTGCGAGAGTGGAGGTTCTTCTGGGCTGTAGGATGTTATTTATTTTTACCCAGACTTTTTGTGGTTTGGTACTGTATTTGTTTTGTTGACTGATACAGTAATTTTGTTTATCGAGCTTAACCTGCTTTTTTACTTTGTTTCGGAGTTCATGAAATGTTTGCTAGCTGCGGGTGATCTTTTGTGGTGTTAGGTTTTCCAGGCTTTATCCCTGGCTCTAAGTAGTGCTTTTGTGGTTTTCTAGAGCCAAGGGGTGGGTTTGCCATGTATCCTGTTTTTTAAGGGGGTTAGTTGGTTGAGGATATTTAGGAATGTGGAATTAAAGTAATCACCTGTTTTGTCTAATAAAAGGGTTTTGATGGGAGACACGTTGCAATGTTGCAAGGCTCTTATGAAGTGGTCTCTAGGAAAATTTTTGTTACAGCGGGTTTGTAGAAGGGAGGGAGAGTTAATTATTTTAAGTCTGTGCCTGAGGATAAAAGTGGGACTGTGGTCACTTAGAGAATTTTGTAGGGTGCCATATTGATGGGCAGTATTTGGTTGATTTGTGAGAATCCAATCAAGTATAGATTCTCATTTTGTGGCCTTATCAATGCGTGTGGGAGTATCTATAAGTTGGGTGAAGTTATATAGGTTAATGGGGTGGGTGGGGATGGGAGAATGGATGGAGTTCCAGTCAATGTTTACATCACCTAGCATGATAGTTTCTTGAGGGAAGGAGTATGAGGCCCAGTGAAGTATGGATTCTAGGGTGGTTAGGTTGTTACCCAGGGGTATATAGATACCCAGTAGGTTTAGGTGCTTATGTTGGTTAAGGGAGAGCTTTGCAAATAGAGTCTCTGCATTGTTGATGCTGGGGGAATCTTTTTGGAGGAGTTGGAGTTGTAGGTTGGTTCTGTGAAGTACAGCTAAGCATTGCCTCTTTTATGTAGCTGGTCTGCCATGAGAATGTTATACCCAGGTGGGGGTGATGGAATTATCTTTAATATGTGGTTTAAGCCATGTCTCTGTGATGAGAATAATATCAGGGTTATGTAAGGAGATGGCAGCATGAATGTCTTCTATTTTATTCATGATACTGCGGGTATTCATATTTAGTATCAGTAAGTCGGTGGGTTTGTGCTTAGCTGGATATTGATGGGTGCATGGCTTATTAGCAGATGTTGCTGGCCTGGGCATGGGGCGAATATCTCCTCCTGGTAGTAGCTGGATAGTTATTTTAAGTGATAGTTTTTAGGTATTGGATGACTAGGTAGTGAAATTGTAGACTTGGTTGCTTTTTGGATGGATAGAAGTGGTACATGAGAGGGGCATGGTATATGGGGGGTTGGGTGTATATGGTTGGGTAGATGCTTGCATGAGTGGGGGTGATAGTAATGTTGTGGGTTACGGTGGGGGATTTGGGGTGGATACAGTGACTGATTGTGAAGAGATAAGAGGTGCTGATGGTGGCTAAAGAGAGGCAGGTGAATAGGGAGGTTAATCTCAGAAGGGTATAGTGGAGATGAGACTGGGGTTAATGAGACATAGTGGAAGTGAGGTTGTGGAGTTAGAGGAGGTATTTAAACTTGGTAAGGGTGTGAGTTGTGTGAGTAGGAGATAAAGGTGTGGATATTGAACTGGTAGGTGGGCTGGAGTGATGGGAAGTTGAAGGGCTTGTGTAGATAGTGCTGATGGATGTAATTATTGGATAATGGGTGGATAAAGGGAGGGTCTTAGTAAAGGAGATTACCTATAAATTTAGAGTATGTAGGGGTGGGTGGGAATTGGGGGAATGGTAGAGGAGCGGAGTGAGCCCATAGGACAAATGGAGCGGGATAAGCCAATCAAGGTATGTGCAATTCAAGAATAAACTATTAGTGGTTCAGAAGTCAAATCTATAATGTTAGTCTTTCTTTTCTTACCAATGCATTTCTTTTATTATTTCTTAAAGGCGTGAAAGTCCTTTTTTTACCAGTTGGATGCCCTAAGAAATACTTTGTCTGAGGGCTGAGAGAGAGTGAGTCAACTATTGCTGAGTCAGAGACAGACTAGAAGGGTAGTGAGGATATATCACATACCAAAAAAGATGGATAAATGTTTCTTTAGAGACTGGAAGGGCTAGAATTACAGTTTGAGTAGAATGTTTATAGAGACTTGAAGGGTAGAAATCAGAATGTTTCTACATGGTGGGGGGGGGCAGAAATCCCTGCTGCTGGCTCATGTATTTATATTCAGTGCATTAAGGTTTCAGTAAAAATACAACCTACTAATGCCTTTTGTATTATGAGACATTCACTTAGGTTCTGCAAGGTTCTTTAATACAGTTGGATGTCCCACTGGCTTTACTTATGTTAGTGGTGTTATTTGCCACAGGATAGGTGCCACAAATTCTGTAAGACACAGCTGGCTTGGGGACTTAGGTTCTGCAAGGTTCTTCAATACAGTTGGATGTCCCACTGGCTTTACTTATGTTAGTTGTGTTACTTGGCACAGGATAGGTGCCACAAATTCTATAAGACACACCTTGCTTGGGGAATTAGGTTCTGCTAGGAAACCTGCTCCTATGAGATGTAGGACAAGCCAAAAAAGTTCATCTTCTTTTATGTAGTGTTGTACACAGTGTGTTAGGATGGCATAATACATCCATGGCCCTGTTTGATTTAGAAGTTGGGCACTCTTCAATGTTTGGAAAGTGTGGTAAGATCTTTTAAATTGGCTGCTTAAAGGCATATATGGCTGGACATAGTATGGTCCAAGTGATTGCCTGCCTGGTGTGCTCCTATGTTCCATGTTCTTTGTTTATGCCATTTTCTGTTGAAATATTAATCTCCCAGAGGCATATTCGGTTCAAAATACAACAGCAAATATCAAGTGTCATTTGACAGCTATGGAAATCCCCATATGACAAAAAATGTTCTCACAAATGAAATGACATACAGAGGAGGGAGTTGGAGAGATTATGTGAAACCCAGAGCATATCCAGGACAATATATTGCAAATAAATATAAATAAATGCTATTAGTAGTGCAGTAATTATTCTCTACTGTGTACATGTGTACATATGATTTTGATGCCCAGTGTTCTACACAGGCAGCAGGCTATCATATGAATTAGGTCATGCACTTGGGGTGAGAAGTGTGCTTCACGTCAGCATGGCAAGTTTACTGTGTGCATGTGTGTGTGTGTGTGTGTATATTCACCCTATATACATATTTACAAATAATATATATGTTTGTATGTAAAGTCACATCTAGTAGGAAGTGCATCTGGGCACATCTCCTCTAGCAGCAGCCATAGTCTTGGCAAGTTTCACATTTCATTGCAGCCCTTTTGCAATATGGTGGTCATAGGCTACAATGGCACTTTTCTGGTGCCATGTTGTACAACTATCCTTGATTTTCTGTGATGGGTTTTGATAACCTACCTACTTCACCTTCTGTGCTACATTATATGTCCTGCATACACAGTGCACAAGTAGCTTGCTGATGCCAACCGCATATGACAGTTCAAAGTTGTTTTCCTATACTTATTGGCAAGTATTATAATGAGGATATTAGTACACAGCTTTAGTGTGTGTCCAGGTAACTGGTCAGTATGTATGGAGTGCTGAGCTTCCTACTTTTATGGTGTCTCTGTTAGATGGAGGTCCTTGTGGTAGGCACATGTGTGAACATTCATGTCATTAGGCAGATAATAAGGGCAATCCTTCACCTCCTGTAGGCACGTTTACTATTACAAGGAAGGACATGCAATGGACTTAATGATATATCAGCCTACCTCTGCAATGACTCATCCACAGCCTTGTCCATATAAGTGAAATATACCCCACTTGTTTGTGTCCCTCACCATGGATAAAACAGGTGTGTCTAAGTGAATGTCCTCACCATCACCAGGATGGACACATATATCATGCCTGCCTGCCTGCACCATCATGTTTTCATGCAGTTAATCAAACTCATGTCACCCAAGTCAGTCAGTGCTTTATCTTTCTATGCCCTTATTTTAGGCTATGTCCAGAACATGCCTGTTGTCATGTAGTGTATTAGCAAAGATGGTGACAGGTTAAACTCAAGTGAAACCAAAACACCTTCACTGATATTATTTTGGGGCTACCTACAATGTGCGCCTGTTGGCCTGCTTCCACACCAGCTGGTGCTGTAGACAGTCCACACTCTCCTGTGCTCACATCTCCACATCAAGTAAGAAGTGTATCTGGCCACATGTCCTCAGGTACATGGCCTAATGACACTATGTACCCACCACTGCAGCTGTTAGCGGTCATTAGCATAAGAAGCCACACAAGTAGGAAGTGTATCTGGCCACATGTACTCAGGCACATGGCCTGATGGCACTATGTACTCACCACTACAGCTGTTAGCTGTCATTAGCATAAGAAGCCACACTGTTTGGCTTGATAACCACACAGCAATACAGGAGGATAAAAGAGGAAACCTGTTCCTATGAGATATAGGACAAGCCAAAAAAGTTCATCTTCTTGTGTGTAGTGTTGTACACAGTGTGTTAGGATGGCATAATACACCCATATACTGCCATGTATGTGCTTTGTGTTGTTATGGTATACCACCACTGATTCATGTAATTGGTACACAATTCCTAAACTGCAAATCTACCACCAAGTAGTAACATGCATCTGAAAATGCATCCGTTTATGATTTGCTTTATGTGTGCACACCTTTTTTTTGTAAATTGTCTAGGTGTGCATCAGTGTACTATATTTACAAAAGGTAGAGTCCATCTCCTGCTACCATGCAAATTGAATTTGTTAATGTTGAAACAGAAATCATAGCAAGCAGCATATCAGACTATATAAACATTTGATATGACAACTGAAAACATTTCTTACTAGTGAAGATGCGAGTTTCCTCTTCAGAGAGGAATACAATATCATAAGCAAATAAGATTAACTTGTCTAATTATAGCAATGTCTTCAGACTTCACTAAAGGATAGTTTGTCAAATAAAGAGGGCAAAGAAATGAATGAAAGGTAATCATTGAAATACATGGCCAGACAAAACTGAAATGCAGGATTGACTTTTATCTATCCTAGTTAGCCTTCCTTCAAAATACAGTTACTTTTCCTGTGACCATTTACCTTTTCTCAAATTATGTTTTATTATGGCTATTAATTAGGTCAGGCACCATATTAATTCAGCTAATTAACTGGAAGTAAATATGTCATAATTACTCAAGTGGTACAATACAGTGTCAAATTAAAATGCCATTCTCTTCTCTTTCAGCCATTTAGATGCAATAAACATTTCATATATACTCCATGAAGTATTTTTATTCTCTTCAAGAACAATCAGTCTGTATGCTATTATTTATTGTTGGTATAGTTTCTGTAACCCCAACTGGATTTCATAGTAATTTGCTTGCAATGCCAAAAATCAAACACAAATAACGGTGGGTACATATAAACTGCTGCAGTACTGCAAGTCTCTAAAAGGCACACATCCAATATTCCGTGATCTAAATATTTAGCTTTAAGGACAACCTGATGGCTATTTTCATAGAGATAACTGATTACATGTAGCTGTCATGACTTCTCACCTGTGATGCTTTCCTAATTACTTTACACTGGTTGGCCAATCTATCACTGCCGCATCTCACATACAGCTTGAGCCACAAATCATTAATATTTACATTCTTAAAATATATAGATATTTCAGTCTTCAGAATGTGATAGCATTACTTATTGTTAAAGCATGATGACCAGGTATATGCGCATATACCTGGGACAAATCCTGCTGATTATATGCAACCCTGTTGGCAAAATAAATAAATAAATAAATGAATAACTCCCCAGTAAGTGCAGTTTACTAAATGCAATTGTGACTGTATCTCACATCCCCAGCAAGTAAGTTTAGGATTAGACCACCAAAACATGGCTGCACGGTAAGTGCAGCTGAGCTTTAGGGAGAGCAAATGGTAATATTATACTACAAATGTGGGCAACAAAGCATAACTGCACAAACATTTGTAGTAAGCAAGTGTCATCTGTGCTCATCCCTGCTCAGCAGTAGTTCTTATATATCCAGTGAGGTGTGTCTGCGTCTATATCTAGAAGTCATAGCTGGGTATGAGGTCACTGTTGCAGAATGAAGCACAAACTACTTTCATCATTTCATGTATGTAAAGTACCCTCCTTAATAACCTACAGATGTAGACTTTTAGGATGGATACCCTGCATAAGATGTTGTAGTGTATTCCACAGTACCTGCATTTTACAGAGTAACTTCATCATTCTGGTCAGAGAGGGATAATATTTCGGTGTTTACACATCGTAAATTCACTGACAAAGTTGGTGTGTGGCCATCTGTTGTTCCTGGTTAGCCAACTTTGGCTGGGTCACTATTTCAGTCATGGACACATGGGTGTGAGTGCATGTCTGTTTTTTTTTTACATAACCAGTCACTTCACATTAGAAATCCATCAAGAATCACTATACCACATATTTAAACATATTGGAAGCTAGTGCATACAATAAAAGCCATATGCATTGATCTCATTTGGTAAGACTGGAAAAGTTTACTAAAAGCAGCATTCAAGTTCATGGGAAATGCATAATCTTGTGTATCTGTGTGTGTGAATGTACATGTGGGTCTGTGTACATCTCTCTTTTGTCAGTGCAGTAAAGCAGTGTCGCGATACACAGTTAGTATGTGTAAGGATGAGATGACCACAACACTAACTTTAGTGAAATAAAACAATAATACAACTTACATTTCTAATACTATACTACAAGGCTAAAATTTAAGCAGTGACTTCTGCTAATATGTCTACTAAATGCAGTAACAATGTTGCAAGTCTCTGATGTCATGTGCTGATGTTTCCATGGAATGAAAGGAATAATTGAAAAGTGTGTGCTAACAATAATGGAAATCACAAAGCACAGCAGTGACTTCTACTCTTCTGTGTACCTCAGATAAAAAAAAACATTTGTTTACCTTTGGTGAATCTAAGAAAACATTTTGCGAAAAGGCTGAAAAGTTGATGAAATAGCTGTATCAAAATACATTCTATAAAAATTATGGGCCGGATTCACGAAGGCTTGCACAGAGTCTAAGAGTAGAGTAAGACTCCAGCCAGCCAACATGTCTGCCGAGCAATCCAGGAACAGCCAGCAGGGGCGTGTAAGAGAGCTCCTAAAATGACCCTTACATGGACAATGTTAGTTTATGCAAATTACCTAATTTGCTGCTGAAAGCTATGCAAATGAGGTAAATTTGCAATCCAGGAAACACTAACCTGTCCGAGTAAGAGTAGTGTTATTTGCAGAAATGTACTCGGTTGGCAACTGAGTACCATTCTGCAAATAGCAAAACGGAGCTATGACAGCTCCAAATGAAGGATGCACCCAGTTGAGGAAGCATGCCAATGGCCAAATATATGGCCATTGGCATTTTTATCTGTTGCAAAATTATAAAAAATATTTTTTTTCCTCGATCTCCGATGTTTAAGCGTAGCGCACCACCGCGCAAACGTGCAGCGCACTAAAAACCAGAAAAACAAAAAAATAAAAGCCACAAATAGGGATTTTATTCAAAATATTAATCTGCCATGCAAGTGAATGGCATGCTGAAGACAACATGGCTACTGAGTAGTGGTTGCTAAGGGGGGAAGCCCAGTCTGAGAGATGTAACCAAGCATTAGTAGGCAATCCTATGCAAATGAGTATAAGGATAGTGAATCCCAATTTTTCCTGCCATATAAACCATGTCCCTAGAGTGTAAAAGTAGGATTAGGGGAGTAACAGAGTAGAAGATCGGTGACATCATGAGGGGGTATGTATCAAAAAGACTGTAAGCTTATTGGAGCAGAGTGGCATGTGTTTGCTGTGAGTTACTCAGGACTGGAAGAGGCGTGTCTACAGTTGTCTAAACTGAAACCCAGAAACTGAAGGTGTACTCCGTGGCTATCACTAAAGTTTCTTGCAAAGCTGCTTACACTGTGTATGTGTGTATGGGTGCGCACGCGTGTAAACCCGTCTAAGCCTGTGTGCGCATGTGTGCACCTGTGTAAGCCTGTGTAAGGCTGTCTAAGCCTGTATACATGAATGTGCACCCACGTAAGCCTGTGTAAGCTTGTGTAAGACTGTGTGCATGCATGTGCACCCATCTAAGCCTGTGTGCGCACGTGTGCACTCGTGTGCACGTGTTTGCGCTTGTTTGCGCAGCACTGCCCCCTGTGGAAACAGAAAGGGAAAAAAAGTAGTAGGAAGTTAACCATGGAGAACTAGCAGAGCTGCCTGGTGAAATCAATCAGAATCAGCCAATTACACAGGCAGTACACTAGCCCAGCCCGGCCCAGCACTTAAAACTCTGCAAACAACATTCCCCCATGTTTTTCTCAGAAAAACTGCAACACTGCAGTCTACAAAGAGAAGTGAAAACTTAAAAAGCTTAACTGAGACAAAAAAATGTTAGGGGCTGCCATTGCTGTTATAAGGCTACATGCGCAAGATGCTGAGGGTGGTGCCATTGCGAATGCTGCTGAGCAACCCACAGTGAGGAGATGGAGAAGAGTGTACAGGGCTACATGAACTGGAGATAGTGGAGCACTATAGAATGGACAGAGAGCTCCTGCAGCAAATTGTTGAGCTGTGCAGGCCACGCCTCACACACAGAACCAACAGAGGGGAAACTATCCCAGTGGAAACCAAGGTATGTGTTGGCCTAAGAATACTAGCAGCAAGTACCTTCCAGAGACCAACTGGTGATATGATGGGGATTTCACAGGCATCAGAATCCAGGGTACTGCACCGGTTCCTGAATGCCGTGTCAGCACATGTCAGTGATCATGTATATTTCCCCAATTTCCATGAGGTATTGGCCAGCAATATGTTACTCTTCCATCAAATAGTGGAATACCCTGAGGTAGTGAGTACAATTGACTGCATGCGCATACACATCAAAGCACCAGCTGGTGAGCGGGGTAGGGCCTACATCAACCACAAGGGCTTCCACTTCATCAACTGCCAGGTCATGTGTGATGCCCAGGGCAAAATACTGAATGTGTGTGCTGGCTGCCCTGGAAGCTACCACGATTCCCATATCTTGCATCTGTCGCAGCTCTACCAGACATTTTCCAATGGGGGCATCCCTGATGGTCACCTAGTGGGGGATGCTGGATACACACTGGAGTCTTGGTTGATAACACCCATCAGAAATGCACACACACCTAACAAGAACTCCATAATGAGGCACACGCACAAACATGAAATGTAATCGAGCGTGTGTTTGGGATGCTCAAGTCATGGTTCTGGTGCCTGGACACATCTGCTGGAGCCTTGCAGTACTCACCAACTACATGTACCCAAATTATCATGGTATGTGCCATGCTACACAATATGATCCTGCGAAAACAGCTGCAGCAGGAACAGCATGGGGCAGGGCCAAACAGCCCCCCACCATTGCCAAGGCCTGCACAGGCACAGCGTGACTCGGAGGAGGAACAACCTGAGCCTGCCCCAGTAGGCAGAAGGAGGTGTGCCCAGTATGCCTTGGCCTTGGCAAAGAGGCAACACATAACACATACACTGGCTCAGTAGGAACGCTGGAAATGATACCTCTCTCTGACTGCACATAAAATAAAAGGGAAGCCTAACTTGACACTAACTGTTTCCAAACATATATAGGGAGTGCAGTATGTGCGTCCAACATAGGCAGCCCTGCAGCACCACCTGAGGCATGATTGCCATGTTTTAAGCAATATAAAGCAGTGCTAAGCAGCTTTTACCAATAGCTAGTATATATAAACAAAATTGTTTGTGCAATGTTGGGCAAGGTCGGGCAAAGTTGAGCAAAGTCAGTTAAACATGTTCATATCTGCTTTACTGCTCCTTAAGCAGTCTGGTCTGCCCAGCATGAAAATAAAAAGCAGCGACAGGGCTAGAACACAGGATGCTGTGCACTATAGTCACAGTACCGAACCACTAATCCATGATAGCATTGCATTTCAGTGGCACAGACACAGCAGGACAATTGTACACTAAAGCAAATACAAAGAAACGCTGTATCATGCCCCTAAAGAGGCAAATGGGTAACTTCCCCCACACGCCTATGCAGACAGAGAACATCAGGCCAGGCGGTGTGATGTGAGTTGTGTAGGCTATGAAGTTGCAAGCTAATATACGTGACATTGGATGCTAAGATCTGTAGTACAGTAGTATGCCTCAAGCCAGTATGATAGACAACAGTACAGACTGAAATGGTGTCCTGTACATAGCATTGCAGGCATAGCAAATGTGTATAAGTGTCAGGTGAAACCCACATCCTATGTACACCCACAGTAACAATCAGGTGTGCCCCCGGGTAGAAATGTACAAAGAATAGCTGTCCCCCCTGTATGTAGAAATGTTGATAAGTCTATGCAAAGTGTCTCATGGAAGCCCTGCAGGCACAGCATGATCCCTGTTGATCTATGACACAAAGGTGAGCCCTGCTGTAAAAATACAACTTGATTTACCATACACATATAGTATAAATTTCTATACCGGGTGTGCTCACATACTCCGACAAATGTAGTAGATTTCATTCAGCATCACACTGAAAGATCATACTGGGCATGCTCACACACTTAAAGAAATGAAGCAAATGTCAGGCAGCAACATACTGAAAGGTCATACTGGGCATGCTCACACACTTAGGCTAAATACGGATGTGATAATAAGGGAGCTATGGACAAATGTGGATAGTCATCTCTACTTCCAGAAACATATTCACAAAGTGGTTGGAAAATCATGCTATGTGTTCACACAAACTGCCAAGGTCTGTGCATGTAGGTCAAAGGAGGTTCCCACTACTCAGCAGTCATCAGACCTGTCAGAGAGTACCACAACACACTTGTGATTAATCTGACTAGGCACGTTCAGCAGCTAGAAAGACCAATGAAGTACCTTAACAAGAGGATTACTGGCCTCAAATAGTTGCCCCATGCAACAAGACTGAATGTAACCCAATCTGTACACTGTTGCATACTGTCTACTCAGGAGATCTCTGCCCAACAGATAGGTCCATATCATGGTTACACTCAGATCTGTTCTGAGTTACAGCTCAATGGCACTAAATGTACAGAGCCAACTGATATTGCCAACATCCTGGCAGAGATGATCAGTGTTAACTTTACCCCCCTCTCACCCATGAAAGAGCACATCTCTATAATGGAAGACTGCAAAGTTGCTGTCATCACGGCTGCACAGGTAAAAAACACTCTCCAAAGCCAGTATCACAGCAGCCATGGGACTAGATAACTTCCCAGGATGTGTAGTATCTACTTCCCTGAAGTAAACATTAACATGGAAGGTCTGTGGCTACTGAAGTTTCCAGAGGACTGCAAACTAGGAGCCATAATTATAAACACTAAAGATGTGGACATCCTACAAAAGGGCCTCACTGAGACAGATGGCTGTTGTCAAAGCCATGGGCTCTAGCTCAATGCCAAAAGGTGCATTGTCATCCTCTTTGTTAAAAACTCTGTAGCCAAGAACTACAACATAGGTGGTAGTATACTTCACTCTGAAAGTGTGCCAAGAGACCCTGGGTCACAGGTGGACAGTGGATACAACTGTGATAATCACATTCCAACAATAGTCAGGAAACCCTCCTATGTGGCACACCTCATCACAAAATGTGTCTCATGCAGAATAGAAGAGGACATTGTTCCCCTCTACTCACTCACTAGAACTATAATAGAGTACAACGCCACTGTCACTATGTACCTCACAAGACAACTACAACAACTGGAAAGCCAGCAGCAATACATCACAAAGAGAATTAGTGGCCTGAAATACATGCCATACACAGACCATCGCAAAATGCTCCATCCGTACTCCCTTGCATATCGCCTACTCAGAGGTGTTCACTGCCTAACATACAAAGCTATGTCAAACACAGAGCTGGTGGATATGCTCCACGTAAAACACTCACAATCCCTCTGACCTTTGGACCCAAAACCATGAGTGAAATATAAAAGGAAGGGGTGTACCCATTTATCTTATGGATACCCACACCCTCAGGTTAGTGGCACAGCATGAGGCCTTGGAGACCATGCAAGTGCAACTAACATTGGGCAAAGCTGCCCATCAGATTGTAGCCTGCTACAGATCACATACCTTGTCTCAGGAACCTCACTCAGTATTCCGGAGAACAGTGGCAAATATAAAGGTCCTATCAAACACCATTATATGAGGAGATTACAACTACCCAAACACTGAGTGGTGGAATTTCTCATGTACAACGTCCTTTGCCCAATGTTTCCTAGAGTTTAAAAACTCTAACACCCTGAAACAGCTGGTCACCATGCCCACTAGAGGTAACAATATACTGGACATGATCATCACCAATATGGGGTACCAGTGTTCCACAAGAGAGATAAACCCCTCGCTAGTAATATCAGATCATTAAGTAATCACACTGGACATCCACATCCTGCCCCCCACCCAGTCAATGAAACCACTGTGAAGACATTTGCAAAAGCAAACTGCACACTTCCCAAGACCAAAGTGGAACGTTCCGAAGACCTCTTGCTATAGGATAATGGTATACAATCTGCAGAATCATTTACAAGTGCATCCTATGAGCATCTACAGGGATGCATGGAATGAGACATCACAAAGAAAACCAAGATGCACTCCTCCAAAAATAGGAAAACAATCAGGTGGTTGTTCGCCATAAATAAGCTAGACAACAGAAGGAGGAAACGAAGACATGATAGATCCAGCTTCACTAAAGGAAAGGCATCACTGATCATTATCAGGAAGAAACAATGATCGCTCATAAAATAATCCAAGGACATTTTCTAAAGACAAATAGCCAAGGAATGTAAGAATAACAACCACAAAGCCTTTGGTAGCTATACCAGACATGTAGGTGTCAACTTCCAAATATGCTGTCAGCTACTGAAAAAAGGAAAGAAATACACCAAATCAACTTTCATTGCCCACATCCAGGGGGACAAGTTCAGTGTAAACTCCCCCCCATCACCCCCAAAAGGACCTGTGTCCATCACAGAAGGATGCAGAGCCCCAGACGTCATGGACATGCAGATAAAGACAGCCCTCACCAAAGCTAAGAACACAGCATCAATGTGACTGGATGGTGTCCCAGGCTGCGTCTTATACTAGGCCCATAAGGAACTACACCCTCACCTACATTCACTGTCCAGACTCAAGCGTACCACAGGCTATGTACCCAAGGAATGGCATACACTAACAGTCATCCAGCTCCACAAAGGGGGTGCCACAACAGAACCTGGAAACCATTACCCAATATGTCTACTCAGCCTGGTCTACAGAGCTATTGAGCAAATTGTCATGGAACCCATAAACTGAGACATTGGAGACCTCCAGACACTGGACTCTACACAACTTTGCCTTGTGTAGATCCTGGCACCCAAACCTAGTTGACTTATTTCAAACAGTTACCAAGGACATAGATGGAGGTGAAAGTAGTCCACACAGCCCACCTGGACCTCACAAAGGACTTTCTACACCATTCCTCACTCTGTCATCATGGACAAGCATACCAGCTTAAACATTAACAGCTATGTCACAGGATGGTTGGCCAAGTGGCTCACAGATCAAACACACATGTTCAGAGTTGTGGGTGCCATGTCCACCTCTAAACCAGTCACAAATGGCATCCCACAGGTCTTGGTCCTGGGACCCCATCTGTTCAGTAGAGACTGCTCAGCGGTACAGGCAAGCACGGGAGGTGTATGGCTGAACAGGTTTGCAGATGAATGGTAACTGTGGTCCATAATCGACTGTACGGCTGACACAGACATCCTCCAGAATTGTCTTACAGAGACAGATACCTGGTGTCAAAACAATGCCCTCAAGCTGAATGGCAAAGAATGCATAGTCATCCCCTTTGGGTAAAACAAAGTGCACACAAATTACCTCATAGGTGGTAATCCAGTATGTACGGAGAAAGTCTTTATGGCCTTGGGGACACAGGTAGATAGCAAACTCCCCTTTGATGATCACATGGCCAAAGTGTTTAGACATTCCTTCAATGTAGCCCACCTAATGTCACCTAATGTAACTCACTTTGTATAGTCTGATGATGTCTCCATCCTACAAATATACTTGTGGAAAGGATTACACACAGTAATGTGTATAGCATGGCGTGTAAATGCATACTCCTGTAGTATCATAAGGTAATTCAGTAGGGGGCTGAATCCTGCACTTGACAAGTGTGTGTGTGTGTTTGTGTCTGGTCTCCTGGGGAAGGAGCAACCTTTTAGGAGAGTAGTAAAACACCTTAAAAGTGGTAAACTAATCTTTGTTAAGTCTAATGATGTCACCATCCTACAAATATACTTGTGGAAAAAAGAGCTCCCAGTCATGTCTATAGCACGTTGTGTTAATGTATATTTTTCTAGTATCATGAAGTAGTTAGGTAGGGGTTTGAATCCTGCGCCTGACAACTGTGTGGTCTCCTTGGGAAGAAGCAACCTTTTAGAAGAGTAGTAAAACACCTTAAAAGTGGTAAACTAATCTTTGTCAAGTCTGATGATGTCACCATCCTACAAATATACCTGAGGGAAAAAGATCTCCCAGTAATGTGTATAGCGCCTCGTGTTAATGCATACTCCTGTAATATCATAAAGTAAATCAGCAGGAGTTTGAATCCTGCACTTAACAAATGTGTGTGTGGTCTCCTGGGGAAAGAGCAACCTTTTAAGAGAGTAGTAAAACACCTTAAAAGTGGTAAACTAATCTTTGTCAAGTCTGATGTTGTCACCATCCTACAAATATACTTGTGGAAACAAGAACTCCCGCTAATGTGTATAGCACGTTGTGTTAATATGTACTCCTCAAGTGTCATGAAATAGTTAGGTAGTGGTTTGAATCCTGCACTTGACAACTGTGTGTGGTCTCCTTGGGAAGGAGCAACCTTTTAGGAGAGTAGTAAAACACCTTAAAAGTGGTAAACAAATCTTTGTCAAGTCTGATGATGTCACCATCCTACAAATATACCTGTGGAAAAAATAACTGCCAGTAATGTGTATAGTGTGTTGTGTTAATGTGTGTTCTCTAGTATCATGAAGTAGTTAGGTAGGGGTTTGAATCCTGCATTTGATGAGTGCATGCTGTATGTGTGTGTGACACTGTTGGTCAATGTGTTGTGGGTTTTGCTTTTACTACTGTATGACATATCAGTATGCATTGCACATGTGAGCTAGCTGTGTGGCAAATACATATACGTACATGTTACCTCATTTATTGCATGTGTGGGAATCCTGCTTTCTCCAAGAACACAGCTGTCATCTTTGCCAGACTGTGCTGCTGCTTCCCAGACCTTAGGTCACATCTGTATGCTTGTGACAAGGCCAGCCACTGCAGTGATCCCTGGCCTAGGTCATCCATGTCACACACACTCATTACAGTTTCCATTGAAATGTCTGAGTGAGGGTTTATGGCCGTGGTATATGTCAGACCTGTTCAAATGCAGCAAAGTTTGTCAATGATGACTATTCATTACAGGTGTACAACACCCTTTGTGGATATGCATGCAGACCCCTTATTGCTTATGTGATCCACTGAGGGATTTCAAAATACCTTTGGAAATGTGATTATCAAAGGAGAGATGACACAACACTTGGTTGCATGTACACATCAGTACCTGTTCATCATCTTGGTGGCTACTACCTATGTGGTACTGTGGGGATAATATGTTCTCTAAAGGTGGATGACTATGCTTAGTTTGGCTTATAGCTTTACAGCATGGGTTTGACAACAGGCATCTGTCTGTATGATACCCTTGTGGAGGATGTGTGTATCATCTGGAGAATGCATTATAGGCCACAGTATGCATTACTAGACATGGACGGACATATCCCTACTGTGATTGCTTGTACCTAAGAGAGCTATATGCCAAACAGGAGTGGTCTCAGTAATGGGTGTAGGTGAATACCACTGGTTACTGGCATAGTATAGTACCTGAAGGATCCAAATGTTGCTGTGTGTCCTACATCTGTGTGTCAGTTGTCAAGACAGCATCTAACAATTGGTTATGGTCAGGCTGTTAAAGTTATCTATACTACCAGAATGCAAAACAATGACAGATAGTAACAGTATCACCCACAGCACAGTGTCAGACCATGTCATACACACATGTGTCATCAGGTTCCGAAATGTGTGTAGTACAATGCATACCGGCCACCAATAGAAACTATGGAGTGTTAACACTGTGTAATACAGGGCATGTCACCCTGCCCATGTGTCCACTATGCACGTACATGCAGACAGTGAACCTCCACCATGTTCACAAATGCACACCTGCAAATCTGTGCTACACATATCCCACACATACTGTCCACTCTCTAACACATGCTGCCAATACTACACACATCAGCCAAGTGGCACATGGGTGGACAATACACTATTGGAACTAACCCTGGTGTAAACAATACTACATTGACAATCATAGCTTTAATGCATCATGTCTGCTCAGCTACACCTTCAAACACATCATTACACTCTACTGCTGATGACATGCTAACATTGCTATACTGCTATAAAGTCACCCTGTGCATCAGCACCATGGTAGCCTGTTCCTGCATCAATGTTACAGATGACAGGAGGTGGCAGAGGTTTCATCATATGCACAGGGTGTGTTGTTGGTTTTCCAGAGGCCTACAGTGAGCCATCCAATCAACATGTATGTGTGTGTGTGTGTGAGGGGCAAGAGCACTGCTATGGGACAATGTTGATGTAATGTGTGCGGGTATGTGTTAGCCTTAGGTGTGTGGTTTATGTGTGTGTGTATCTGCATGCACACAGTTCCACCATGTGGCCACCATATACGGGTATTTGTGGGACAGCCACAGACTGTACCTGCCAAACTTTACAGATCACCATCTCTGGCCATGGATACGGTGCCTGTGCCTGGCAGGGGTGCTACTGACACTATCAGGTACTAAGCCAGACTGTGTACTATCCCCAGAGGTAGATGGATGTACACTGGACCCAGGTCCCTGCTGGGACTGTCCAGAGCCACGTGCATGTGGTCTTCTAGGACATTCTATGGACAGCCGACCCCCAACATTGCTGGGGCTGGTACTGGCACTACGGGAGCGGCTGTGACTTGATGGACATCTGTGGTGGCTGCCAGCTGCTAATGTTGCTGGCATACATCCACGTCGATGACTCAACTGTCCCACACTGTCCTGACACGTGGACATGACATTGCGGAGGATATCTAATGTCTTTCCCCAATGTCTATCAGTGACCTCGGTGTAATTACAGATGGCACCTGCTAGGTCACGGATACTGTCAATGACAGCAGTGTTATGTGCCCTCTGTGCCCTTAGTCCCTGTCCGGTGTACCGTTCCATACGTGCCTGTGCCTCCATGACAGCCTGGAACATGCGTGAGGTTGTAAGACCTGTGGCACATCTGCCAGTGGCATGATGAGCAGCAGTGCTCTAATGAGAACCCCTGGGCATCTGCCTATGTGGTACCCTTCCAGACATCTGGGTATGGCTGCTGTGTCGGGATGCATGTGCCATGGATACCACACTGTCCTGGCCAATGCCAACTGTACACTGTCCCTCAGCTAAGGACATTGGCAATGGATGTATTGGCAGTATGACTGTGTGCATGGATGGGGTGGACACTTGTGTACTGTCGATTGGTGGCCCAACGACAGACCCTGGCAAACATGCCTGTACCTCATCACACCTATCATCAGTATCACTATTTTGCTCAGTGACATCAGTTTCCCTGCTGCAGTGAACCAGCCCAAAGTCAGCACTTGTGAGAGGAAGACAGGAAACACACTTTACGACCTGTACATGATGTCGGCACACATGCACGCATGAACACATGCACACATGCCACATGCACACAAATGCACTCCTCACTAAAACAGACACACACACACACACACACACACACACACACACACACACACACACACACACCACCACCAGCAATCCAGAACATACTCAATAGAGGATGATGGTGGGGTACAGTATCACAAAGCAAACAGTTATATCACACGTGTCAGCATGCAGGACGTGTGTTTCCCAACAGCATGCAGTGCGGGTGTTGACAGCCCTTGCCAATAACACTATACATATCTTTGATGCATGTGTGTTGTTGTTCAGTGATTGGCCTCACCCTGGAATGCACTGTGTACATGGACACGACATTGCTGTGCATGTATTAAAAGCTCTGCAATGTCCTGTGCACCATCTCTTATAGGTATACATACCATGGCTGGATGTGTATCTGTGTGTCACATAGATATCCATTTCTGATTAGAGCATTTGTGTCTTTAACAGATAATTGTGGACACGGGTTTAGCACATGCAAGCTATGTATACACACAGGATGAGTGGTGCATGTGTACCTGATGGAATACCATTGCTCAACATAGCCACTGTACAGTGGTTATGGTGACTGTAGGACATATTGTGGACATGCCAGTGCCAGACATGACATGGCATGCTACAACACAACTGCAACATTAAACATCACACAGACACAGTGTGTGTCATGTGACCTATGCATTCAATAGCATTACAAGACGTATATGTGTCACTTTGTACAAATGGTGATTGCTATGCATATTGTGTATAGGTGCTTATGTTTGCACACACACAACATTGAGGTGCATAGCAGGTAATGCTATGTGTAGTACTGTGGTCACTGTAACAGGATGTGGTGTACTACCATGAGCCATCATCATTCAGCATCATGTGGTCACTCAAGGCTACCAATGTCTGCCAGACTGACACATACCATTCTGTACCGGAACTTCAGTACCATGGCTACATTCATCATTTCACAGCCAGTTGTTACATGGGTTTGTAAGGTGCACAAAAGGGGGCATTGCCTAACATGAATGTGTTATGTGTTGAAGAGTGTCGCACAGCCACATGTAAGGCATCTACCCCTCAGGTATATTATGTGTGCTGTGTGGATGACGTTTGGGATATTGTAGTGTGACCTTACAACGGGTGTTTGAATATGCCATGTGTAGCATGTTAATGTGTACTGCGTATGACAAAGTTGTGTATGTTGTGTGCATGTGTATTGACTCTGCCTATCCAATGTCCACTACAGTGTTGCCACAACTGTGTGGGATGTACTGTGTATTGTATGTGTTTTAGGCAGCTACGTGTACATTGCCTACACCTCACCTATGTCATGCACATTTAATTAGCAATATTAAAGGTAGAACACACTCACTAGCATGGATCTGCTGCCTTGCTGTCACACCAGAGGGACCTACAAGGACATGAGACACTTTGTCAGTGGCAACAACTGTGGCATTTTCTACTGTGTGTTTGCAGTCTTACAGTAGTACAACGGTTGACAGTCACAGGCCTACAGATTATATTCCGAATTATTAGTATTGCACAACACTAGGCACATCTCATATAAGCTTGCTCAACCAATAGAGGTAACAGTAGTCTACAGCTATGCCATGTTACCTGCATGTTCCATGTCAACTTGCTGGGTGGCTCCGGCCACCATGATGACACATGTTACTTGTTGTGGTTGTTGTTGGCCGGGAGCCACCTGGCTCAGGAGCAGCTCCTCCACTCTGGTGAGGGGGGGATGGATGGCTACCACCCCACCTGTGGCAAGCTGTTGTCTGCGGATATCAGATGCATGCTGCCGGACATGTCTAAGTAAATCCATGCAGTGATGTCGTACCTGCTCATAAGTCCGGTTATGCATGCCTATTTCATTTATCCTACGGTCAACATCTTGCCACAGTGCAGTCCACTCATGCTGGTCCTGGCTGGTTCTGGAGAACAGCAGAGCATAGTGCTGCACCAGGCTGGCTGTGATATGTTCTTCCTCCGCCGTGGTATATGCAGGATTACGATGGTGGGACATGACCCTGGAAGACAATGAAACAATATGTGTGAGCAAGTCACATTCTAAAGTACAGATATCAATTAACTGCCACATATAACAACCTATTGACTGTCAGAAGATACACACTTTCAATACCACATATCAGTTCTCAACCCACAACTGCCTGACAGTGCCTGGCACACTCTGGCACACTCTATATATCAATCCATACCTCATACCATGCTTTTTGACCCCAAAATTCAGACTGAACCACAAAAGGAGGGGGAGTATCAATATTTGTCAAAGATTCACACACCTCCAGGTTGGTGGCACAGCACGAAGCATCTGAGACTATCCATGTGCAACTAACAGTGGGTAAAACTGCCTCCCAGTTTATAGCCTGCTACAGACCACCTTTCCAAACCCAGGAACCCCACTTGGCCTTCCTGAGAACACTGGAAAATATGAAGGTCTCTCCAAACACCATTATATTGGGCGACTTCAACTACCCAAACATAGACTGGGAGCATTACTCTAGCTCCAACACCCTAGCCCAAAGGTTCCTAGAATTTATAAACTCAAATGCTATGGAACAACTGGTGACCACTCCTACAAGAGGGGAAAACATACTGGACCTGATCATCACCAACATGGGGACTCTATGCTCCAGACCAGAAGTGTATCCCTCACTGGTAAGATCAGACCATAAATTAATCTCACTGGATATCCACATCCCGTCCCCACCCCCTGCCCAGAAAACCACAGTGAAAAACTTCTCTAAAGCAAACTTCACACTACTCAAAACAGAGGTGGAATCCTTCAAAGCTCCCGGGCCTGTGGATAATACGGCCCAGACCGCAAAATCCTTTATAAACGCAGTCTATGAACACCTTCAGGAATGCATGGATCATGCGATCCCAAATAAAACTAAGACCCAATCCCCCAGAGACAGGTATCCTGTCTGGTGGACCCCAGCCATAAACAAACTATACAATAGAAGAAGGAAGTTACTACATGATAGAGCAAAATCCCAAAAAGGGAAGGCACCTCTGATCAGTATTAGCAAAAAACTATGGGTACTCATAAAATCATCGAAGGCCAACTTCGAGAGAAAAATTGCACAGGACACTAAAGATAATCACAAAGCTTTCTTTAGTTATATTAGGAACCTGGGTGGAAATTCCCAGATATGCTCAGAATTAGTCCAAAATAACAAAAAATACACTGAACCCACAGACATTGCCAACATCCTAGCCGGCAGGTTCAGCACAAACTTCTCTCCCCCTCCCCACCAAAAGAGCAAATATCTATTCCAGCAGAGTGCTGCCCTCCTGACATCTCAAATGCTCAGGTAAAAAACGCCCTCTCCAAAGCAAAAAACACAGCATCAATGGGACCAGACGGTGTCCCAGGCTGCGTCCTACATGAACTCCAAGATGAACTGAACCCAAACTTAAAGCTACTGTTCAATCTCAGCCTTACTACAGGATATGTACCCAAAGAGTGGTGTACAGCAACAGTGGTCCCTCTCCACAAAGGTGGAGCCTCAATGGATCCTGGAAACTATCGCCCCATAAGCCTGACTAGCTTGGTCTACTAAGCTATGGAAAGGATCATCATGGAACTCATAAATAAAGATATTGGGGACCTACAGACACTGGATCCTACCCAGTTTGGCTTTGTTAAGGGCAGATCCTGCCTCTTAAACCTGGTTGATTTCTTTGAAACAGTCACCAAGGCCATTGACGAAGGGAAGGTGATCCACACAGCCTACCTGGACCTCGCAAAAGCCTTCGATACAATACCCCACTCGGGCATCATAGATAAGCTATCCAGCTTAAATATAAACCCCTATGTCACTAGATGGGTTGCAAACTGGCTCAAGGACAGAACCCACATGGTTAGAATTGCTGGAGCCATGTCAGACTCCAAACCAGTTATGAGTGGCATCACACAAGGCTCAGTCCTGGGACCTCTCTTGTTCGGTATATATTTCTCGGAGGTACAGGCCAACATGGAAGGACTGTGGCTGACTAAGTTTGCAGATGACTGCAAACTGGGCACCATAATCAACTCTCCAGCTGACACAAGCATCCTCCAAAAGGGTCTCATAGAAACAGACAATTGGTGCCAGTGCCATGGCCTCAAGCTAAACGCCAAAAAGTGTATAGTCATCCCCTTTGGCAAAAACAAAGTGCCCACAAATTACCACATAGGTGGTAATCCATTAAGTACGGAAGAAATAATTAGGGACCTGGGGACCCAAGTTGATAGTAATCTATCATTTGACAACCACATGGCCAAAGTGGTTAGAAAAACATTCTATATAGCCCACCTAATCATGAAGGGATTCACATCTAGATCAGGGGAGGTCATTGTGCCTCTTAACTCATCCCTCATCAGGCCCATAATTGAGTACAATGCCCCTTTTGGGATGTACCTTACCAGACACCTGCAGCAACTAGAAATACCCCAAAAATACCTCACCAAGAGGACCAAAGGGCTCAAACAGATGCCATATGCTGCCCGGTTGAAGAAACTCCAGCTCTACTTGGTTGCTTACCGCCTGCTTAGAGGCAATCTGTGCCTGACATATAAAGCCATGTCCAACCCGGAATTAATGGACATGCTGCACCTTAGAAAATCCAAATCCCATCAAGCTACGCGCTCGAGGGACTTGAACCTCAGCACAGAAATAAATAGGACATGCTGGAGGGACAGATTCATAACCCAGAGGCTCCCTTCACTCTGGAATAAAATCCCAGTCCAGTTTAGGCAGAGTTCATCACTGACTCTCTTCAAGAGGAATCTGGATGAGTGGATGGGAGATCATAGATTTACCCCAGGTATCACTTCTGTGTCACTGTTAGACAGAGGCACAGTAAACTAAACCTCGGAAAAGGGCATAGTAAAATTAATTTAAATGGGTGGCAAAAGCCAAACACACTCTGGCTAGGCTTACAAATGCCCTAGGGCAGATAGCCTAGTACAAACCTATGAACCTAAACCATGTTTTGCACAGCAACAAAGTTAAAACAGTATGTAAGACTATACAACAGTACATGGCACACTGTATGAGACACAATGCACCACCTAGCCACAGGGGGTATATATCATGCTAACGCATCATGAAATATGTAATCCATTGCAATGATTGTAAAGTCCAGTGACAGTATTACCAGTATACCACACTAGTTGTTTATGGCAGACCCCTGCCTAACATATGTGCACATTCGTTAATATAGGTGGCATACTGCTGTACTATTCTATACATGTTGCTAGCTATGCCGTTATATCCTGTAACACATATATGACTGAGGCCATGGTACAGGCATATCCACACACACATCTGACATACATACCAGACACATAGGTATGGCAACCCAGGTGACCTTTACCTGTGTACTTTACAGTACTGTGTGTCAGTAGTTACGAGACCTTATGCCTGAGGTATGTAATCTGTGAGGACCGCAGGGAACACACGAAACAGTGGTTCCAATAAATGTGGATGTACACCATACTGTGCTGTTTAGGCATACAGCTTCAGGTAGTACTACAGTTCATACAGAAGTTGGATTCACCAGCAGTAAGACTCAATAAGCATACATGTACTGCTTTAGCCTACAATGGGCACCCCAGTCGACAACAAGGGACTATGTCAGACCGTATGGCATGCTGCTTTTTCTGCCTAAAAATTGCATACACATCTTTTGCTGGGATCATAGCTAGGACACAATACCATGACAGAAACAGTTTCCCACTAAGCTATCACACATATACCGAACTCTGACACATTCACCAACACATTCACCACCACACTCAGTCAACCTCACATAGCAATTATTGCAACAAGTACATGTGGGTGTGTATCACTTCATAGGTAGGTAAGAGGCTATTGGCCCTAGGGCCTATCGAAGTCTAGCCATACACTACCCTGGCCTTTGACACACAGGTAATTACATTTCACATGGCCCTGTCAAGCAGAGACACAGACGTGATTGCCTGGGTGTATTCACTGCCTCCCATACAATCTTCAGGATTATTTATGATGACTGCTTATTAGGAGCTTTGTTTGCTGTGGATAGTTGGTTTCTTCCGGAGTATGGGATGTCTCTGAGATAGGAATCTATCTCTCCAGCATGTGCTGTTTATTGTGGTCAAAAGGTTTGGGTCTCTAGAGCGTGTAGCTCGTAGAGATTGTGATCTATTTACGTGGTGCATGTCCAACAGCTCTGGGTTTGACATAGCTTAGTATGTTAGGCAGAGGTCACCTCTGGGTAGGCGGTATGCGACACAGTCTAGTTGTGGGTTTGTGAGATGGTCTGCATAGGGCATCTGTCTGAGGTCAGTATTACTCTTTGTGAGGTATGTCTGTGTCATTTCCAGTTGATGTAGATGTCTTGTGAGGTACATACCACATGGGGCATTGTACTCTATAACAGGCTTTATGTGTGATGAGTAGAGGGGAACACTGAACTATATTTCCCCTGGATGACACACCTTTTGTGATGACGTGTGCCACGTAGACAGATGGCATGACTAGTGTGGCACTGTGATCATCAGAGGAGAGACTACTGTCCACCTGTGTCCCATGGTCTCTTGTCACACCTTCAGTGCTAAGTAGACTACCACCTATGTGGTAGTTAATGGGTAGAGATTTGGCAAGAAGGAAGGGATGCCAATGCAGTGTCAACATTGAGCATGAGTCCATGGCATTGTCACAGGCATCTGTTGCAGTAAATATGACCCAGTCTCTCTCTCTCTCTCTCTATATATATATATATATATATATATAGATATATATATATATATATATATATGTGTGTATATATATATATATATATATATATATATATATATAGATATATATGGATATACACACATACATATAAACATCCATTGGTGTACATATAGAGATACATATAGGCATATATACAGTCCACCTTTCATGGTGGGGATATCAATTATGCAAAGGTTGTGAGGTATACAGTTATGTCATAATATTGCACAGTGTTGTGCGGAATGCATTGAAGGTGTTCTCAGCCCATGTAGCTTTAGCAGGCCTCACTGGCTGCAACACTGCAGATCTGACGAATCATACCCACAACGTTTAACCACCACATGTCATATACCAGCACTGTATGTTGTCTTGTTTGCCACACACTACAACCTACATAGAAATATGCACATAACAACCTTCAACAACATATATATTTCCACCCTTCAAAAACAGTTGCAGTATGTCCCTTGCTCTATACACATGCACAGATGCTAATGTATCTGACACAGACAGATCTCTCCGTATGTGTGTGCCATACACACACAAGGTACACACTGTTGTAAGTTCATGTACCTCACAGCTGACCTGTTGGGCCTTGCTGCAATATGAACAGGTGTCACATGTGAGCACACAGTAATATTAGAGGGTGTATATATAGCTGCAAATGCTAGGTTAGCATGCTAGCCTGGTACAGCTGTTGCCAATACTAAGCTACACGTTAATATGGTTATCATGCATTTGTTACTCTGTCACATCCATGTTTACATAACCGTATGGGCTACTCACCCAAACAGACATTGTACACACTACTATACAGAACACAGATAACATGGAGCAGATGTTTGACATTTAATGCTGAACTACATATGTCACAGTCACATCCCACTGCACACAGCTACACACTCATTTCTCCATGCCAGTAGTTATGCAGGGCATCTGTGCATTGATACGTACTGCTGCCACATATGGATGATTCAAACTATCTAGAGTACTCTTCATAAACATCTACTACATGCCAGTAAAAACATAGCTGTTACATACCTTTCCTTTGTATGTGTTCGTATTTGCTGTTGTATATCTTGAATTAATTTTCAAGGTATATTTGTTTTTCGATATACGTTTTCTTTTCAAAATATTATTTAATTTTAAATATTTTTTTCAATATATTTTTTATTTCAGTATGTATTTTTTTTCAATATATTTTTATTTCAATATATTTTTTCTTTTTCAGTATATTTTTTTCAATATATTTTTTTTCAATATATTTTTTTTGCAATATAATTTTTTTTATTTTCAGCATATTATTTTGTTTTCAATATATTCTTTTTGTTATCTTTTTTTTTCAATATATGATTTTTTCTTTCAATATATTTTCTTTGGATCTTTTTCTTTTTTCTGCTGCAGCTGTTGTCTGCCTCTGCGTGCGTGCGTGTCTCTCACTCTCCCTCTGTACCTGCAATGAAATGATTGCATGTGTGGACAGCAAGTACAGCCTGCTTTTATAGGTATCTGCACATGTGCATGTGATGGCCTCTGTACCAATTGGTGGCCACCATTTGGCAATTGCATGCAGCCTGCTGTGTGGTACTTGCAGTACTCACTGTCATAGCAACCCAGTGCTATAAATTGCTAAGTCAGGTAGGCAAAGCCCTTTCAGATTTCCAAAGTGGGAACCATGCTTGATTGCTGTGGACACCGTAAGTCAGAAGGTTGGTATACTTCTTCTAACTGTTGCTAGGGGTGTAGCCAGTGATTTGAATGTTGTACTCAGACCTGAATGTTGCCACTTCCAGTACACAGTTGACAGTGTAGAATTGTACTCACCTCTACAAATGCTAACACAAGATACATGGGAGTATGTAGTTTCTTTTCTACTTATACAATTAGCTGCCATACATACGTAGTTATTGAGATGTTTTTATTTGGCACATGAACTGTTTGGGAACTGCTATACTGTGGAAATTAATGTACTCACTTCTGCGCAGTTTGTGCTTTTTATTTTGTTGACATTATCACAGGATGCTCATGAAAACTGAACAATTCCAGTACTGAGTATGCCTATCTACATCCTTGCTGGACTCTGGACACACAGGCATTTTGTATGTTTGAGTGGGGATTGTCCTGCGATGATACTGTGTGGGGGTTGTAAAGTGCTGCTGTACCATTATTTACTGCTAGAATGGCTGGTTCTGTTATCACAGTCATGTAATGCGATTCCACGACAACTGCTGGTAAAGTTCCACAGAACAGGTTTTGTGTTATGGCATTCCTATCTTTCCTTTACATTCACTCATTCTGATGCATTCTATATATATTTCAGCAACAACCTGTTATATATCTACTGTGGCTTAGTGGTACTTCATGCAGTTTAGTGTGTCCAAGGTCCGGGGTTCGAGACTGACAGTGGTGTTTTATTTTGCTGATGAGCAAAACAAGGGCCCTCACATGCAGGTTGACTAAGGCACTTTTAAGCAGTTGTAAGCAGGTTTGCGTGGGTTTGCATGATGCTTAGCAATACTTAGCTAAGCACACACATGCGCACACTCGTGCAAACCCGCTAACTACTGCTTAAAAGTGCTTACTCCCGCTAAACCCCGCGCTAATTTTTTTTGAAAGAAAAGAAAATGGGGAGATAGGAAAGTGGTGAAAAAGGGGCACAAAAAGGGTAAGACAGTAGGGAAAACAGATAGGGATGTGCAGGATGGGTGTAGGGAAGGTCCATAGCTGCCCATTTCTTCCACCCCTGAGAGAGGGGTGAGGACAACAACGTATGTTGTACTGCCAATTAAATTTCAGACATGTGTGCAACATGGGCAGCTATGTATGGGGAGTAATTTTTTTGTTGGAGCAGACTGCCCATTTTTTTTTCAGGTGAGAGTGGAATGTGGTGTAGGGGAAGTAGGTATATTTGGGGAGGTAGGTTGGGGAGGTACACAGACAAGACAACCAAGATGGATACAGGGGTGGAATATGACACATGAGGTGGGTGAACACCATTGACGGGGAAGGATGTTTGGAAATCGCAAAGCCCATGAGCCCACAGATGGCAACAATGCAACTGAGATCCTCACCCATGGGCAGTCACCACTGCACCTTCACAGCCCAGAGGGTGGCTGTGCTGGGGGCTGCGTAGGAGGGGCAGGCTCACCCATGAGTTGTGTCACTCTCGCCTCGAGCTGGCGTAGAGGATCAATGACTGAACGCTGGATTTCCCTATGCATCACAGCCCGGACCATTCAGAGGGTGATAGGTGGCCCTCCTCTGGCCATGCTTGCATGGGGGGATGAGCCCCATCCCCTGCAGTGCTTCCACCCAAAGGTGGCACAGAGCCAACAGAGGAGGAGGTCCCGGGCTGGGCACCGGACCTGCTGGTGTCAGGTGCCATCGCCAGCTAAGGTGGGACAGGTGGGTCCGCTGGGACCGGCCTTCCCATACGTTCTATGTTTAGTAGAATTTAATGATGATATGGGTTGGTAACAGCCAACAGCATTCCAAATTAGTTGTAACAGCATGCAGTAATATTCCCATTTACCCAACACACCAGAGTTCCAACTGTTGAATAGCAAGCATAACACATGCATATATAGAACAACAGTGGAATTCCAATAGCATGCAGGATTTATTGGTGGCAACAGGCCACCAAGATTGTAGTGTTTGAACAGGGCACATGCATCAAAGTAAATGCAGATATTGATAAAACAATAGGACATATGCCCCAACAAATGTTTTGAGATTAGACATACCCATTGAAGTGTGGAATTGCATTGTTTATGCACATACAGTAGGGTGTAAATGATATTTCCATTAACATCGTATATGTACTTATAGTTTACACTGCATTCCTACTGACTGCAGGTGTATATCCCCTACATATATTATTACACTCAGCAACGTGCATTAAGTGGTGTTATGGATTTGGCTAGTTCCTTATATACCTGACCTGTATCTGACATACAAACTGTGCAGGATGCAGATGTTACTGTTACGTATTTATATATTTTATTTATATTTATATATCTACATATCTGGATGTGTTCAGGTGACATTATCAGTTATATTTCTACAGCCCCCTACATTTCTAGCAGCACACTGACATTTCTGGGGAACACATTAACAAGCTACCCGTGTGCCAGATTTACCTATGCATGCCAGCCATTAACCAACAGTTGAGGACTGTATATATGCTTCACAGCTACTGGCACTCCCTTCATCCACTTTATATGGGCCTGGCCAAGTGTGAGTTGACAACGCTTAATACAACAGTACTATTTATATAATGCAAGAGTACAACAACATTTCAAAGTAAGTGACACAGACACACTCCAGGAATTATACCTTTATTAATTACATTACACACTTTTCTAGAGGCTCTCCCATTTATTTGATATTACAGTGCATGCAGAGGACTTATTCAAGACGTATTATACCTTTATTAATGGGTTACAACACTCATTTTCAGGCTCTCTCACTTATTTTATATAACAGTACATGCATTGGAATTATTCAGGGCTTATTATGCCTTTATTATTGGGCTACAACACTTTTTTTCAGGCTCTCTCACTTATTTTATATAGCAATACATGCAGAATAATTACTAACCTTCCTGGTGGCACAGCCTTAGCAGCCTGTCTGCATAGGCTTGCTGATTCACAGCATGGACAC
Organism: Protopterus annectens; assembly: GCF_019279795.1. Lineage (NCBI taxonomy): Eukaryota > Metazoa > Chordata > Ceratodontiformes > Protopteridae > Protopterus > Protopterus annectens. Next base: position 292,373,774 of record NC_056734.1, on the reverse strand, counting down.
CTGCAGCTGTGAAGTAAATGAAGGGATATTGAGCATACCTGTCCATTATATAGACTGCAATAGCAATTCTTACATACTCCATTCCATGGCTACCTACTCAGTAGTGGGGCATTTTCATTTCCACGGGCCTCCTGTATACATTGGTTCAGTTGGCCTGCTTCCGTCTCTTCAGGTCTGCATGGTGGTGTTTGACCTGCTCACCATTCCGAGGGACACCTGTGGCACTGGTGAGATCATGTGCTAAACGGTCCCAGGCTTCCGCTTTGTACTCAGTGCCTTTTTTAACTGGCCCTGCAGGCATCTTGCATCATGATGATGGACGAGGAGCCAAACCATCAGTTTTGACTCCTCAATGCCCCACCGGTGCTCTTGAAAACAAGAGCCCTCTCCAGCACCGGCCATTCTGACTGCAAATGGGAGCTACAACCAGTTATGGTGATTATTCCCACCTGTGGAGCTTAAATATGCCTCATTTCCCGCACTTATTTGTGATTGGCTGGTTTTGAAATATCTCAGCTGAGTGCACACCTGCTTAGCACTGAGTAAACTTTGATTAATATGTATATGTATGTTGACAGTACCTGAAAAGCAAAAGCTGTCATGGCTTAGTGGTTCAGTACTGTGATTATGGTGCACAGTATCCCAGGTTTGAGGCCTGTCATTGCTTTTTATTTTACTACTGGCCTGACCAGCTAGGAGGTGTGGCTGTATTTAGCTGACTTTGCTCAACTTTGCCCAATGTTGCTCTACGTTGCTCTACATTGCCCGACGTTGCCCGATGTTGCACTAGTTAGTGCAGTGCGCAGCTCCGCGCAAACATGTTTTGTTTGCGCTAGTTGGCATGATGCGCAGCTACGCACAAAGCCATTGCGCTAGTTAAAGCAGTGCTTAGCTATGGGCAATTATTCTTAAATGTGCTTAATACTGGTAAACATTGCTTAGCAGAGCTTCACATTGCTTAAGATAGGTTACTTATGCATTCATTAGTATACATGACCATTTCACCTTCTTATATATATTTAAAATATTGTTCACTACTACATAGGCCATTTCAATGCATTTTAATAAAATTTAAAAGGTAAATGTCAGGAATTATTTTTATGCACAGATTTCCTACAGAAAATAGAAAGGAGAGTAGTGGGACTCGAACCGGGAATGCCTCCTCTTTGTGCGAAGGCTCTACAACTACGCTATTGCTATTTGGCTTAATTTGCATATAAGTGGTTTATTATCCTCTTCGATGTCTAAACTGCTAACTGTAGCTAAGCAATGGGCACACCCGCGTACACATGCACAAATACGGGCAGCTATATCGGGAATGATAAAAAAAAAATAATTGTTTTACATTTTATTTCATTTGTACAGGGGTTTTGAATGTGGGGGAGTGTAGTGTTGGGGGTATACACATTTGAGAGGACTCGCTCATATCTGCTGACATTTACAGATTTAGACAGTTGCAGGGGCATGGATATTTGGACTGCTTGGCAGTCTGACATGCACCCTGCACTCCTACACACTCCGTGTTAGCCTTGGAGTTGAGTCAGCGCGCCCTCATGAATATGCATGGCGTGCTGACGTCATACTCTTAGGCTGCCATTTCCGAGTAAGACTCAGTTAGTCTTACAAGGAGGATTACTGAATCCCACCCTATATCTGTCCCATTTAAGTATAGAAATGCATTTGGATGTTTTCTTTGGTCAAATGATTGGATAGCATCACAAAGAAGAGGTTATTTGACCTTACGGTCCACTGAATGACAGGTAGCTTACATTCTTCTAAGCTGGGAATTGCTGATTGAAAGCTCAGTGTCTGCTATTCTAAAAGTGTAATAGTTCTGGTTTAAGCACTTGGGATACAGGCCAGTTATTTTGCATTAAGAAGGTTTGTGATCAACTCTTGTGGGAGGAGAGGCTGGATTCTGCCCTTCTGAGCTGAGAATTTCTGGTCACAGGCTTATTGTGCCTGCTTATTCGAACTGTTTCTTTCTGAAATTGGTGCGCCTTGTTGCTGTAGCATAGGACCAGATTCAGGCCTGCTGAATCTAGCTTTGTTTGTATAACCTGAGCACTGATCCAGGCCATCTTTTTTGGAGAAGGTTCCCCTGCACCCTAGTAGCGGGAGTGTGCAGTTATAACTTGTCTGATTGAAGAATGCTGGAACAGGGCTCAGTTTTGATTTTTTTCTGGTTAATTGGGTAATTTGTTTAAATCAGATTGTTTGTTTTCTATTGCTATTGTTTATATATATATATATATATATATATATATATATATATATATATATATATATATATATATATTAAAATTGCACTTTATCCATCTGCTTTTACTGTATTTGTGTTTCTTCCTACTTTATTACTAGGGGCATTGACTACAACTCTGAACTGAGATATATAACAATAAGCATCTTTTTATGTGCATGTAAAATGTTTTTTTTATTGTATCTGCTTTATTTTCTGAAAAAAAATGTATATATATCCTTGTTTCCAGCCTTTCTAAGCTAGTATAGTCCAGTTTTCAGGTTAGTGCTGAATTCAGGGTTGTGTTACAAATCTCTGTGTTTGCCCATATTTTACTTGGATAGAAGGAAGTTTCTCTGTTCACCTGTGAGAGAGGGGAGCTGTGAGCAGTCTATCTATCCCTGGAGGAGTGGTTTCAGCCCAGAAAGTAGTAGTTCATTGGCCATTTTGGACTAATTTCTCTTTCATTTCCCTGCTATAAAAAATGCATTTGCCCGGTTTTGCGTGCCGGGCAGCACCGGTTAGCTAGGGTGTAACTATTCCCAACTCCACAAAGCCTCCGCTTCAAATTTTCCCTTGGAACTAGATGAACTTTCAACTTAAGCACTCAAGCCATTCATTTCTCAGCCCAGCACTTGCTCAAAACTCATAGCAAGCACTTATAAACCCTAGCACTACAGAAGGACAAGGCCCTCTATTCGACCTTATCAGCCATTCAGTAAAACAGTTTACTGAACCTATCGAGGCATGTCCAAAGGGCAGTTTCAGGTGTACTCTCCAGTCCAACTAGTGAATCTGGGCATTTTGAGGCAATGTTACAACTGCCTCATGTACACAGACAACCCTCTCCTCCTACCACCAAACACTAATACATGTGAGAGATGCAGTTATACAGCCAAACTGGAGGCTAAGTTTTCTAACCCAACACTGGATCAGACAGTCAAAAGGAGAAGGGAAATACTGGCATTACACCACCAGTCTCACATAGACCTATTAAACCAGCACCGGCAAAAAACACATGTAAATACATGAAAACATACTCAGAGGCTCGAAATAAAAATCTGCAAAAGCAACAAATGCCTCCAAAGCAGACATCCAAGCAACCTCCACCCCCCAACACAAACCATGAAACACATACTTCACAAAACCAGTGTGCCATGCAATCACAGCCCTCAAGGCAAAATAACATACCCAACACACTAGTAATAGGTGACTCTATAGTCAGACACACTGACGTCCCACTCACTAGGCTAAATAAGGAGAAGGTTATTGTTAGCTGCCTGTCGGGTGCTAGGATCCACCACATAACACAAGCACTCAGGTCACTCCAGAAAAGTACACATACGACTCTGTCATTGTCCATGTTGGTGTGAATGACCTGAGACGTATCTCCCTTGACTACATGAAAAAATACATGGAAGAGCTCTCTGATAACATAGCCCAGGCCGGTATGACCCTGACTCTGAGTAGCATCCTGCCCTCACCAAGAATGATACCACGGTATAAAGAAAAAATTATCAATTTCAACAATTGGCTAAGTTTCTGGTGTCATTCAAAGGGGATCCAGTGTCTTCTTGCCTGGGATGACATGCTCAACAAGCCACGCTGCTTCACTAGAGACGGCTTGCACCTGTCACCCTTAGGCTTTCGAATACTGGCAAAGGCTCTTGCCACCCTCATAGTGCCTTTTTTAGGCAGGGCTCAAAAGACAAACCCAACACTGTAAATAGCACAAGTAAAAAAATTCTGAGGGTAATACTACTCAATGCCAGAAGTCTAAACCTCAAAATGCACGCACTCAAGGCACTCTTCAGTATGGAGAAAATCAATATATGTGCAGTAACAGAAACCTGGTTTAAGGCTCCAGAGAGCACCCCAGCACTACCAGGCTACAACTCATACCATACATTTTGGCCACAGAACCCGGACTGAAATACAAAAGGCGGGGGAGTATCCATATTCATCAAGGATGTCCACACCTCCAGGTTAGTGGAACAGCAGGATGCTTCAGAGATTATCCACGTGCAACTAACAATGGGCAAAACTGCAATTCAAATTGTAGCTTGCTACAGATCACCCACCATGTCCCAGGACCCACATTCTGCATTTCTGGAAACACTGGGTAATATAAAGGTCCTAACAAACACCCTAATATTGGATGATTTCAACTACCCAAACATTAACTGGGAGAACTACTCAAGTACTAACTCCCTTGCCCAACATTTCCTAGAATTTATAAACTCAAATGCCCTGGAACAACTGGTCAACACTCCCACCAGAGGTGACAACATGTTAAACCTGGTCATCACCAACATGGGTGACCGGTGTTCCACACAGGAGGTCAACCCCTCGCTGGTTAGATCTGACCATAAACAAATCACTTTTGTTATCCACATTCTGACCCCACCCCCCGGAAATGGAAACCACAGTGAAAAACTTTTCAAAAGCAAACTTCCAGTTACTTAAGATGGAGGTGGAAAGTTTCAAAGCCCCCATGCTAAAGGATAATGCTGTCCAAGCTGCAAAATCCTTTACTAATGCATTCTATGGGTACCTACAAGAATGCATGGATTTTGCTATCCCAAGCAAAACTAAGATTCACTCCTCTAAGAAAAGGAAACCAGTCTGCTATACAATAGAAGGAGGAAACTAGTACAGAAAAAAGTAAAATCCCAAGAACAGAAGACATCCCTGATCAGTATCAGCAAGAAACTACGATCCCTCATAAAATCATCCAAGGCGAGCTTTGAAAGAAAACTTGCCAAGGACTCCAAAGATAACCACAGGGCATTATTTATCTATGTCAAGAATCTAAGTGGCAATACTCAGATCTGCTCGGAGTTAGTGCAGAATGGCACAAAATACACTGAACCAACTGATATTGCCAACATCCTGGCAGACAGGTTCAGTGCAGAATTCACCCTCCTCTCACCCCCAAAAGGGCCCATAACCATACCAGAAGAATGTAGAGCCCCTGAAATCACAGACACTCAGGTTAAAATAGCCCTCTCTAAAGCCAAAAACACAGCATCAATGGGACCGGACAGTGTCCTAGGCTGCGTCCAACAGGAGCTCAAAGATGAACTAACCCCTCACCTAAAGACACTGTTCAAACTCAACCTCTTCACAGGTTACGTACCCATAGAGTGGTGCACAGCAATGGTTATTCTGCTCCACAAAGGTGGAGCCACAACAGACAAGGTACAGGGTTTGATTCTCACAGGGTGCAATTGGCTAAGCTTATAAAATGGCCCACAATGGCAGTTAGCCTAGTACTAATCTATGAACCTACGAACCGATGAACTCATTAACAGAGACATTGGGAACCTCCAAACACGGGACCCTACCCAGTTCAGCTTTGTTAAGGGCAGATCATGCCTCCTAAACTTAGCAGACTTCTTTGAGACAGTTACCAAGGCTATAGATGAGGGAAAGGTTGTACACACAGCCTACCTAGACCTCGCAAAGGCCTTCAACACCATTCCCCATTCTGGTATTATAGACAAGCTCACCAGCCTGAACATAAACCCCTATATCACAAGATGGGTTGCCAATGGGCTCATGGACAGAACCCATATGGTGAGAGTTGCAGGAGCTATGTCTGACTCTAAACCAGTTAAAAGTGGCGTTCCCCAGGGCTCAGTCCTAGGTCCCCTCCTGTTCGGCATATACTCCTCAGAGGTACAGACAAGCACATGAGGACTATGGCTGACCAAGTTCACAGATGACTGCAAACTAGGGGCTATAATTGACTCACCAGCTGACACAGACATCCTCCAAAAGGGTCTCACTGAGACGGATACCTGGTGTCAAAATCATGGCCTCAAGCTAAATGCCAAAAAGTGCATAGGCATTACCTTTGGAAATAACAAAGTATCCACAAACTTCCACATAGGTGGTAGTCCCCTAAATACGGAAAACATAATAAGGGATCTGGGGACCCAAGTAGATAGTAATCTCTCCTTTGATAATCACATTGCCAAAGTGGTTAGAAAATCCTTCTATGTGGCCCACCTAATCAGAAAAGGGTTTGCATCCAGATCAAAATAGGTCATTGTGCCCCTTTCCTCATCATTCATCAGATCCATCATAGAGTACAATGCCCCATTTGGGATGTACCTTACAAGACAGCTTCAACAGCTGGAAGGACCACATAAGTACCTCACAAAGAGGATTACTGGCCTCAAACAGATGGCCTATGCAGCTCAACTGAAGAAACTCCATTTGTACTAGGTTGCATAATGCCTGCTCAGAGGTGATCTCTGCTTGACATACAAGGCAATGTCCAACCTAGAATTGATGGACATGCTCCACCTAAAGAAAACCTTATCCCCTCAAGCCACACACTCTAGGGATTTAAACCTCACCAAACAATAAATAGGATGTGCTGGAGGGATAGATTCCTGTACCAGAGACTTCCCATGCTTTGGAACAAGATTCCAATCAACATTAGGCAGAGCTCCTCACTAGCACTCTTCAAGAGAAACCTTGACAAGTGGATGGGAAACAGAATGTTTACCCCGGGGATCACTTCAGTGCTTCTGCTGGACAAAGGTACAGGGAACTAATCTAAGGGGGCGGCGAAAGCCAACGCATTCTGTATAGACGTATAAATGCCTTCGGGCAGATAGCCTAGTATCTACCTATGAACCTATGAACCTATGTAGCCAGCAGACTGGTGTTCAAAGTTGATTTATAGTAAGAACATAAGTAATTTAAAATGAATAAATGCTCGTCACTTTTCCCCCCACAGGAAATGTGCAGTTTCTAAATGTGCACTGCCAATGTTCACATGTTTTGTAAACTATCTCCCTTCTTCGAATGGGTGTGACCATGCAGTTGGTATAAATATGTTTGGAGGTGTAGGGGCTTGTTGAATATAGAAGGTGCAGTGGGGCTTGTCTCCTTCTGAAAATAAAAAACAAAAAAAAAAAAGAAAAAGCTAAAATTGTGTAGTATGTGCATTTTTCCCTCTTTTCAGCTTGTTGCCTTTCAGGAAGTTGACATTTCATACTAGAACCAAAATTCTTTGAAGTACTTAAAATGTGATTAAAAGGGAATCTTAATTCATATAGTAGCAATATAAAACTTGACTATTACAGATGAAAATAGAACTACATGTTAGAGATTTTGGATTATTTGTATTATCCAGGCTGGCTAACATTTACTAAGGGCAATAAAATTATTATGAATGAATAACAACTGAAATACTTGTCATTAAAAATATTAGCAACAGAATATAAGAAATAGAAGATATTAGATTCAGATAGAGTTCAAACTAAAAAAATATGGAAAGAAGTAGCAAAGAAAGCTAATTTTTGGTGGAATGTATGAGCTGTGATTAAAAAAAAAAACCTCTGTATAAAGTAATTACAAAAAGAAGTACCAAAATGCCCAGAGAATATTGAATGTGGATCTGCTTTGAAACAATTAAAGATCTTAAAAGATGAAAAGTGTTCATGTTAGTAATTTCATTATTTAACAAAGTGGATATGATTCACAGAGACTGTGAAGGACCAAGCCTTAAATCAAGAACACAAGTAAACTTTTCTAACAACAAAGCAATATGTTTTGAAGCAGCATATATCTTTCACTTAGATAGCTTTTTTATCCGAAGCAAAGGAAATAGATGTAAGAGGAATGTTTCATGATAATAGGCAATTATTTCAGACCAAATACGTCTTCTCTTATTTTTGCAAATAGGTGAATATACAGAGTAATTTTAGAACTATTATAGTGAGGTAGTATATATATATATATATATATATATATATATATATATATATATATATGCAATATATATTTAGTTTTCATAATTTTTTTGATATATCAATTTGTCATGTGAGTAAACCATTTAAAATTAATTCTAAGAAATAATCATATACAAGATTGCAATATGGACACCAGAACAAATATACATACATACCTTTCATATAGAAATGGAATGAATTATAAATGATCTTGCATTGGAATAAAGTATTTTCGTAATGTGTTTAAACTCTGTGAAATGTTGACCCTATATATATTAACAGGAATCAACAAATTTATCAGAAAAAAAAACTATGGGATTAAGATGGGGAAGTGTCTATTCATATAAATTAAAATACATTTTTTATATATAATTTATATTACCAAGCATATTTGCAAGATTTAAAATGTATGAAACATGTTCTGGGGCATGTGATATACATAATTAAGTCATCAGCAAACGTTATCTTGACTTTGAATTTATAAATTCTAGGGTTGTTTTAAGCTGAAGAAAGTCCATATAAATACATTAAACACATATAAATAGAAAAAGAATTCCTTGACAGGTACCAGGCATTGCCTATACAAGCTCCAATTTTTGTATTATTTTTCCTCAAGAAAGGTAGAGGAACATCTAGACCTGGACATTCAGTCATTATCAAATGGGAAATAACTGAAAAAGTGTAAAGTTAACATCTGTTAAAGAAAATGTGGAGAGGTGATACAGAAACCAAATTTAGTAATCTATGGATGAGCCTAAAGAATCAGGTTGAATGAAAGAACAAATATCCTGTAGAATGTTTGAAAATTAGGCGCATACAAACTTCCATTGTGGTATCCGTTTTGCATAAGAAAAAGAACATGGGGCGGAGCCTAGATGGCCAACTGAGAGCAGTGAATTTTGAGAGCTTTATATACTAATATAATAATATAGGAAAATTTTATTATTTTCAAGTTTAAAACATCAGAAATTTATAGATAAACTACTAAACTATATAAATATCAATTTTGGTGGAAATATACAAAAATTTTCCTGTCAAGTAACTTGGAGATATATTGAGTCACTGAATATGAACAACTCAAGGAATTGTCATCCAGATGCTGCTTTGAAAAAAGAACTGCAATTGATGACATCTACCTTACAGGAACTATCTTTGAAGATGGATGGCTTTAAAAATGACTTAGAAAACCTCAAATTAAATTATCAAAAACAGACTGACACTCTTAAGGAACTATTACAGCAACACCATACAAAAATAACAAATATAGAGACTTCTCTAAATGACATTGAAGGAAGACTCAAAGAGGAAGAATTCCAAAAAGAATTATTGCTTAAACAGAATACATGGCTGCTTAACAAAATAAATGACTTAGAAAACAGGGAAAGGAGAAACAACATAAGGATCTTTGGTCTGCCTGAAAACACTGAAGGAGAAGACATTGTTTCATTCTTAACAACCTGGATTCCTGAATTTTTAGACTTGAAAGAGGGACTTTTATTTGGAAGTGAAAGGGCACATAGAACATTGAGGAAACCTGTTTCTAACTCAACAAATACTCCACCTAGATCCATAGTTATAAAAGTTCTTTTATTTCTGGACAAGGAACTAATATTAAAATCTGCTTGGAGAAAATCACCCTTAAAATGCAATCAAAGCCTGATAAGGTTTGACAATGATTATTCTTCCAGAATACTAGAACAAAGGAAAAAAGTCTGGCCAATAATAAAACTGTTGAAACAAAACAACATTAAAGCATAGCTGGCCTTTCTAGCCAAGATAAAAATACCTTTTGCCAATGAGATGAGAACCTTTAATGACTTAGAAGAAGCTACTATATTCATCAAAAACAACAACGTAGTGTCTATCTCAGAAGAAATGGAATGGATGGCCCCTACTCTTAAAAGAATAAAAGAAACAAATCCTTGGACTGATGCTAGAAAGAAGAAACAAAAAACTAATTCCAAGATAGCTGTCCCAAAAAAGATAACTCTTACAACTACATCTCTCAAAATATCAACTATGGTACATCACTTGTCATCTGTTTTTATTCAAAAAAGAAGGGTTTCTTAAACAACTGAGACACAGTAATGATTTATTAAGAATGTTCAATTGAGTCCAATAATGCTTCACAAAGGTAGATCAAGATGGGTTACTATTTACATTATATATATAAGCCAAATAAAGCAACATATAATACAAACATAGAAGTTTTTATCCCCCTAGTTGAACTCAATGAAAACTTATCTTGTTCATTTTCATTGATATTCCTTATAATTAATTAACTAATTCAGCAAGGTACCATTCATCAGAGTTCAGACTCAAATGTAACAAATTCACATCATATATAATAGCAGTAACAGTAGAGTGTTTTGACAAAAAATGCTGTCATGGAGACTAATGCCTTCTTCAGTTAAGGTATGATTTATAAATGGTATGTATATCCTGGTTAAATAATAGTAGCAAGCTCTTAGTGCAAATGTCATAATTATTCTGTCTAAATATAGTTAATATCAATTATGGCAGGTATCACAGCTAAGAGTGTTGTTTGATCAATCCTGACATGGTGTGTGTGTGGATGCAGCTGTGTCTGGCAGCTGTTGTATGTTGCCGTTTTCATCTCTGGGAAGCTGTGGGATGCAGCTTGTGATTGAAGTTTACTGATGCTTGTGTATTAGGAAGAGATATTTGGTGTTTTAGCCTGGATCCAGGGGAAGGGGGTGAATAAAACTGTGATTTGGGATATTTTGGCAGAATAGTTTGTTTATACATCTACTGAGTGAGAGTTGGGAAGGCTGGTGTTATCTCTTTTTGTGGTGGCTTGTTGGGAGGTATATATATTTTTTTAATCTGTTTGCTCTCTGTTCTTTTCCTGGCTTCTGCCTCAATGAAAGGGAGGGAATATAGGCTTGAAGTTGCAGTGAAGTGATGATTCTTGGCAATGAACTTTTTGGTTTAAATAAATATATAAATATATATATATCTATATATATATATATATATATATATATATATATATAAATAATAAAAGGACTGTTTTAAACCACATGTACACATATTGATGGTCCCCCAACACTTCATTTAGCTCATTAAGTTGATTCTTGATAAATAAATAAATAAATAAATAATAAGCACAATTTTATATTTAAAATGTATTTTGATCCAGACACATTAAGGACTTACATAACAGTCAGAGTTATTGTGAAAGACTAAGAGCACTTGATCTTATGCAGTATCCTTTGCAGTGGTCTGGGAGGTGAGCTTGCTCGGACATGTTGGGCATATGGGAATAGCTGATTCTAGTGGTGTTTGGGCTTACCAGGAAGTGCTAGAGAGAGTAATCAGATTTCCTTCATGGAAATATCAGTTGGAATGGAAGGTGTGTTGAGTGGTTCACTGGCAGACTGGCCACTGCATGGAACAGGCTGGTAAAATAGAACAGGATAAATACTGGTTTGAACATATTAAGAAAATCCTGGAAACATACCACATGAACTAGTGGATGGTATTCTGGCAAAACTGGATGGACATTGTTGCCCATGCTTGAAGTACTGATATGTGTGTATGTAAGGATGGAAATATAACAAATAAGAAACTAAAAGGGTCGCATAATTTAAAGTCTATGGGCTGTATAAATATGCTTGGAAAGAGCTAATAATAAGAATAAGCATTACAGCTTGTGGTCTGTCAAATAACTAAGCAAAAAACATACACAATAGTTATGCACTGTATGATTTTAGTAAAATTAGGCATAGAATATATAATCATCATATAAGATGAAGCAGTCTGCTGAATTTAGATATTAAAGACAGGATGTAATAACATGGGCTTGTGTATAATAACACTACTGTCTTAACTTGTCATGAAATGACATAGACTACAATGAACATCAAGGGGAAGCATGATGATTTTCTTATATAAGTAAATATGCATAGCAAGTCATGTAATTGCTTTAACTTGAACTGGAGTTTTTGTAACCCATCTTGACTATATATAATACTTAAGTAGTTACCAAGGTAACTAATGTTTTATACATGACATCAAACTGACAAAGTTGTTCAAGAGAAACAATAGAAGGCTAAACTTGAAATGTCACTGAATGTAACAATCATATTCTGAACAAATAGTATTAAATTGACAATAGACACTCAGTTTAATAACATGGGCTTGTGTATAACACTACTGATGTTCTTTGTGTTTCACTGTTGCAGTCAGATGACTGCAACAGTGAATACACTCAAACATCTACATTTATGATGTGTACACAACTGTACTTTTTAACTTGTCATAAATGACAAACACTATATTGAACATCAAGGGGAAACATGATGATTTTCTCATATAAGTAAATGTGCATAACAAGTCATATATTTGCTTTAACTTGAATTGTGGTTTTGTAACCCATCTTGACCATACATAATACTTAAGCTGTTACCAAGGTAGTTAATGTTTTATACATGACATCAAACTGACAAAGTTTTTCAAGGGAAAAAATAGAAGTCCGAACTAGGAATGTCACAGAATGTAACAATCACATTTTGAACAAATAGTATTAAATTGACAATAAGCACTCAGTTTAACCTTTGCTGATTATACAAAATAGAATGTTGCCATTTAAATCTAAAAACTTTCAGTATATGCCATAACATGACAATTTATGAATATGGAAAGGGAAATTGTAATCATTAATCACAATAAGTGAATTTGTTGTTTTTAACCTATAATTTCACTCATTTTATAATAAGAAATGACAGATATGAAAATCCGTATGTGTAGGAAATGGGCGGAAGAGGGATGCACTGATAGAATAGGTCTATAAGTACCTAAAATTCTAGCTATCCAGCCAGACGAAAAGCGCTTTATGGAATAAAAAGTTTGCATTACTAGCTTGCAGGTTCGTGGATTTATTCTTTTTGTGGAGCATTAGTCGGTCTGTTGCTGCTGTTTTTTCCTGGTTTGTCTTTGAAATGGATGAGTCTGCAAATGTTTTGCCTACTGCACCAGCAGTGGAGGAAATTACAACTTTGACTTCTCTAGTCTTGAAGCTGTCTAAGCAGATAGATGTTTTAACTGCTAGAGTCGACTCGTTATCTGAGAAGCCACCATTACCACTACCTGGAAGTACACCTGCCTCACAGCCCAATTCACTTAGCCAATTGCTTACAGTAAATGTGGACCCTCTTCTAAATTTGACTATTCATGCTACACCTTCAGGGAATTTTAATGATATTCACTGTGATAACATTTTAGTACAAGAACCGTTGCGACTTATGGAATCCCCACCCACTAGTTTGAACTCCTGGTTAGAACGGTTACCGTCATTACAGCAAACTTCTACTAGTGGAACTTTGGGTGATTCGGCCGCAGAAAACATGCGAACAGAGAATATCACTGACAAACTAAAGCAGTTGGATGAAAAATTGCTTAAATATAAAAAATTTCAGTTAGAACTTGCCTATTTTAAAGAATGTGCCAGTGAGGTTATAGTACTTAAGGGTCTTCGTGTTTGGCAATACCCCACTGGCAGTACAGGCAGTTCAGACATTCACAAAGACTTGATTAAAATGTTTAACAACCATGGAATTGATCTTTTAGGTTTAATTTGTAATCATTACCAAATCATGGTGGATGGTTCACTACATGAAGCTTCTGTTATAGATGAAGAAATTAAGAAGGATGGTGACTTTCATAGATACAAATACGACTATGAAAGGTCATTCACGAGTATTGACCAGCATATAGAGAAGCTAAAAAGCACAAAGCTTAAAAAATTAAACCAGGACAGAGAAGCGTATGCAAAAGGTTTTGCCTACCCTGCACCACCAATGTCACAATCTGGTATACAGAAAAATTTGGGCATTCAGGAAGTTACTGCAGCAGTTGGTATGAACCAAACGGCTCTACCTGTTCAGGGATCGGATCGGAGTGAAGAAGGTTGGATGTATGTATCCACTAAAAAGAAAAGCAATGCTTCTAATAATAACACTAGCAATAATAACACGAACAACGGAGGAGCTTATAGGAGGAGGACTAACTTTGTGGGCCAACAGCATGGTCCAAACAATGGAGAAAATTTTCAGCATCCTGTCTCAGGCTACAACCTGAGGCAGGGAGCCCCGAAAGTGTATTACAGTTCACATCAGAAACAATAGAGAGTGAAGGACTGGAAAGTCAGACTTCAGAACTAAATGGATTAAAACACACAGTAGTGTGTAACATGCAAGGTGACTTTAATATTTTTAATTATTCTGAATTTAAAGTGGATTTGGTGCTGGCTGATTTGCTAGCAAAATGACTTACTTTTGTCCCCACAGTAAAAACTAACATAGCAGAATTAATTACAGATTTTAAACTGTTTACAAGAAAACCTAATTTTAAAGTTTTGTTTGGGGAGGGGCAACACACAGTAACACCATTTTATGTATCTAGCACTTTCTGCCCACAATTACAACCTACTATAGCTTTGTTTGAAAAAGTATGTATATTAGATTTTTTAACCAGGTAACTTCAAACAAAAATAACTATAAAAAAAGGTTGTACTTTGAAATTCAACATAACTAGAGAAAAAAAGGAAGCTTTATCTGTGCTTCAGCAAGCCAGAGTGAGAACAATGAAACCAGACAAAGGGGGTGGGTTAGTTATATAGACTTGAATGAATATATTAAGAAAATGGAAGATATTTTAGCAAGTGAAACATACACTGAAGTATCTAAAAATGAGCTAAACATAGCTAATGCTTGAATTCATTCTATTTTTGATGAGTTGTTTATTGAAGCAAGGATAGATGTAGGAATTGCTAATTTTCTTGACACACCAGCACCAAGAATACTTACTATCTTTGGAGTTCCAGAGATTCACAAGTCTATCACTTACCCCCCCCTATGAGACCATTATTGGATGCTAGAGCCAGCATTACTTATGCTTGCTCAAAATTTATTGGCCATATGCTTAAAAAATATGTAACGCAACAAAGTAAAAATTGTAAGGTTCCCTGGACCTTTTTGGCCAACTTGAACAACTCAGAATACAGGGATGATTTTAGTTTCCTTACAATTGATGTGAGGGACTTATATTCTTCCATCCCACACAATGAAGGTATAGAATGGGTAGGCTTACTACTACACAGGATGGGCCCCCCCCCCAAAGTGAAGTAAAACTAATAGATGAGTTGTTGGACATTGTTTTGTCCAACAACTTTATTACTTTCAATAACAGATACTTTTTACAAAAGCTAGGAGTTGCTATGGGCTCCCCCTGTGGTAGCAGTTTTGCCAACCTAGTTATGGCATTTTGGGAACAGAAACACATTTTTGGAGTGACCCACATTATGGAACAGATTAGTTTTTATACTCGCTTCCTGGATGATATATTTATTTGATTCAAAGGAAACAAAAATGAAGCCTTGTCCTTGATTAATCAGTTGAATAACACTACTGATTTTTTTAAAATGTACACAGTGTTTTAACAGTGATAGAATATCTTACCTCAATATAGATTTAAGAAAAGACAGGATAAACAAATGTTGGAAAGCAAGTATATTTAGAAAGGAAACTTATTCCAACACATTCCTTCATTATAGAAGCTGCCACCCATCATTTCAAAAACGTTCCGTAGTAAAAGGACAATTAGTAAGGGTAGCCCAAATGGTCTCAGATGAACAGGACTTTTTGGAGGAATGTAACAAACTAGTAGAAATGTTTAAAAAGAGGGGCTATCCAGATGTATTACTGGATGAAATAAGCCAAGAAGTAATAAAAAAGAGAATTTTAGGTACTTATAGACCTATTTTAGCACCTAAACCTTCTAACATAGGTTTAGATAGTGTTATTGCCCAAGAGGGCACTTTATTCGATGAGCTACCTAGAAAACCTCTGGACCCATGTAGTCTTATTCTCACATTTTATATGGATAGCTATGATTTTGTAAACATAATACGAAAGAATTGGGAATTTATAAAAACAGACCTACCTACTGTTAAAGAACTACATGATTTTCCTAAGGTAGTCTTTAAGAAAGGTAGGAATTTGAAGAATCTATTAGAAACTCATAAACTTATTAATTTTAGTACAAAACATGGGGGCATGTATAAATGTCATATGTGCCCATATTGTAGATACATAGAGGTAGGGGCAAACCTCTCTATCAGATGGGTTAGATATACTGCTAAACATAAATTTGATTGTAATACAAAAGGAGTAGTCTATCTTGCTAAGTGTCACAGCTGCACTGCCTTCTAAATCGGAAAGACTGATAGAAGGTTGAGGGACAGAGTATATGAACATTTATATAGCATTAGAAATAAAAAACTAGACAATGCCTTAGCTAGACACACTCACTCTTTTCCTAATCATGGTTTTATGTTTAGAGCTATAGAATGTGTAACCTCAGATGCTAGAGGTGGCCCAGTGCATTTGTTACTTGAAAAAATGGAATTGTTTTGGCAACTACGTACGTTTGCATGTCTCTATCCAGGTCTTAATGAGATGTATTCTATCAAATGTATTTTAAAACTGAAAAGTATTTTAAGATAATCACAGCTATATATTTTTAAAGCAGTTTTTTAAAAACCTTTTAGGGCAGAAATGTATATTATTCTACATAGCAAACATTTTATGAATTTTACATGTTATGCATATTATATTATATTATTTTACTAAATAGAGTTGTCCCAGTAGGAGCAGTGTATGAGTTTTGCCTCATTAGTTTAACTGTTTTAGTTTGTTTAAATTACATGGTTTTTGGAGTATGTACATAATTAAAGTCAGAAACTCATTTATAGGTATGGTTTCTGACTTCTATATTTTTCATATAGTATATTAAGTATTTTATACATTTTTAGAATATTTATAGACATATAAATTATGATTTAAATTAATAAATATGTTAGTAGGTTTTAATTAATTTATTTAGAAGTAGATATAATTCATGGTATGTGTGTTTAAGGCATTTTGGCTTAGGCTGTGAGGGTATGGATACACATTGGTTGGCGTTGATCAGCTGTTCTAATTAGCAGGGCAAATCAGCTGACTGATGTTCATGTTATATACTGTGTTTTGAATATTTAATTGCATCTGAAGAAGTCTAGCTATCCAGCCAGATGAAAAACGCTTTATGGAATAAAAAGTTTGCATTACTAGCTTGCAAGTTCATGGATTTATTCTTTTTGTGAAGAATCCATTTTTGCTCAGCCTCTTCTGTTCTATTTCTGTCAAACCCAATGATATTTTCATCCAGAACTTCTAAAACTAAAAATTTAAAAACATGGTGCATCCCTTCAGCTTCTACATGTTTAGCTAGGGCACTACTCTCCTTTTTGTTTACTATGTCCCTCATATGTTCTAAAATGCATTCTTTGAGCATTTTATTAGTCTTGCCCACATAAAAAGTTACTATATTCGCAAAAACTAAGATAGACTATATTTCTAGTCCTGCAATCTGACTATAAATTCAATTCAATTCTAAACTTTTGCTGTGGATGTACAAAAGTGCTGCATGAGAAAATGTACTTACAAGCTCTGCAGTTCCTGCACATATATGTTCCTATCCTATCTGATATGTTCAGTGACTTATGTGTTTGGGTTTTATAACATAGCTGCCATTTATGCAATTTTTTGTTTGTAAATGAGAAGTAAGGTCCAGAGTCTATGATGCCTTCAAGTTTTTTAATGGCTAACAATATGTTCCAGTTCTTCCTAAATATATCACAAAATTGACTGACATCGCTTGCATATGAAATGGGGAGCCTGATTTTCTCATCCCTGGAGTCGGTTTCAGAGTTGTCTCTTGTAGTTTGTTCTGTTGACATTCTTGATGTACTCCTTCTATGGTGGTGTCTATTTCTATCTGGTTATATCCTCTGTCAAGCAGTTCCCCTTGTAACACTTCCATAGACCTCACCAACTCATCATTTTTACTATGTAATCTTGAGGCTCTCAGGAACGCGTCTATATCATTTAATTGAAAACTCATTTCACTGAAGCTTAATTCACTGACACATATTCACAGAAAGCTCACTTCACTGAAAACCCAATTCACTGAAAGCTCATTTCACTGAAAATCATTTAATTGAAAGATATATATGGCCTTTTCCCCACTGTTGTATGATCCTGGAGTTAGTATATAAAGTAAGGTGGGGTGTGGGGGGCACAGTCCCCCACATTGCGGGGTGTGGGGGACATATCCCCCCCACATATTGTAAATATTTTAAAGCATATAGATGGATACTTACAAGTGTAATAAAAAATTTCTTCCAGGTGACAACATATAACCAATTTATGTGGGGGGCTTTGCCCCCACACCCACCGAATGTGGGGGGCTGTGCTCCCTACACCCCCCTTACTTTATATACAACTCCAGGATCACACAACAGTGGGTAATAGGCCTTATATACCTTTCAACGAAATGAGTTTCAGTGAAATGGGTTTTCAGTGAAATGAGTTTTCAGTGAATTGGGTTTTCAGTGAAATGAGCTTTCAGTGAATATGTGTCAATGAATTAAATTTCAATGAAATGAGTTTTCTATGACATGATATTGACCCCTCAGGAACAGCCCTTTCATAATGTTTTTGCTAACATGACTTGGATGCATGCTGTTTTTAAGCATTTTTACTATGTAATCTTGGGGCTCTCAGGAACAGCCCTTTCATAAAATTTTTGCTAATATGACTTGGATGCATGCTATTTTTATGTAATATGGAATTATTTCTACTTGGCTTTCTATACAGGCTAGTAGCCATCTGCCACATTTCTTATTTTTTCACTAGGGCATAAAGTAATTCTATCTGCTCATTTGAATACTTACAGGTAAATTTTAAAAATTGTGTTGTTGTGTGTAGGTACTCTAAGAATCTATCTAGCATCTCTATTGGGTTTTCCCATAGAGAAAACATGTCATCCACAATATGTGCATACCACAGGATATATTTACTAAATTAATTTCCCTGTAGTAGAAATATTTCTTCCCATTGGACTAGAGTTAGGTTGGCATAGCTGTTTGCACAAGCCGTCCCCATAGCTATGGCAGCCTTTTGTAGGTAAAAATCTTCTTTAAAGACAAAACCATTATTGTCCAAAATTATTTCAAGCAGACTGCATAACAGATTCACTTTATCATTAGAGAAAACACATTTAGAACATAGCAAGCTCCTAATGTTCTCTATTCCCCACTGATTTGGAATCACTGTGAAAAGTGATGTAATATCTAAGATTACAAGCAGATACTCTTTATTTATCGAAATTGTCTTTCTATATATTTGGAGAAAAGATTTTGTGTCTTTCAATACTGATTCACGCTTTTCAAGGAGTGGATGAAGGTTATTCTCTACATATATTGACATGGCTTCGGTTGCCCAACCTCTACTAGACACTATGGGTCTCATAGGTGGGCACTTGGGAAAGTCATATATAACTGGAATGCTGAGAGTTTCTACATTAAAATACTTAAATAAATCCTCTGTTATCAAATTTGTAGTCAGCAAGTCAAACAACACAACAGCAATCCTGTCTATAATACATTTTACTATATTTACTGAGATACAGGTATAGGTTTCATGGTCATTCAGTAGTTTCATCATTTGCTAGATGTAAAATTCCCTGTGCATAACTACAATTCCCCCCTCCTTTATCTGCAGGTCTAATTTCCACTGAATGCATTTCCCACAGGTCATATAGAGCATCAGATTCTGCTTTACTCGTTATAAAAGACAGCTCTTCTGTCTGAATTAAATGCTTCCCTTATTTGCTTCTCACATACTGACACATCAGCTTCTACCATAGGATGTAATTTAGGTACAAAGGTACTGTTTTTTTTTAAATATTCACATTATCAGTCACCTGTCATTTAAACATAGTTTTTAAAGTTAAGTTGCGACCAAATAACTTAAGTTCTTTAAGAATATCAACTAACACAGTTCTCTGGGCTGGAATAAATGACAGCCCTTTATTCAAAAGTAACATATGTCATCAGTTAGTGTTAAAGATGAAAGATTTATTACCAGGCTTTTGTGTTCTTGCTGCGGGTTACCATTGTGTTCCATGTTGCTTCTGTGTTTGATATCTGGCTAACTCGGCCCTTCCTTCCTCTGCTCCTTGATCTGCTTTTTATCAGTAGAGCATTTATTAGTGTGAAGGGTATCATTTCAGTTCCTGCTATTCCCTTCTGTTGCATGGGAAAAGGGGGATTCTTATTAGATAGGTTCATAGGTTCATAAGTTGGTACTAGGCTATCAGCCCTAGGGCCTATACAAGCCTAGCCATAACAATTCCCTGGCTATTTCTTCCCACACTATTTACTTCCCTGGACCCCTGTCTAGCAGGTTGACTGACGTGATCCCCAGGGTGAAGTTCCTTTCTCCCATCCAATCATCAAGGTTCCTTTTGAAGAGGGCCAAAGAGACACTCTGCTTGACATGTATGGGCAATCTATTCCAGAGTCTGGGGAGTCTCTGGGTCAGGAACCTATCCCTCCAGCATGTTTTGTTTATTGTGATGACAAGGTTTAGATCCCTGGAGCATGTGACTCTGAGGGATTGGGATTTCTTTAAGTGTAGCATGTCCAACAGCACTGGGTTTGACATGGCCTTGTATGTTAAGCAGAGATCGCCTCTGAGTAGACGATATGCAACAGAGTATAGCTGGAGTTTTTTAAGGTGGTCAGCGTAGGGCATCTGCTTTAGGCCTGTGATTCTTTTGAGGTATTTCTGCGGTCTTTCCAGTTGTTGCAGATGTGTGGCCTTTCCAGTTGTTGCAGGTTTCTGTTATCATTCTTCTTGCTGCTTCTTGTATTTATATCCTTTGGTTTTACTGCTGACTGCTGCTCAGCAGAAGTCACTGGTAAACTCTGTGTTTCCTCAGTGTTAGTAGCTGCAGTCACTCCCTCTTCAGTTATTTGTCTTCTCGTTAATGGTTGTGTGTTGTCTATCACAAAAGGGGCTGGGTTTACAGGCTGGTCTGTTACTGTAGTAAAAGGTTTGAGCCATGAAAAAACAGCACTGGACTGAAAATCATTTATATTCCTTTGAAGCTTTTTCAGCGTTGTATTCTGTAATCTTTTCTCATAGCTGGATATGCTTTCAAAGAGAGTATCTAGCTTGTCACCAATAATGCTATTTGTAAAGTTAGTGCATAGATCAGTCTTCAGAGCCTTCAGTTCATTTGCAAGTTCCCTTTTTTCAGGTAAAAAATAGTCTATTAGTAAGTTCATGCAGTCATAGCTTAACTGGAAATTAAGCTGCTGCCATTTCTTCAGGAGGTCAGGGAGAGCATTACCATAAGTTAGCATAGTTAGAACTCTCAGACGTCTGGGAACAATTTTATATATTAAACAGGCTTCCAAATGGAATCTCTGCCATTGGAGCCTATTATACTTATTAACTTGTTTTCAAGGGCTCTAAATTTGTCTTTTAAGAGGACTTGTGCCCCATCATCCACATCAACAAAATATTCATCAGAGAAAACTGGTCTCTCAACCAGTGGGTTTACCTTCATGCATAGAATTCTACTAAAATGGTCCATTGTATTTTGAGTGTTGGTATTCCCATTTGGATTCTAATTCAGTTTGATTTCATACCCTTCTGCCATGTTCTGGTCCTGATGTTCACAAAAAGTACAAAGAGAAAGACAAAAACACAGGTATCAGATGAATAGCTCGGTCTTCACCTCAGAGCCAGTAGTATGTATAAAAAGTAGAGCTGCCACAGTAGACTGAAAATTCTTTATTGCAAGGACAAATTGAGTGCTTTCACGACCTTCCAGGTCGCTTCATCAGACTTAGTAAAACATCCCATACCTTCCTTGATATATATACTTTCAAAGTAACCAATCAGTTAAGACAAATAAATATTTATATCACACAATTAACCTAAAAATAGTTGGGAAAAAAACATAAATAGACATAAAACTGTTAAAATCAGTATGCAAGTTCAAATGTGAATGCCTATAGAACCATGTAGAAGGGAATCAGTGCTTTAATGCTCTTGCCTCTAAAAATTGTTTCAAAGAAACAGTTTCCTTAATCCCTGGGGGTTTGTCTGCATTTAGTTGCAGAATCCATTTTTCCTCAGTCTCTTCTGTTCTATTTCTAATGTCACCCCCCCCTGATATTTTCTTCCAGAACTTCTAAAACTAAACATTTTTAATTGTATTCTGGCAAAACTGGATGGGCATTGTTGCCCATGCTTGAAGTACTGATATGTGTGTATGTAAGGATGGAAATATACTTATAACAAATAAGAAACTAGAATGGTCTCATAATTTAAACTCTATGGACTGTATAAACATGCTTGGAATGAGCTAATAATAAGAATAAGAATTACACTCCCTCATGGTTTCTCAAATAACTAAGCAAGAAACACACACAATAGCTATGTAATGTATGATTTTAGTAAATCCAGACATAAAATATATAATTATCATATAAGATGAATTATTCTGCTGAATTTAGATATTAAAGACAGGATGTAATAACATGAGCTTGTGTATAATAACACTACTGTCTTAACTTGTCATAAATGACATATACTACGCTGAACATTAAGGGGAAGCATGATGATTTTCTTATATAAGTAAATATGCATAACAAGTCATGTAATTGCTTTAACTTGAATTGTAGTTTTTGTAACCCATCTTGACCATATATAATACTTAAGTGGTTACCAAGGTAACTAATGTTTTATACATGACGTCAAACTGACAAAGTTGCTCAAGAGAAACAAATGAAGCCTATACTTGAAATGTCATAGAATGTAACAAATATTCTGAACAAATAGTATTAAATTGACAATATACACTCAGTTTAATAACATGGGCTTGTGTATAATAACACTACTGTTTTAAATTGTCATAAATGGCATACATTATATTGAACATCAAGGGGAAACATGATGATTTTCTCATATAAGTAAATGTGCATAACAAGTCATATATTTGCTTTAACTTGAATTGTGGTTTTGTAACCCATCTTGACCATACATAATACTTAAGCTGTTACCAAGGTAACTAATGCTTTATACATGACATCAAACTGACAAAGTTGTTCAAGGGAAACAATAGAAGCCTGAAGTAGGAATGTCACAGAATGTAACAATCACATTCTGAACAAATAGTATTAAATTGACAATAATCACTCAATTTAACATTTGCTGGTTATACGAAATAGAATGCTGCCATTTAAATCTAAAAACTTTCAGTATATGCCATAGAATGGCAATTTATGAATATGGAAAGGGAACTTGTAATCATTAATCACAATAAGTGAATTTGTTGTTTGTGACCTATAATTTCACTCATTTTATAATAAGAAATGAAGATATGAAAATCCTTATGTGTATGAAATGGGGGGGAAGAGGGATGCACTGATAATTAAAATGCACTAACTTTCTTCAATGTTCACATAAAACAAACTTGATACTTTAAGTAAGTTAACAACACACAAAGTGATTACTTAAATGCTGGCAAACAATGAAATATAACTTCTGATATATCCAGTAAAATACATTTTATTATAAACATTAGGCATAAATATTGTTACCATCTATTTATATTAAGTAATAAGTTTTGAAAGACTTCATCAGTAAGGGTGAATATGTTAAATAACTGTGTACTATAATCTTTTACTAAGGTCTTATATATGATACATCCTACTTTACTAGGATTAAATTGTTTGTCATCTAACTTTCATGCAAATATTAATTACTTATACAATAAGTAAACATTTATATTGTATTAGAATTTTGTCTAATCTACAATAGTACATCTGTTCAAAATAATATAAATATTTCTTATTCATATTACAAATATACTCCATATGGTAATTTAATTTATGGAGCTCAGATGCTCTGGATTGTCAAGGTATGAGTGATAATCTGATGGTCATTGGTTTATCCATCAGATTAGGAATGATTTTCATTCCATGGCTAGTGTGGATCTTAGTTTTGTTAACATTTATTAATTTAAATTTGTTATTTCACAAAAACATTTTTAGTATGAACACCAAAACATATGACAATTAGGAATGATTTTCATTCCATGGCAGTGTGGATTAACCCAGAAATCATTTATAAGTATGAAGATAAAGAAGGTCTTATGGCATTAGTAATAGTTAAATATAATAACAGAATATGGACCTTAGCCGATCTATACTGGTTCCCAGGCATTGGAACAGGAACTGTTAAAAAACACTTGGATTTCATTTCCAATAATTTTAAAGGCAACTTAATATTAGGAGGAGATTTTAACTGTATATCTGACATTTCTGAAACTACAAATAAAAGACAGCTGTGTACATCTGCTGTATCAAAAGCTTTAAACAAGTGGGTAGAATCATTTCATCTTGTAGATACTTTCAAATTTAAAGAAGATAAAGCTTTGTTGTTTTCCCATCAAGATCACAGATTTGGTGCCCAAACTAGAATAGATAAAATATTTGCTGCCCATGACTTACACTCTAAAATCATTAATTTCTCAATCATTCCCTGCCCATTTTCAGACCAGTCTACTTTAAGCTCTTGAAAGCAGTAAAACCCGAATCTGTATCACGTGACATGGAAAGAGCGAACCGCAAATATGTTGAACGAACGAAACCACGAAAGGGGAAATGTCAAAATCGCATAGCTGGCCCATCTGCAGTATAGCTCCATAAGGTAAGTGTGTGATAGTAACGGCCCATAGGGTTAGGGAGGGGTTAAAGTAAGTGCATAGGTAGGTAGTGTATGTAAGGTTTTTTGTAGGTAATGTATGTATGATTTAGTGTAGGGTTTTGTTAAGTGTATGTGTGTGGAATATTTAGTTTGTTTGGGTATAGCTCCGTAGAGTAAGTGTGCGGTAATTATGGACCTTAGGATTAGGAAAGGGTTAAGGATAGTGCATAGACAGTTGTGTATGTGGGATTAGTGTAGGGTTAGCAATAGGATTTTGGTACTTTAATTTAGGGTTAGAAGTAGGGATTTGGTTAGTCTATGTATGTTTTTTTTATTGTGTTTGGGTAGGTAGTGTGTTACAGGTGGTGGGTTGGCCGACTATGAGAGTTTGAGGTTTACATTTTCGCACTTTAGTATGTTTGACATATCTGTGGTTCGCTCTTTATGTGTTGCACAATTTGGATTCAGGTTTTTTGGGTTTCAAGGGTATAAAGTAGACCCTCATACCACAATTCATTGATACTAAAACTTTAAAATGGGTACAAACCATTAATCTTTAACTCCTGAATTCCAGCATATATAACTAAAATTAAAGAGTTCAAACCATGGTTATTATCTCAATTACTGTTCTTCTTAGATATTAATTACACCACAGAGATAAATAAAATAATTATATGGGACTCATTAAAAGCTTACATATATGGTAAAACCTTAACTTGGTATAACAAAAATCAGAGAATGGGATTCTGAATTATTAGATCTGCAATCCAAACTTTTGCCAGTAAAAGCTGAAAAAAAACTAAATAATTTGTTCATGAATAAGAAAGTAGAAATATTAAACAATAAATACAATGAAATTCTAGCACATAAAACTAGCTTAGCTTTTGAAAAACTAAAAATTAATACCTTGGCCACTTCTCCCAAATATCAATATAATTTATCCACAAGAATCAAAATACAATCAAAAGCTAATGACATTAAAAGTATCTTCCATGAAAAGAAAGGGGAAAATATCTTGGATTTAGGTGACATTCTTGATGCCTATAGAAATCACTATATGGAACATTTCCAAAAAGAAAATATACATATTGATCAATTAAATCTAGTTGAAAAATGTTCTAATATAAAAAAAAAAAAATTCAAATTAGATCTGCAAGCATCCATATCCTACAAAGAAATTACATATGCAATAAAAGAGGGCAAAAATAATAAAGCTCCAGGTATAGATGGCATAATTATGGAAATATATAAATGTTTTCCTTCAAAGAAACTATTCCTCTTCCATAAAACACTATTAGAAATTCAGTCACAAGCTTTAATACCACCCCCTTGGAGATATTCCTTAATCACTCCAATCCTAAAAGAAAACAAATCCCCAAACCTTTGTACCTCATATAGACCTATAGCATTATTAAATAATGACTATATGATATTTATAACAATACTAGCTAACAGAATGAAAACACCACTATTCAAACAATAAATAATGATCAAACTGGATTTATATATCATAGACACACACATGACAATATTAAAAGGATAATTTCCCTTATAGATTATGTTAATAAATAAAATAAAGAAACAGTCATAATTGGCTTAGATATAGAGAAAGCCTTTAATTCCCTAAATTGGAACTATTTATTCAAAATCCTAATGTTATTTGAATTTTCTGCATCCTTGCATCCTTTGTTCATCTCCTAAAGAATATATATATATATATATATATATATATATATATATATATATATATATATATATATATATATATATATATATATATATACAAATAATTTAGCGTATGTCAAGTTAGGTCCCTTTACCTCTGAATCTATACATATAACAAAAGGCACTTAACAAGGATGTCCCATGTCACCAATTCTCTTTGCTCTGGCTATTGAAATATTGGCAGATTCAATTTGTAACAATATAAAAATCAAAGGAATATATGTTTATGAACAATACAATTCTAAAGTAATGCTATTTGATGATGACATATTACTAACATTGCCTAATACAAGAAAGACATTAGAAGAATTAGATATATTAATTGACAAATTTCACATGACTTCAGGACTCCATTTCAATAAATCAAAATCAAAATTTTTATTTTTAAATAAAAATAAAGAACTTCAGTCTAAGGGGGATCACATCATAGGGAAACAAGAATCTACCTTAAAATATATAGGAAATGAGTTATGCAAGGATAATAATGAATTAGTCTCAAAAAACTACAATAATATAATCAATACAATTAAAATCTCTGTGGAAAAATGGAACAAAATAATATTAACATTTGAAGATAGACTATGGTTAATAAAAATAGTTTTACTGCCCAAGATCCTATATATAGTCCTGGCAATACAACTGTTACCAGAAAGGAATATACGTAAAGAAATAAATTCATGCCTAATAAAATGTTTATGGTTTCCCAAAAGAAACAGAATAGCTTTAATACATCATACCAGACCATGGAAACAGGGAGGATTAAACATTCCTGCTATAGAAACATATATAAAAGCATCAATATCTAAAACAATCTCAGCTTGGATAAGTCCAAATTACTTTGCAAATGGGAAAGAATTACTAACTGTAATATCAATAAATAAATTTGATTTAAAAAAATATTTCAAATAACAGATAAAAACAGTTTGCCATGGCACATATCTTGTATTAGTATGCAATATAACATAAGTAAGCCCACTAAAACTAGATCTATATCATGTAGTCGAAGTGCCGTAACTTCGACTGACATATATAAGAACACATATTTCCGAAGTTGCAGAACTTTGACTAACTATACAAAAATAAAATCACAACGGACAAATAAAAAAAAAAATGTTGTATGCAAGCCTCCCCTGCACACCCCACACCCCCGCTACTTAAATATACCAACTCCGAGATTGCACCACGTTGAAGTGAATGGAAACCTCCACTTATGGAGATTTCCATTCACACACTCGAACATTTACAAATTTGAACATATGGTCTCGACCATATGTCATTCGAAATTGTAATTGTTCGACTACGTGATAGGAACCCACTAAAACTAATTATTTCATTGACTCATTTAGGAAAATTATTAATGCAAATATAGATTTAAAAATCTGGTTTGATCTTTTAACTCCATTTATAGTCACAAAGAACTTTCCACATAAAATATATAGAGAAATTATTAACTCCTGGGAACAGAAAGGATTTCTTTGTTGGCTCCAATGTATCAAATAACTAAAAGTTTTAGATATGCAAGTAATAAAAACAACATACAAAATTCCACAACAGGACTGGCTAACTTTACAGAGTATTCTGTCATATTTGCAAGATTTAAGCAGAATAATTAACAATTCTTCATTTAAAAAAATACCTAAATTTGCAAAATACATATATGAAATCATGTATAATGACTTTGACATGGGAAACAGTATTTCAAAATTTTACAAAATATTGATAAACTATAAAACAACACACATAACCTCATATTGGAAATATATAACAAAAGGACAGTCAATACAGTTAACTGACGATATTAAAACAAGTATCTTATTATCGATAAAATATACATCCTTTACATAATACTGGAAAGTTTTTAATTGGAAATGCTTGCACAGAACATTCTTAACCCCAGGCAGAATCAGTAAAATTATTTTTTCCATAAAAGGAATATGTTGGAGATGTGAGCGAGTACACAATGCAAATTGGAACCACATTTTCTTTGATTGTGTTAAAATTAAGCCATTTTGTAATGGTATTAATAACTTTCTACAAGCTTTATTTAATGAATCATTTTATTTAAGTAAAGCTCTTGTTTATTAAATGTAAATGAAGGTCCGCATTTGAATAGGTCAAACATGTATCGAGTATGGACTATACTTGCAATTATAAAGAAGTATATAACAAGAAGATGGAATACAAATACAATACCAACTTTGGAAGTCTTCTACAGCCTACTAAAGACCACAGCACTATTGGAAATTAAAATTAAAGAACTAAGAATTTATCCAAAGTCACTTATCCACAACCCTTGGGGAAAAGTCTTATAGTTGATTGACACTATACAACACTTGATCAGACACTCTGATAATGGATTGGACATACTTATAAAGTAACTGTATACATTAAGATCTGTTATAGTGTCAGGCTAATGTAAACAGTGTACATAGTTATTTAAGATGTTATGTATAAATACTATGGAATTCATTTAAATGTATTTGAAAAAAACATTTTGAGGAAAGAAGGAATCATATTTTGGTAAAATATTAACAAAAAACTAAAACTACAAAATATTTAAAATCTGAGAGAATAAAATCTCATTGCCTAATTTATGAAACATTAAACAATTCCTACATTCATAATAAGGAAGCATGCAAATATTGTTATGAAAGAAAATGACAAAGGAAGTAAACATTAAAATAATACAAATAAACTAAGGAAACATATTAAAATATAAACAATAAACATATTAAAAATATAAAATAAAAGGTCTTCCACTTTATAGGATATTATTTGAAGGTTGATAGATGAAACTGCGTTCTATAAAATATAGAGCTAACAGTGTTTCTTTAGCTAAATAGTTTTTATGATAGAAGTCTCAGTAAAAATTTAAATATGAATTAAAATTGCAAATACATTTCATAAGCTAAAAATGTCATCATACCAGTTAATTTGTCATTAAATAGTGCATCTGTATTCTTGTCTGCCAAAACAGTAAATAGTAAATGGAATTTAAACTGAAGATAGTTTTGTTTGTAGCTTACCTTTTTTATTGTAATTGACTCTATAACATGACCATTCGACTATTTCACAGAAATGATTTGAATGCTAATAGTAGCAAAAGCATTCTAACTGCACAGGCAAATTCAAAATCAACTGAAGTGAAGTATTTAAAACATAAACCATCTAGTCAGATTCAAACACTGAGCATTATGGATCCTCACAACTCTGTTACATATAAATTAATTCTAAGATTTCTGCATATTGGTGAAAGGAAAAATCACTGGGATACCTCAACATCAGTCTTCCAGGAAAAAACTCATTTGGTACACATTGCAGTCCGGTCACATAAGAGTGCTGATCACTCATTTCCAAATGAGTATGGCACTTAGTCAATAATCTAGGATGGAAGAACAAGTAAATACCTACAGAAACCTGAGAATAAAGATGAAGACAAATATATCCATAAAAATTATATTGGTCACACAAGAGATGGTCATTACTGATTTATATGGATGGTCAAATGTCAGAATATGAAATTAGCACTGAAAATACAGACCTAGAAATCTGAACTATTAACTATTCGTAAAACATTATTAAAACTCTAAGCAGGTCAATTAAAATTGTTATCCAGGAGCATATTTAAATTTCATGGTGAACCAACATTTGGTGCATCATGTGGGAAAAATTACCAAAGAGAAAGTAGCATATATTAAAGCAAGACCTCAATGATACTTGTATGCTGAGCACCATTGCTGAGTTATAAGAGAACAAGAGAAGTACACGTGTGACTAGAAAGTCAGCCAACCAGAGGTACAGCATTAATTTTCCAATTGAGTGGATTCATTTTCAGAAATACCTTTATAAACATAATATTAATAATTTCTTTACAGAAGTTACATCCATGACAAATCACAGAAAAGGTTAAATGTAACATAGTATCTCTGTCTTTCTCTACCCCTTTACACACACACACACACACACACACACACACACACACACACACACACACACACACACACACACACACACACACACACACACACACTCCTCACTCCAGGTCTAAAATGGAGATCAAAAGATTTGATGGGTGTTTCCTATAAAATTCCTGTCTACCAAATTGTGAACTGAACCACAGCAAACATTTTACATGTATTTCTCATGCCTCTACATAAGTGAACACATGAAAATCATGTATAACCTTTGGCAGCTGATCTATTTCACAATAAAATACAATATTAAATATCTGAGTTAAAAAATTACTTAAAGTTTAACTTATTAACAAATGCAGGGCTACAGTTTATATGTGGAATAAGGCAATCAAAAGGACACATGAATACAGCCCAAAGAAGTACAGTCATATTTGTAAGTAATGTCCATTGCCTACCTGTCACATTATCTATTTATGAGCCAGCCATGGTAATCATATGCATCCTTATGACTATATCATTTTTTTTTTAATTTTTTGGGTGAAATCAAAAAAGTTACAAATACTTCATATATACTGTCATTGCCATCATCTTGCAAGATGATTTTATGTATGCATGATTTGTTACTAAGTACAAGGATATTTGTATATAATCTTGCCAGTATTTTAAAGAAGAGTATATGGAAGAGGATGTGCATCAGCAATGATATTTTGTGCACCACAAGCAAACAGCTTAGACATGATCCTTATAGTATGTTGTATGTCAGAGTTATGATCCTTAAAGTATGTTGTATGTCAGAATTATGACAATTATAGTATGTTGTATGTCAGATTTAAAATTGAAGTTTGCTGATTTACTGATATTGGCCCTTTGTATGTGACTGAAATCCTTGGTCAATACCAGAAGGATATCCTACCAGTGCTACACTCTTGTATAATACATGAACAAATGTATCTTAAGGTAGCCAAAATTATTGTAACAGCACAGATAATATCACATTTACCTTTATTAGAATGTAATAACAGATAAATCAGACATTTTGCTAATATGATAAACTGAACTGGATCATGCACCAGAAAAGTAACCTATATTTCTGAAAGTAATTTCTTTGATTTATACCTTGTAGCCATCCCTGGTGAAGCGAAGCTTTTATTTATTCACAGTGAGCTAATTTGATCCTTCATAAAAATGAGCTAATTGGAACTATGGTAAGTAAATGTTTCTCTTCAATTAATCTTTCAACATATGGGAAACTTTATATTTATGCCACTACTTACTGATGCAGTATTATATACAGACACACACACACACACACACACACACACACACACACACACACACACACACACACACACACACACACACACATATAGCTCATCATTTTTGAGCTCTCTATATATATATACATATATATATATATATATATATATATATATATATATATATATATATATATATATATATGTATATATACATATATATATATATACTTTTTTCAGATGAAACCTAAAATGTATTGTTGAATGGAATATCTAATGTAAAGAAATGTTTCTGTATGACCCTACTGCTAACATAAAATGAAAATTAACTGTATACTAGAGGCAATTTTCCAATGCTAAAATGCAGTTTATTTTCAATTCCAGCAAATCCTTATCTTAGGATTGCTCTGTGATATGCTTTCCTTAAGCATTGTTTTTTTTACTGAAATCTTTGATGACTAGGATTGTTAAAGGCAGTCAGACTAGGCTTATTTTTTTCTGTTATGTTACTCTTCATGTCAGATGCTAAACATACTTAGGACTATGCAGATGCAGGTTTAGTCTTGTTATCACCTTAGCAGCTTCATGATTCTGTAGCTGATCATTTTTGAGATCCAGGACACCTACAAATTCAGAGCTCACATGTTTAAATGCTTTCAAATAATAAAACTTGTCTGTAAGGGAAACCTTCAACAGTCGCCTTCATCTTTTTTCCATGCTGACCTGTAAGTGCAAGAAAAGCATTTATGTATAAGTCCCTGGACTTATCCTCTGTGCTGCACAGCTGCATCTAACTTTTGTCATCAGAGAAGATGATACTCAGTGCTCTAGTCCTGAAATATGTCTGACATGAGCAGTTTCAAGGATACCAAACACAATAACAATCACTCTGGCATTCCAATAGTTACTTCATTTTCTCCTAACATACTCTTATTTTCATCACACCAACCGTTGGCCTCCAGCACTACAAATCCTCTGTCTGTAGTTTGCTATCCAGCTCATCAGTATTGCTAACATTCACCTGTGAAGGGCTGAAACAAGGCCTTCTTGTTTGCCGCACAGAAGATACAACATTCCTGCAGTGGTTCTACCCTCCTATATATGATTCTATACTTCTGTTGGAAATTTCCATCAGAACATCAGCCAGACCACTGCCCATATTCCTAAATACTCTGGAAACAGTCTTTCTGGTCCTTGTGCTTTACCCTCCTTTATGGAAGACAATTCCCTGTCAGCCTTTTACCTCTCTATCAGTCCACTGCTCTTCCAATTCTGACATATCTCCCTCTCAGCAATGTACCCTCCTCTTTCTTTCATTAAAAAAGACTGCCAGAAAGTGTTACTCTAACATTGTATTTTCCTAGTCTACTGTCCTCTCTCTCTCTCTCCAGTCTTTTCTAAGCCTGAGATAATTTATTTCCCTTTTCTTTTACCTCTATCATAACAACTTCTTCAACTCCCTTTCAGGCTGCTTTACTGGTTTCACCTCTGTTGTTTCATTCCATCACTTGCCTCATTAAACTGTGTCTCCTCTACTTCCTCAGCTCTGCCTTCCACCTCTTGTATCCTTTTGTTTTGTTCTAAATGCCAAACATTCTTTCCAGTAAAGCCACATTAGGCTTTACAATTGTATACCACTCCTTCATTGTGTCATTCCTGTACCATGTATTGACCCTTAGTTTATTCTTTGTGCAAAAATATATATTTGGCCCCTTCCCAGCTCATCTTTATCACCTCACCTTAAATCACTTATTCTGGTGTTTAGTGCAAATCAGTAGAGCTCTAAGCTATTAATGAGCTGCTTCCTGTGCTCATGGTACAGGGTTTGATTCCTTACACCTTCACTTTCCTATTGTATTTCTCTGAGCATGCCACTTAACTATAGATTGCACCTTAATTTTCTCTGAAAATGTTAATTTTGTCTGGTGGTCTTACTCCATCAAGAAATAGGTACAGTAAGTGAAGTCCCACGCAGTCTTTTTTTCTATTGTGTTCTTACACTGCCTCCCACCAGTCCTAACAACACAGTGGCATGCAATTGTTGGCCACATGTGCCATCACCTGTACATCTCTGACACACTAGAATTTCTTTAAGACTACAACAAAAATGCTACCCTTTTTACTGCATAACTGTACTGCTTTTCTAGAGCCTTCATGGTCCTGAACTTCAGTGAACTCTACATCTTCTCTGTGAATAAGCATAAAAGGTTTGTCTGTTCATAGCAGATCCAGATGCCCTAAGATTATAACTCATTTCCCACTTGCTCCTTTATTGTCCCCTTCATTCCTTTGTCTTCTGCACATTCCTGAGATCTGTTAGATTGTATTGATACAGCAACTCCACCATTACTACCTTATGCATCTATATCACTTCATCGAACTGTCAGTGAACAGTATTTCATCTCAAATGCCAGTCATTGAATTCCACTCATGAGGGGGGGTTGTGCTCCCCAAACCCTCTGCTAATTATAAGTGACAACTCTGAGATCACACTACAATGGGGAAAGGGCACATTTCTTGATCCTCACTGTACCACAGTCTCAGTATGAACAGTTCAATGAATGTCATGTTCGATGTAATTGTATTGAAAATGCAGTTCAATTAACTGATTTTTCAATGAACTGATAGGGACCCCTACCTTACTACTTATACTAGTCTCCAAATACTGCTACTCCTTATTAACTACATGTAGGGGTGTTTTTCCCTTTTTCTAATATTTAATTTAATGACATCCTTTGAACAGATCACTAGGCCAACTCCAGTCACACCCTCTCTCTCATTCCTAAACATTTCTTACCTGAGTTCTTCTGTGTCCCAATCCTTTTTGTTACTCAACTTTCCTTGACATCTGTAATGCTCACCCTTAATTCATACATCACCATTTGCAGCACTCACAGCTGTGCGCCATTCAGTGGGTACAAAGCTTGACATGAGGCTATGATTGAACATGGTGCTTAGGTGGGGGGCCAGTTCATTCTGAAGTTCATGTAGAACGCAGTCTGGGATGTTCTCCAGTCCCATGGATGCTGCATTCTTGGCTCTGGAGAGTGCAGTTTTTAACAGCACAGTTATGATTGCAGGGGCTCTGCATTCTTCCAGTATAGATATGGGCCCTTTAGGGGTTGAGAGGGGGGTAAAGTTAGCACTGAACCTATCAGCCAGGATGTTAGCGATATCAGTTGGTTCTGTGATTTTTGTGCCATTGTGCTGTAACTCAGAGCAGATCTGGTTGTTACCACTGAGATTCTTGACATAGTTATAGAATGCTTTGTGGTTGTCCTTGGAATCAGTGGCAATCTTGTTTTTGTAGCTAGCTTTGGAGGATTTGATGAGGAATCTCAGCTTCTTATTGAGGCTGACCAGGGAGCTCCACCACTCATTGGTTTTTACTCTCTTTTGGAACAGTTTCTTCCTTCTGTTGTAGAGTTTGTTTATAGCAGGGGACCACCAGATTGGCTTCCTTTTTTTTGGAGGATAATGTCTTGGTTCTGTTGGGGATAGCACAATCCATCCACTTGTGTAAGTGCTTATAGAGTGCATTTATGTAGGATTCATCAGTCATAACTGTATTGTCCATCTGCATGGCTGTCATGAAGTTTTCCACTTCTGTCTTAAGAAGCATAAAGCTGGCTTTGGAGAAATTTTTTACAGTGGTTTCCTTAATGGGGGGGTGGGGTCGGGATGTGGATATCTATGCTGATTAGTTTATGGTTGGATCTGACCAATGAGGAGTTGACTTCAGGTGTGGAACACCGGTCATTCATGCTGGTAATGACTAGGTCTAGGATATTGTTGCCCCTGGTGGGGGTGTGGATAAGTTGATCCAGGGTAATGGAATTTATTAATTCTAGAAAACGTTGAGCAAAGGAGTTGGTACATGAGTAGTTTTCCCAGTTAATGGTGGGGTAGTTGAAATCTCCCATTATTAGGGTGTTTGGCTGAACCCTAATATTTTCCAGTATATCAAGGAAAGAGGAGTGGGAATCCTGGGACATAGTGGGGGATCTATAGCAAGCTACAATTTGCATTGCAGTTTTGCCCAGAGTTAGTTACACTTGGATAATTTCAGATGTATTATGTTGGGCAATTAGCCTGGAGGTGTGGATATCCTTAATGAATATGGACACACCTCTGCCTGTGGTGTTCTGGTCCAGGTTAGATGGCTGAAAGGTACTGTGTGAGTTATAGCCTGGTAATGCAGGGGTGGTCTCTGGAGCCTTGAACCAGGTCTCAGTCACTGCACAGATATTGATGTTCTCCATTTTAAGGAGTGCCTCAACTGAGTGCATTTTGAGGTTTAGAATTCTAGCACTTAGTAGCATTACCCTCGTTTTTTGCTTGCCTGTACCTGCTACTGTGGTGGGTTTATCATTTGAACCTTGCCTAAAAAAGGCACTATGGGGTTGCAAGAGCCTTAGCCGGTATCCTGAATCCCAGGAGCGACAGGTGCAGGCCATGTCTGGCAAAGCATCATGGCCTGTCAACCATGTTGTCCCAGGAAGACAGATACTGGATCCCCTTAGAATGACACCAGAAGCTTAGCCAATTGTTGAAGTCAATCATTTTGTCCTTGTACTGCGGTATCATTCTGGGTGAAGGTAGGATGCTACTCAGGGCTAGGGTCATACCTGCCTTGATTACAAGATCGGATAGCTTTTCCATGTCTCTTTTCATGTAGTCCAGGGAGATACATCTCAAGTCATTCACACCAACATGGACAATAACAGTCATATTTATACTTGTTGTGGAGTGACCTGAGTGCATGGGTTATGTGTTTGATCCTGGCACCCGATAGGCAGCTAACAGTAACCTTCTCCTTGTTTAGTCTGGTGAGTGGAACATCAGTGTGCCTGACTATAGAGTCACCTGTGACTAATGTGTTTGGTATGTTGTTTTGCCTTATGGGCTGTGGTTGAGTGACACACTGAGTTTGTCGGTTATGTCTTTTGGGTTGTGCCGAGGGGTGGAGGTTGCCTGCATTTCTGCTTTGGAGGTCTCTGTTGCTTGGGCAGATTATTATTGAGAGCCTCCGCAAATGTTTTTGTGTTTCTATGTGTGGGTTTTGGTGGTGTAGGTTTAGTGAGACTATGTGATGAGCGTGGTGTGATGCAAGTGTTAACCTTCTCCTCTTGACTGATGAGTTCAGTCCTGGTTGGAGAGAGCTTTGCCTCCAGTTTGGCTAGATAAGAGCATCTCACAGTTTGTAGTGTTGGGTGGTAGGAGGAGAGGGTTGTCTGTGCACATGAGGTAATTGCCCCAAGATGCCCAGATTTATCAGGTGGACAGGAGAAAGCACCAGGAACTGACCCTTAGACATGCCTGAATAAAAAAATATTTTCCTCTAGACAAATGAAGAAAGTACAAGAGCTGTTTTCCTCTACACAAGTGAGGAAAGTAAGTACAAAAGCTGTTTTCCTCTAGATAATGGGAAAGGTTAAGTGCTGTCGTAATTTGTAGCTATTTAGTGCTTACAACAAGCTCTGGGTAACTGCTGAGCTTGAAGAAGCAGACTCAAGTGCTAAAACTAAAAAACTGGTTAGTTCTAAGGGAAAAATTGAAGAGCAAATTTTATGGCGCCGAGAATAGTTTAACCCTAGTTAAATGGAGCTGCTCGATGCACAAAACTGCACAAACATAGGCTTTTAAACAGGAAGATGAAAGGGATAGAAGTTGCCCAAAATGGCCAATAAAACTGCAGTTTCTGAGCTGAAACTACTCCTCCAGTGACAGATAGGCTGTTCCAAAGCTCACCACTCTCACTGATGAACAGAGAAGCTTCCCTGTATCTTAGAAAGGTCTGGGCAAATATAGCTTTTTTAGACTCACATGCTATTCTGTTCAAACTTACATCTCAACAATAGAAAATGATGACCATGAAGATTTTTTTGTACTCCTTGATTAAAAAGTCCACATATGCAGCCATTTATGGTCCAATTGACATGAAGTTGTTACAAGCTATGAATGATCCTGGTCCCCATCAAGGCATCCCACTCCAAGCACATGGTTATACAGATTTCCTCAGCTTACCACTCTAGACAACTGAAAAATCCTTTGTTCCTGAGAATCCATTTCCAGACCTGTGTCCCCAGCTCATCTGACATACAACAATGATTTCTACCTTGATCATCTACTCCCAAGTCTTAACAGGTTTTAGCACTTTAATCAGTTCTTCCATATCTCCTTGGCCAAACTCTAATTCCCCTTAGTGACCAAGTGCCATGTCATACATGTTCCTTTTCTAATCTCACACTCTTCCATCCTTTTTTTCATTTTTGCCCTATTTCCCAACCCTCCAATCTTCAACCTATCTCTATCTAGATGTCTTTCTTCTGACCCTCTCACTCTTTGTGCCAGTTTCCATCCTCCTTGTGTTCTTTCTAATCATTTTCCCACTCCACTTATATTAGTTCTGTAAGGCCATGAGACTCTTCTATCCCTTTCTTAAGTTGTCACTGTCTGTTAATGAGTGTCCCTCCCTGTCCATTTCCTCCCTTCTTTCTGTGTCTGCTTTTGGTCCCAGTATAGCCAGTTGTTATTCTATCTTGTCTTTGACATTTGTTACTGCTTTCTACATTTGTCTCCCTTTCTTGTCTTCTTCTTCATGCCTACTTTGACCATTTTCTCTTTTTACCTTACACTGTGCTATAATGCTTCCTTTTTATTCCCTGACCCTTACATCTGGCTGAGCAACCCTCTGTGTGCACTTTCTGATCACCTTGTGGTGTTGGTTTAATTGACTTCAGCATGTCCCTCCTATTCAGTATATGCCACTGCTGCCAGAAGCTGCATGTCTCTAGCTTCTTCTCCTTTTACTTATCTTCTTTTTATGACCACCATTTTCTGCCTTTACCCTACTCTGTGACACACTACTTTCAAACTCTCTCTTCCCAGGTAATGCCTATATTATCTTTTCCCAGCTGAACATGTCTACTACATTCTTGTTGCCTTCCCTTAACCAGACACACTCTAACCTTTATTGCCTCTGTTACCTTACTTATTTAAAATGATTATCTGGGCTGTTATCATTTTTTTCTCCAAGCATACAAAATGCTTAGGTTCATAGATTATTACTAAGCTAACTGCCCTTGCAAGCCATTTTAAGCCTAATCAATTATCCCTTGTGAGACTCAAACCCTGCACTTTGTTTTTGTAAGACAAACACCTTAACCATTAGGCCACCCTCCCAAAGTTTGTTTTTTTGGCACAAACAAATTACCTTGGTCAAAGGAAGTGCAGTTATTCAGTAACAATGCAAGTCACTACACATGCAACATGGTAGTGTTTTACTATAAACCCATTATGCTATGCAACATCCCTGCTGTGTTGTTCTTAGCATGTATCATTCTACTACTTTTGTAAGCTGCTGTTAGTAGCTGACACATATATACTGATTACAGAGAGTTCAGCTCATAAACCAGATGTATCTTACATACAATAGTAATTGACTAGTATAGTAAAGTAAAGACTAGAAAAGTAAATAATATTTTGTTTATATTACCAAAGTAGTTGTGAATTATTGCCTACCACACTACCTCTAGCCATTGGTAACTTGCTTAAAACAGCTCAGACCAGCTGGAAAATACTACAGCATCAGGAAATGTCTTTCAGTTTCCTGCCTCTCTTTATTGAAAATAATCTGTCTTCTTATCTCCCCATCTACCTTGCAGTTTTGAATTGTGTCCCCTTCACTTGAAATATAGTATCATTCTGGACTAATACAGAATCACAGACTGTAGTAGCAAATAATGACCATTTGGTCAACCAAGTCTACCCATGCTTTTGCCTTCATACAAGACAAGCTGAAGACATTACTTGTCCGACACATACAGATTGCCTTTTTCAATGGCCCGTGCATTCCTAAATGGCAAAGCTGCTTTCACTTGTACAAGTCCTTTAAGAAAGCCTTTTCACACATCTGACACACTTTCTCTGAAATGGGTTCAAGATCAACTCATCAAGGCTTAACTAGTCAACATTCATCTTGTGAAAAACAGTCAAATTCAATATTTGATGAGAGTGGCTTTGTCCTATGACATCCCCATTGTGAGTAAGGCTTCATACACATCACACCCCTTAATTATAAACTAGATTAGAAGTCATACTTACCTTGGACAAATAGGGGGAGTAAGGTTCAATAAGCTGAGTCTTGGTGCACTGAGTTTGTGATGTGAAAATGGTTTCTGTCAGAAACACTTCCTTGTGTGTTCCTTAAACTGTTTCTTTGCACATTCAGGACAAAGTGCCTTCATGATGGAAGTCAATCTGACTGTTTGGATATTAATGAGGCATCTAAACTGTTTGTGATAATTGAGGTCAGCTAATAACCATCTGAAACTGAGACAAAAAAGAATCTTGTCACAGCAAGGTTCATATATATATATATATATATATATATATATATATATATATATATATTTATAAGAACCTTGCTATAATAAGCTGGTCATAGCAAGATTCTTACACATCAACTTCACTGATATAACTAAGTTAAGTTTATGTTACCACTCTGACAGTAATTATAACAGAATTTCATTAGAAGTGAGTTAGCAGCTTTAAAGGGTCTATATTAAAAGTTCGAAGTCTGAAAACTTCAAATCTCATATGATCGACATCATATGAGCGAAGTTTTCAAACATCGAACGTTTCAACGGAGATCAAAAAATAGAAGAAATTCACCTCGGGAGGAAAGCTCATTAAGTGCAATGAGGGCAAACAACAAATGTTTATAATCAGAGACCTGACCATAGTTCATGATAATTGATGGGGAATTTTAGCTGCACAACAGTATTACCAGTTCACACACACACACACACACACACACACACACACACACACACACACACACACACACACACACACACACACACACACACACACACACACACCCTACCAAAAAAAAAATGGAGATAGCCAGAAATAATCTTGGACAGTTGATTGCTCTCAGAGGCACTTTTAAATCCCTCCATCCACAACCTTTTTTCCCATTTTTGCACATGAGGTTGGGGTGTCACTTCAACAGTGACAATCATCTAAAGTGAAGGTTCACACTTTTTAAATATTACTCAGAAATTAATGGCAACTATTTCTTATTGGCTGAAAAAGTTCCTGCTAAATAAATAAGTAAATAAATACAGTCAGGGCATCCCTAAAAATAATGTACAGCTGTGAGTTGTGTAGTGGTTCACTTTGCTCCTGGAAGCCTTTTGTGTGGCAGTGATTGATGAGTTACAGCTTTTAAAGAGAGTCTATATTAAAAAAAAACAAGTAGAGGGTGTTTAGGCAGGGTGCAAGCTCCCCTGCACCCCCAAACCCCCCACTACTTAAATATTCCTACTCCGAGATCGCACTTTAATGGGGTATGGTGCGGAAAGGGAAGATTTCCCTTTCCTACACTGTAGCATGATCTCAGAGTTTGGTATATTTAAGTAGCTGGGGTGTGGGGGGTGCAGAGCGGCTTTTTTTTGTCCTAAAAATATTTTTATATGTGTTCGATCGTTTACTAGTTCGATGCATACAGTTCGATGTTTATGCATTCGAGCTATTAAACTTTTGCGATTATAATATAGACCCCTTTTTCAGACTCAACTTGGGAGCACTGTTTGATTAAATGATTTTTATCAGATCCAAAAGGTTAGAAAATGGAGGCTAAGGGAATCAAACAGACACCATAGAAAGCAACTCATTAACAGCTCATAGCCTTAACCCTCTGTACCAACAGCCAGACTAGACTCAAATATTAGAAAATAAGACACAGACAATTATGACTGGGTCTGTGGTCATAAACAACTTATGCATCTGAGATATGGATGCCAAGAAACTGACCTTGGTCAGGGAGTCAGTCTGAGATATGCATCTCTGAGTATCCAGGGAAATACACCTCTTTATAGGGATAAACTATAATTGCTGAATCAGTCCTCTAATGGGAGTTGCATACAAATTACAAACAGAAGGTCAGATATCAACAATGGCTTTAGATGATTGTCACTGTAGAAGTGACACCCCAACCTCATGTGCAAAAATGGGAAAAAAGGTTGTGGATGGATGGATTTAAAAGTGCCTCTGAGAGCAATCAACTGTAGATATCAACAAATTAAATACAAATTAAAAACTGAAGGTCCAATATCATTCATTTGAACACATCCATAATATCCACTAGAAAAGACAAGTTACTTACCGTGGCCAGACAATTATTGCAAGTTGATAATCATGATGCCTACAATTCCCTAACAAAGGCAATGTCGTTAAAGAAAATCCCAAGGAAATTTTGTCAGAAGATGCTGACAGAGACAGAGGCAAGGTTTCTTCTCCTATACATTCTCAAGACCAAAGCTCAAGAGATGAATCCTACCATCCTTGTCGAGAACACATAATAAAGGCTTTTGATTGCTGAGACCCTCTGTATTGATTGCAGCTTTATCTGCTAGATGTATTACTAATTACAGAAAAAAAGTTTAGGAGTGCAAAGTTTTTACCAGCTTTCAAAAAATGTGAAAGCTGCTAAAGCATTTAGCGCTAACAAATAGACGTCAGACAATAATGAAATACCCTAATGTGTGACTAATGGCTTTAAAAGAGTTTATTTAAACACTTTATCCTGTGACATTTTCTAGGTGTGACACAGTGAAGTTCTAACAGTTTTTAAAGGGACAGTCCCTTTTACCTATACTGTTGTTTGCCAGCTGGCAATGTCCTTTATTCTCTAGCAAGAGACCCAGTCTTAGGAGCATTTATGGGTGCTGAACAAAAGTTAAAGCATTGGTAAGATTAGGTTTTGCACTGGGCATGTGTTTAACATGATAATCTTTTTTTACTGATTTAGAGCATAAACACAGCTCCATATGAACTCAGAAAGGTACATAAGGAACTTTCCTAAGCACCTTTGACAGTAATTATGATGAGGTCTCAAGCTGCATCACACATAGAAACGTTCACATTATTAGAAGCATTCTGGATGCTTGAAAATCTGAAAGTCACTTTAATCTTTATGCTGCCATTCAAAAAGAAAAAAACAAATGTGATGACATGGATGGTCTAACAGATTTTAAAGCTATTCATTAACTATTGAGATTTTGTGTTGGCCCACTGTCTGTGTGACAGTACTATGTGCATTATTACCACTTTCAGAGCTGTGACACATTTTGTATTGTTACCATTTGGCTTCTGTGAATCTTATTACATGGGAGATGTAACACAGAATGATGATCAGGTCTCTGATTGTAACTGTTTGTTGAATGGATTCAATAATTAAACATTTCTCTGGCATTTAATTGTTTCTGAATGGAAACCCAATCATAATCCTCTGTATTGTGCACATGTTTGTGTTCCCTTCTTGCTACACTACATGTTATGTGCTTGTAAACATCTTGAATGTCTCAATACACACTATATCATTTCTGATTGGCTGCACTCAGCTTTGTTTATCATACGTCTTTAGAAATGTTAAGCCAAAAGAAATACACTCAAAACTTTTAAAAGTGGTGTGTTTCTGAGTGACTTGTTTTGATGTTTTTTGCTATGTATCCCAGTATACCATTGGCCTTATTTCCTAATGTCTCATATTGCTTGCTTACCATTACATCATCTGATATGATTAACTTCATATCCCTTTCCCCTGATATTTTTTTCTTTCTTTCTTACTCAGTCTTGAATTTCTTTAATAGAACTTTGTTTTCTAGCTGCATTCTTTTGCATTTTTGCACTGAATTTAATTGCCATGTTTTAGACTAATCCACCAATTTTGTAATTACTTTGTCATAATTTCAGCATCATCTTCTGTATTAATCATTTTGTGTTACATTGTGGCATCAGCAAAAATATACAATTCTTCCTGGAATGTTGATTTTAAAGACAAACAAGATTTGTGCCATTAGTGATCACACTGTTCACTCTCCTTCTGTGTGTGTGTTCATTCCATTGTGCCATTAGTGATCATGCTGCTCACTATCCTTCTGTGTGTGTGTGTTCATTTCATTGTGCCATTAGTGATCACGCTGCTCACTATCCTTCTGCGTGTGTTCATTCCATTATGCCATTAGTGATCACACTGCTCACTATCCTTCTATGTGTGCTCATTACATTGTGTCGTTAGTGAACACACTGCTCACTATCCTTCTGTGTGTGCTCATTCCATTGTGCCGTTACTGATCATGCTGCTTCTGTCTGTGTTCATTCTATTGTGCCATTAGTGATCACACTGCTCACTATCCTTCTGTGTATGTTCATTCCATTAATTATATCCTTCTGTCTTTAGTGCATTATCAAAGTTTTACTCATGCTATCACCCTCAGATGTATTTCAGCTCTACTTTCTCCAGTAAGTCATTTCATAGAAATGACTGATATGTGTGCTTATGCCTGTGTAGTCAATATTACCTAAAATACTGTGTAACATGGAAAGATGAAGACCAGACTATGGACCTGATAAACTGAGTTTGAATATTGATTTGATACTGGAAGAGCTTGGTAGATGAATGTGAATGAGCTGCTTACACTGAACTCTGATAGGGTGGGAGGGAAAATGATGGCCCTGATTGGTCAAATTGCTACCGTGCAAATGAAGGCTTGTACAATAACTGTGGTAACAGGGTGAGTGGATGCAGGCAAAAATATATCACCAGCCATATATCTTACTCTAGCCCTACAAAGACTCATGCACACTCTATCTTCCCAGTCTAAACCCAGCATACATGCATTTATCTTTCCACGGCATGCTTTGTTTTGATACGGACATTATAAGTGATTGTCTGTGGGGTCTCTCACCTTCACCCTCTCCATAAGCACTGTACTTTCTGAAAATCATCCATTATTTTGTCTTGATACTGCAAAGCTTTTTAACACTAAACAAATTTCTATAAATAAAATAAATAATATTAAGAATTACTAATGTAGGGGAATGTTGATTCGAAATATGTTGGAAAGATTTTCCAGATATGCCTTTTATAATCTCATTGTGTCAAGCCTGAAGGGAAAGAACTTAATATTTTGACTATGTACAGTAACTTACATGTCATCTGTAAATTTCTTAATTACATCAACAATTGCTTAAGAAAAAAAAATTCTACCTGTGATATTAGTCATCCTGATTGATGGGGATGGTGCCCTAATCCTGTGGCAGATTGGCATTTGCATGTTGGCATTGAAAGGGGGACTAGAGCCACCTGATGTTATGTGTGA
Source organism: Protopterus annectens (assembly GCF_019279795.1). Lineage (NCBI taxonomy): Eukaryota > Metazoa > Chordata > Ceratodontiformes > Protopteridae > Protopterus > Protopterus annectens. The sequence goes on along the minus strand of NC_056734.1, from coordinate 292,329,087 downwards.
TGATGAGCATGACATTAGGAGCACCGATCAGTTTGGGTATAGAAAAGAACATACCCTGGTATGTAGGACAGCATATGTCCTACTGCTGGTTCCTCTGTTATACTTTCTCTTTCCAACCCACCACTGATGTGGTCCCAACCTAGGAGAAGAGTATCAGGTATGTTCAAGGTAAAATGGTGCAGCCAAGAAACTGATGGTCAGCTGGACGTCACTCAGAAAGTGGGGGGGATGTCAACATAATGAATACAATTTTTTCTTTATATTGAAAAAAAAGAAAGCTGATGAACCTAGATAATACCTTTCTAAAGGTATCCCATAAAAATCTTCACATAGCCCTTGTTGCTATGCCTTTTTATTTAGTAAATATATAAATTTCTGTCTGTCTGTCTATCTATCTATCTATCTATCTATCTATCTATCTATCTATCTATCTCTCTATTTATCTATCTATCTATCTCTGCATACATAGGGATACTCTGATGTAATGCCATTTTAATAAATTTGTGATCTGCACTGCTTAAACCAAAAACTGCACTCCCTGTGAACACTTATATCAGTAGAAGATGTAGATGTCCGTGCAGTCACAGAATCCTGGTTTAAGGCCTCTGAGAGTACCCCAGCCCTGCAAGGCTACAATGCCTTCCACACCTTTAAACAGCAGAATGAATGTGTGAAAACCAAAGGAGGTAGTGTTTCAATCTATAGTAGAGATAAATTCACCTCCCTTCTAGTTAGACTGGACAACTCCATGGAGTTACTCCAAGTCCAGCTTATGGCTGGTAAAAACCCATTCAAGTATTAGCCCATTATAGATTCCCCTCCATGAATCACAACTCCCATGAATCTTACTTAACCAAACTGAAGCCAATCCAAATTTTACTGAACAAACTGGTTATGGGGGATTTCAATTATCCTACCATCAACTGGGAAACCTACGCTAGCCCAAACTCACTAGCACAAAAGTTCCTTGATTTTGTGAATTCAAATAGCCTGGAACAAATTGTCCATACCCTGAGAAGAGGAACAGACATTGTAGATCTGGTCCTCACCAGCATGTCAAACAGGTGCATTGCTGCAACTGTTAGACCCTCATTAATTAATACTGACCACAAATCCATCACCTTCAAACTGACACTAACAGCAGAACTCAATGAGGGTGAAATCAGACTAAAAAACTTCACCAATGCAAACTATGCCATCCTAGGTGAAGGCATAAATGCATTCCAAGCCTCACCCCAAGCTGGAAGTGGTAACTACAACAAAGCTTCCACGAAAGCCCTGTACAATCACTTGCATAAGTGTATAAACTTGGCTGTATTGGAAAGAATCAAAGTCAGAGCTGCAAGTTAAAAAAAGCTGCCATGATGGACTTCCAGCATCAACAGTCTCTACAATAAACACAAAAAGTTGCTGTCCAAGAAAAAAAGCCAAGGCTCCAACAATGGAAAAGCACTCTCCTCAGCTTGTCAATGCCTCCAACAGCTTCTTTTTTTTTTCAAACACCTTTATTGAATTATCACTTGTGACATAGGCAAATTTGCATTCATATAAAAATAATCAAATTATAGTAACATGACAAACATTATACTTCACGTATATTGCTATATATCATATAACCTAAGCAGAACTATGTAAATTATTTAATTGTTTCCATATTCATAAAGGATGCACACACCTCCAGACAGGTAGCCCAACATAACGCATCAGAGATACTTCAAGTGCAGCTAACATTGGGTAAGACAGCGATTCAGATCGTAGCCTGCTATAGGTCCCCAACAATGTCACAAGACTCACACTCCACGTTCCTAAGCAGATTAGAGAATATTAGGGTCCAACCTAACACTCTCATCCTGGGCGACTTCAACTACCCCTCCATTAACTAGGTAAACTACTCATGTACCAATACACTTGCCCAACATTTCCTGAAATTCATTAATTCAAATGCCCTGGACCAGCTCATTCTTACCCTCACTAGAGGTAGCAACATCCTTGACCTGGTCATTACTAACATGGGTAACCATTGCTCTATACCAATAGTTAACTCTTTGCTGGTTAGATCCGACCACAAACTAATCACCCTGGAAATCCACATCTCTCCTAGCCCCCCATCCCCCGCAAAGGTAAACTTCTCCAAAGCTATATTTGGGCTCCTAAAAACAGAGGTGGCTAACTTCATAGCACCCATGCAAATGGAGAATAGTTGCATGACTGCTGAGTCATACACCAATGCACTGTACAAACACGTACACAAATGCATGGATCTCACCATACCCAATAGAACCAAGATGCTCTCCTTCAAAAAAAGGAAGCCAATCTGGTGGTCCCCTGCCATAAACAAACTCTACAACAGAAGGAGGAAACTGATGTGGAATAAGGTGAAGTCCCAAGACTGAAAAAACTCCCTTATCAGCTTAACAAAAAGTTGAGATCCCTCATCAAATTCTCTAAAGCTAGCTATGAAAACAGAATTGCAGCAGATAGTAAAGACAACCACAAGGCCTTCTATGGTTATATAAAGAATCTCCATGGCAATACCCAGATTTGCTCTGAGCTACTGCACAATGGTACCTCCTATACCGAGCCAACAGACATTGCCAATATACTGGCTGACAGATTCAGTGCCAACCCCCCCGCACCCCAAAGGACCAATCACAATACCAGTAGATTGCCAGGCACCCAGTATTACTGCTGCACAGGTGAAAACAGCACTGTCCAAGGCCAAGAATACAGTTTCCATGGGACCTGACAGTATCCCTGGCTGTGTTCTACATGAACTACAGAGTGAACTGGCACCTCACCTGTGTGCCCTGTTTAATCACAGCTTCACCTCAGGCTTTGTCCCTACCAAATGGCACACTGCTACAGTCATCCCTCTCTACAAAGGACCCTGAGAACTATTGTCCCATTAGCCTGATGAGTCTGATATGCAAAGCAATGGAATGCACCATCATGGATCTAATAATCAAGAATATAGGGAATCTCCAAACTCTGGATCCCACACAGTTTTTTTTTTGTGAAGGGTAGATCATGCCTGCTCAACTTGGTTGACTTCTCTGAGTCAGTCACCAGAGCTGTGGATGAAGGCAAGGTAGTTCATACAGACTACCTTGATCTGGCCAAGGCGTTTGATACCATTACCCATTCAGGAATCATAGAAAAACTCACAAAGCTAGGCATCAACCCCTATATCACTAGACAGGTTGCAACTGGTTCACAGATAGAACCCTTAGTGTTGAATTAGCGGACTCCAAGTCAGACTGCCGACTACTCATGACTGGAGTCCTACAGGGTTCAGTCCTGGGTCCTCTCCTGTTTGGTATCTACTTTTCTGAAGTCCAGGCCAACACAAAGGGTCTCTGGCTGACAAAGTTTGCAGACGATTGCAAGTTCGGAGCTATTATTAACTCCCCAAGTGATGTTGACATCCTACAGAAAGGCCTCACTGAGACCAACGACTGGTGTCAGAACCATGGCCTTAAGCTCAATGGCAAAAAATGTGTCATCATCCCCTTTGAGAAAAACCCGGTTCCCATGAATTACCCCATCGATGGTAGTCCACTGAACACAGAAGGTGCTATAAGAGATATGGGAACACAAGTTGACAGCAGCCTCTATTTTGACCACCACATTGCCACTGTAGTAAGAAAGTCCTTCTATGTGGCACATCTCATTGCTAAGGGTTTTGCATCCAGGAAGAAAGAGGTCATTGTCTCCCTCTACTCTTCCATCATTAGGCCAAACATTGAGTACAATGCCCCATTTGGCATGTACCTCACTAGACACCTGCAACAACTGGAGAGGCCACAAAAGTACCTCACAAAGAGGATCCTAGACCTTAAACCTATATGGACAGACTCAAAAAACTCCAACTATTCTCTGTCTCATATCGTCTACTTAAAGGCAATCTCTGCTTGACATACAAAGCCATGTCTGATCTAGCTCTGTTAGAAATGCTATATCTAAAGAACTCCCAATTCCTCCACAACACACACTCCAGTGACCTCAACCTCGTTACCACAATCAACAGAACATGCTGGAGGGACAGGTTCATAACTCACAGAATGCCCTTGCTATGGAATAGACTTCCCATACATGTCAAACAGAGCACCTCACTGGCCCTCTTCAAGAGAAATCTTGATGAGTGGATGGGAAATAGAAAATTCACCCCGGGGATCACTCCAGTGGCTCTATTCGACAGAGGCACTGGGAACTAATGTCGGGGGGTACGATGTCAGGGTAGTCCTTTGGGCTAGGTTTCTAAAGGCTCCAGGGCCATTAGCCTAGTACACACCTATGAACCTATGAACCTATGATGCCTTTTTTTTTAAACAAGAAACATCTTTATTAAACCATCACTTACTGCATAGGCAACAATACATTTATATAAATGAAAACAAACCACACCAACACAATCCTACTTGCATGCATTTTACATCACAAACCATACTAACACACTCCCAGGTTAAAACATTATACATCACTTATAATCACTCAATCTTTCTCACTCAAACATTACATAACTCATTTACGTCCTGCCACCTTTTAGACCCCATTCCTCCCTTGTATGTATTGTTCCCACAATTCCTTTGAGAAAAATCTTGCAAGGGCTGCCAAGGATAACCATAAAGGGTAGGACCCAAGCATGTGCAGAACTAGTGGCCAATGATATCACACACACTGACCCTACCTAGAAATCGAACCTGTTACCAGAAAGGTTTTGTTGAAAATTGCACTACCTTATCCCCTCCTAATTTACAAGATACCCTCCTCCAAACTTCCCCTTCATCCTACATATCTGATGAGTAGGTCCTCAAAGCCCTGTCCAAGGCAAAAAGTACAGCCTGTATGGGACCAGATGACAATCCAGGCTGCCTTCTAAACAGGCTAAAACATGAACTAGGCATCAACATTAAGTACCTTTTCAATCATAGCCTAACCACAGGCTTTGTTCCTGCAGAATGGAGAACAGCTACAGTTATTCCCCTCTACAAAGGTGGCCTAGCAACAGACATGGGGAATCACAGACCCATAAGCCTGACCAGCCTCATCTGTAAGGCCTTGGAATGTATCATTATGGACCTCCTAAATAAAGACATAGGTGGCCTCCAAACCCTGAATGCTACCAAAATTGGCTTCATTAGGGACAGATCCTGCCTGTTAAATGTTGTGGATTACTTTGAAAGTGTGACCAAGGCCATTGATGAGGGCAAATCTGTGCACACAGCATACCTCGACTTGGCAAAGGCTTTCAATACAATCCTACATTCAGGCATTACTGATAAACTTAACAAACTGAATGTAAACCCATTTGTTGTAAGATGGGTTGCCGACTGGCTCACAAACCAGATTCACACTATCAAAGAGGTGACTTCATGTCAGCCAACAGACCTGTTACCAGTGGGGTGCTACAGGGGTCAGTGCTGGGCCTCCTACTGTTTGGTATATACTTCTCAGAAGTTCAGGTCAAAACTAAAGAGTTGTGGGTGACCAAGTTTGCAGATGACTGCAAACTAGGTGCAATCATTGAATCCCCAAATGATGTCAGTATATTCCAGGAGGGTCTCACGCAGACCAATGACTGGTGTATTAGTCACGGTCTCAAACTGATTACAAAGAAATTAATCATCATTCCCTTTGGCACAGTATCCCTTCACACTATCAAATCAACAACACCCGAAGTACCCATGAAGTGGTAAGGGTCCTAAAATCACAGGTTGTCTGTGACTTTAACTTAGACCACCACATCTCAACCATGGTAAGGTTTCTCAGAGTAAACCTGCAGTGATCCTGGTGTTCGTTAAACTAAGTGTTTGGTAAAGGCATATTATCTGTCTAAAGTTCAATAAAGTGGGATTTGGGCAATATCAGGTAGACCCTGATATATATATATATATATATATATATATATATATATATATATATATATATATATATATATATATATATATATATATATATATATATATATATATATATATATATGTGTGTGTGTGTGTATGCGTGTGTGTGTGTTTGTATGGGTCCAGTTAGTATACTGCTCGAATTTTGCATTGGTCAACAGGTTTCCTGAGGGTTTCAATAAGTTGGCTGGAATGCTGATCAACACTGCATGAAAAATAACATAATATCAGATGTAGGACATATGGCAGTCTTGGAAATAGTGTATTTAATTAGGGAAGGTGTGGGCAGAGTTCTCCATACAGGGAGTGCATGGAGCTTGTCCCCATAAAAAAAAAAAAAAACTTGTTTTGTTTGATGCGCATTGCAGTGTTAATCTTGCTGGGTCAATTTTTTGCTCAACATTATGTCAATATACTGAAGATTAGATTAGATTATCTTATCTGTATAGATAGATAGATATTTATATATATGTTATACATGTGCATTTTTCTAGAGTCTCATGATATTTTACTTTTACTTCTGATGCAGTGAAAACTCAGTCCATTACTGTATTGGACATAACAAGCAGAAGTTTTTCTTTTCTTCCCAAATGAACTTTGCTTATGCATTTCCTTGAACTGAATATTCCTAGAATGATGTGATAGCTTTCCAGGAAACCCTTCCTTCAGGGAGCCATGAAGGGGTTATGTGCCTTTACTACCATCCTGGTAAGGCGTGCTATTTTTGATATGTCCTAACTCTTCTTCAAGTTGGGGAGAGAAGTGACCCATATTGCTGGGATCACTGTGCCATGCTTCGTCCAATTTGTTGCTGCATAAGATGGCTCTAGTTTACTTCCTTTTAAGGACTGGCATGACTATCCTACCCATGCCAGTGCCAACAGATGCCTGAGCTGCTAATCAATCTCAGGTCTTCTCTGTGACAGTCAAATCTTTTTCCTTCATTGCCAGTGGAGCTAGAATACTAAACAGCAATTAAATACCAGTCAAACAATGGAAGCCATGGATAATACAAAATGTCTGAGTGTGACAGTAAGGGCATATGACCCCTTGTATTTATTTGGTAGCTATTCTAATATTTAAGAAAAATTAACTCATCAGTTTACCATCCAGGAACCAAGAGTGGTAGTCAGGAGCAATAGTCTTTTCCAGTTCCCAAGCCCCTTGTCACAATGTAAAACAGCTTCTTTTTTAGCTGATAATGCGCAAGAAGAGTTTGGGCAACAGTCTTTTCCAGTTCCCAAGCCCCTTGTCACAATGTAAAACAGCTTCTTTTTTAGCTGATAATGCGCAAGAAGAGTTTGGGCTGATAACTTTTTTTCAGTGCTCCTGCACTGTAATAAAATCCCCACTAACAGACATTAAATTCAAAGTGTTTGTAGTACCCATGCTTGTAGTGACCCCTCTCTTCCTTCAGAAGTCACTCACTGCAAGACTGAATTCATTAAATAATGACAGGCATTTGATTTCAGACTTCATATTCTTCAGATAAATAAATGTACAAACAAACCTTTTATTCTAGCAATTTTAAGTTTATAACATCAGTATTTTAAATGTATCCTTTTTTTTATGTATCATTATTGGCTTTGTCCAGTTTTTTTTTTTTGTGCTAAGAGTTGAGAGCTATGGTGAGAAGTGAGATCTTAATTTGTATTAACCCAGTTATTGGCTTTGTCCAGGTTGACAGCTATGGTAGAAGTGAGAACTGAATTCACTAAATTATAGCCATTTAAGTTTCAGTCTTCCTATCCTGCAGGAAACTGCTGATTTGGCATAGTGATATGTTGCTTTGACTGTAGTGTACAGGGTTTTGGGTTTGAGACTTGCAAGTGAAATGCATGGTGGTAACACAGCATTTTATTCTAACAAACTTTCCAAAATTATACAAGCAATGTTTAAAATGTATCCCTGGTTTTTGGCCTTTTGTACCCCCCCCCCCCCAAAAAAAATAAAATTAAATTAAAAATAAATGCAAGAAGCTGTGCAAGATTGCCTATGGCTTACACTACTGTCATTCTATTTATAGTGTGGGTGTAGACACTGGAAGTAGATGTTTATGATGGAAATGTTCTGAATTAGGCAGTTTTGTCATTATTGGTTCATGCATTTTGTTTCATTGCCTACAGCCTATTGGAAAAATGTTCAAACAATAAATGTAAAATGTGCTCTGTCTAACAAGTGTGCTGTATTATACAAGGAATATAATTTAATAAAGTCAGGAAGGTGTATCAAAGAAAACATGTATGTTTCTTGTTTTGTGTGCAAGGGGCCAATGATTTGAAAATAGGAGCCCAAAGGTAATCTTTATCCACCACTGGCCAGATGCATTTTCTTTGGATGTGGTGTGGGCTTCAATGCTGTTTCAATGAATGAGAGTTTCAAGGGCAGAGAAGTTTTAATGCCAAGTCTATTTTCATTGTGAGACAGTGTTGCTTTGTTTAGCAGATGTCTGTTGGTGTTTGTGCATTGGGCTGTAAATTGTAAAGATAAATCCAAATAATCATTGTATTAGTAAAGCAGTACGCACACATTAGTGTTTATGGTAAATTGGGTGAAATAGCCAGGTAATGGGACGAATGGCTGCAGGGGAACTCTGGTGCCATATTTTGGTTGTTTCTTCTTCAGTTTGCATTGGAAAGTTGGTATCCCACAATTCCATTGGAGTGGGTGGGGATACATAATTATGTATGCGCATTTTATATTAATCAGCGTACAGATTTGTATCTATTTTCATGGGCCTTGTCCAGATTTTTAATGTTTCCAGGTTGAGAGGTATGCTCAATGGGCATTAAGCAAACACTTGTGCAAGAGGCACCTGCTTCCTACTAAGTATCATGGAAGCACACTCTTTTTACATATTGGCAGTCACAACCCCAAAATGAGCTGCATGTTCTTCAGGATTAGCATTCTGTATGCCACACTATGCATAAAAGGCCATACTTCAATGTTCCTTTTAGATTTATTTATGAAACATTCTGGTAATAACACCAGGGTAGCTTAGCTGTAAAATGTTTAAAAGACTGCCATTCCACTGTCAGGGATTTTAGTCCAGTTCAGTACTTAATTTGACACCACCACTTTAGTTGCTTCAAACCAAGGCATTTTCTATCTCTGATGTAGTAGTAACAACTCAGTAAAGATGTATGTTGGACAAATACTATATTGAACATACACATAGAAGTTAGATATAACATTTCAATAAGAAACAGAGGATAATGAACAGACATCAGACTGTGACAATAAAGACATATTAACATATGCTTTCAGTCCCCTTATAAAAAAGGGCAGCTCTTAGCCTCCATTCAAAATGTTATTATAAAACTTTCAAGAGGTAACAATATTGTTAGAAACTGCACCAATCACTGCAATTTTACCATTAGCGATTTCAATGCAACTTAATGCAATTTGACCCCCACCACTTTAGCAGCTTCCTGCATGACAATTTTAGTCACATGCTAAAAGAAGATACATTTTTGATGACATTTTAAGGTTTTTACTTCTGATAAGATGAAATCTTAACAGAGCTGTAGTCCACAACATTACTATACCTTGCATACTAAGCAGGTAAAAATGCTCTTCATGCACCATTTTTTTTTTTTGTAAATTTACTGTTTCTAGCAAAGCTTTTGGACATACTGACTTATGACATTACTAATATTCTCCACTAAATAAAAACTAGTTTTCTGTGCTGCTCTTATGCTTGCAGGTCCAATTTACCTGTGTTCTCAGAGTATTTTACTTGCATCTGGTACCATCCAGACTCTGATAAATAATTTAAAGAAACAGGATGCACTTTTGTAAGTTATTTTTGAAGTTTGATCCTGCATTTTCAAATTACTTTACTGTGGTTTTCTGTTTTCATCACTGTAAATGATTTTCTTTTCATTGGTCTAGCTACTGCTGATGTTCTTGGAAATCTCCTTAAAGTATGTGTTCCTCACTGATGGCTTGTCTGCCTTAGAATCACCTAATAATTGCTTGTAGCTAGCCATTGATTTGTTTCTGGTATCTTTTCACTTTTGACTAACTTAAGTGTGTTTTTACATAATGAAGACTGGGACTGCAATTCTAGTGGGAGCAGAATGGTTGTCTGGTCAGTCCGAGTTGGTAATCACAATGGGAGGCTTAAAATGAGATATTTTCATTGTCTAGAGGGCTTTTTGTTTGGTTTAGTCACTTTTCTTTGAGACTATGAATTCTGCTGCTCTTCAAGCAATGGTGTTTAACAATGCCTTGTATATACACAGGTACTTAGAAACCAAATTTTCCCTATAACAATTCCCCTGAAAATGTACCCAGTAGTCAGTTGCACAAAGAGCAACTTGTGTGTGCACTGAGGAGCACTACTGCACAAATTCAGTCATGCATAGCCTAGTTTTAGTTTCTATCCTCCCAGCAAACAGGTTAGCCTGCTGTACCATTCCTTTGTAGTTCACCTAAAAAAGAGCTGACATCATGGATGGCAACTTTCCTAATGTTCCCACTGTCACATGGTAGATATGGGAATCCTGAGACAAGGTAGGAATTGTGTCATGTTCATTGTGAGACAACTAATCTTTAGAGAGATGGATATGCACTTTGAGAGATGCAATTACACAGTGTCACTGGAGCCAAGGCTCTCTCACAAAAGCATTCAGAATAACAATCAGATGGTCAGTAATTTAAGCATTATACCCACCACATATATTGCTGACCCAGTGTATAGACCAATATATGCTGACAGAATTAAAAGCAACTTTCCTAAACCCCACAGACAAGCAAGATAGTCTTCATACATCCAAAAAATAAGTGCCGAAACCAGAGCGGAAACTCAGTCAAGGTATGTCCACAAATTTTTAATGAATCCACACAATACAAACATTTAAAACAATAAAAACATGAATGCCTTCATTCATACAAATGCGTTTTCGTCTCGTCCATCAAGACTTCATCAGATGGCCAGTGTATACTATCGTTGGTAGTATATATATATATATATATATATATATATATATATATATATATATATATATATATACAATTCAATTAACAAAAACCAATGAGATTGAGCTACATACATTCAAAGAAACCAATGATTTTGTACTTAAAACAATTAAAAACAATTATAAATGCAATCCATAACTTGTTATATATCTTGTTCATAATACCATTAGGGCTTTGAATAAATAGTCTTCATACAAAAAGAATACTCAGCAGCCGCAGAAGCACTCAAACAAAACAACACTCAACCCAACATTTTATAAAAATGAACCCAACACAGCATTTACATACACAACCTTTGGAACCTCAGCTACAAAGCCCATAAGACAAGCCAACATACTAACAAATATTTTAATCTTAGGAGATTCCATTGTGAAACATAAATGTCCCCTTGACTAGGCTGAATAAGGAACAAATAACATGGTCAGTTGTTTGTCAGGATCCAGGTTCTGCCAAATCACCCATACACTCAAATCATTAGACCACAAGTACCACTCTGATTCAGTAATAGTCCATATGGGTGTAAATGACTTGAAACATGGCTCCCTAGACTATATGAAGAGATACATGTGTGTCCCAGGCTGGCATGTGCCTAACATTGAGCCATCACTCTACTTTCACCACGGATGATGCCACAATATGAACAAAAGATTACTGACTTCAATAACTGGCTTAGTTTCTGGTGTCATTTTAATAGGATACACTATTTGTCAGAATGGCAGGATACAATTAACAGACCACATTGCTTTGCCAAGGATAGCCATCACTTATCTTCTCTAGACTTTTGAATATTGGCTTAAACAATGTCCTCCCCATAGTGCCTTTTTCAGACATTGCCAAACTGACAAACTTTCTGACATAGCAAAACCAACCCAAGGTAATCTAAAGTTGTTATTACTCAATGCCAGGAGCATAAACAAGGAACTCCACTTTTCCCAGGCTCTCCTCAGCCTAGAAAATGTGAATATTTATGAGGTTACTGAGACATGGTTTAAAGCAGTGGAGAATACCCCAGAAGTGTAAGGCTATAATGCCTTCCACATACATTCAGCTCGGTTACTGCATAAGTAGGGTCCAAAGTGGAGGTAACTCAGTCTATATCAACAACTAACTCAGCTCAAAACTATTGAAACAGGAGTATGTGCTTGAGCTTTTCCTTGTCCAGATTTCCATAGGCAAAGTCCAATATCATACCATATCCTTGCAAGCTATAAGTCATCCTCTATGATCAAAGGAATCTAAAACTCATTCTTGGACTTACTGGAGTTCCTCAACATTCAGTCATATTCATGGGTGAATTCAACTACCCCTCTATAAACGGAGATACTTACATGACCCCAAACTTACAATCCTAAAGATTCCTAGACATGGGGAACGCAAACAGTTAGGACCACATAGTCCATATACCCACTACGATTGCTGAAATACTTGACCTGATACACACAAACGTGGGAGAATGCTGTCTCCCCAAAGTCATACAACAAAGCTGTCTCCAAAATAAAAATTAATTTGGTGACCCTGGCAATCCTAAAACATTTAAGAACTATTCTAAGGCAAGCCTCCTACTACTAAGTGATACACTCTTAAAATTTCAAGCTCCTTCCAACCAAACACTTAGAACACAGCTGCATATGCAAAATTGTTCACAGAAACACTATACAACAATGTAGAGAGAAATCTATGCCTAAAAATAATAATCCCACAACTAACACAAAAAACAAACCACTCCAGTGGAATCCAAACATAAATGGGTTGTACAACCAAAGAAAAATGTCATAGCCTAGATTAGGAAGTGCTATGCCCAGTATGGTACAAACACTCTCAGCAATCTAAGCAAACCATTAAGAGGGAAAATTAAATCAACTACAATCAAATTTGAGGTGGCCTCCCAAGCAAAGGGCAACCAATTATTTTTATTTATTTTTTTAGCTCTTTCTGAAACTTCAAAGGCTGCACACAGCAGTGTGCAGAATTTATTGTAAATAAAGCCATCTAAATCTGATGAACAACACATTCATCTTCAGTTTTATTACCTTCTTTCGCCAACACCCCCACCACAGTAAATACGATCACACAAACCTGCAACTATCACTAGGCAACACATTTTAGATGCACTCTATATGTTCAGAAGTGCTGCATTGATGAACCCCAATAATATTCTAGAATACTTCTTTAACAGCCTGCTATATGACCCATTGGGACTACTGGAGTCACTGTTTAAACATAGTTTTCAGACTGCTTGTGCTACACAAATGGAGAACTGCAATGGTCATCCTTTTGCACAATGGCAGGTCATCAACAGACCCCAGAAACTACAGACCCATAAAGTATGACTAGTCTCATATGTAAATCAATGGAAAGAAGTACCATGCAAATTATTAAGAAATTCTTTAAACAATGAATCCCAGCTTGATTTCATCAAGGGCAGATCATACCTACTCATCCTGGAGGACTTCATTAACAAGGTTGAAAAGGCAATGAATGAGGGCAAAATGGTGCACTCTCTCTACTTTGATCTGGCTAAGGCATTTGACTCAATACTCCCCCTTGGTCTTGTAAACAAATTTGTGGATATAGGCATAAACACCTCTATTATGTGCTAGATAGCCGGCTGGCACTCAGATAGGACCCCAGAAGTTAGGATTGTGGAGACTACCTCCACAAATATATTGGTCCCTCCGAGAGTACCTTAGGGCTCTGTGCTGGAATTGTATCTTTTTGGCATACACTTCTTGAAGTCAAGGCCAATGTCAAGGGCCTCTGGATGATCAAGCTTGTAGATGACTGCAATCTAGCAGCAGTTATAGAATCTGCCCAAGACACTATCATCCTACAGAAATGACTATCACAGACAAATGACTGGTGCCAAAGCCTATGGCTTAAAATTCAATGCCAAGAAATGCATAATTGTATACCCTTTTGGAAGTTATCCACCCAAGAAAATTACCTCATTTATAACACACCCCTAAAAGTGGAACCAACAGTCATGAATGTGGGTAAGTATGTAGATAGTAATGTGGCTTTTGTACAACATATGTCTACGGTAATAAGGAAATCATTCAAGGTTGCTCAGCTTATAAGAAAGAGCATAGCATCTAGGTCCAAGGAAGTCACTGTCCACTCTGCTCACCATGATTAGGCCCATTATTGGGTAAAACACCCCCTTTGATATTAACCTGACAAGGCACATGCAACAACTGGAACTTCTAGAGAGGTTCTTTACAAAAAGAATTCAGGGTGTAAACCCCATGTTCTATGCAAATCACTTCAATGTCCTATCTCTATACTGTTTCCTGCAGCCTGTTGACAGGTGATCTATGCCTGACATACATGACATCCTTCAATCCCACTCTGATGGTCCTTTTACATAAAAGCAAAATGAACTGCATCAAAATTACTTAATGTAGGGATTTAATCTTTGCTTGTGACATAAAAACGACATGTTGGAGGGGCAAGTATGTGTCTCAGAGAATTCCTCATCTCTGGCACAGGCTTTCTATCCATGTGAAGCAGAGCTATCCCTAACTCTATTCAAGAGAAACCTAGACCAGTGTATGGGAAACTGGAAAATCACCACAGGTCTACCACCTATGAGTCTAATGAACAGAGGAAGCCTATAAACAGGGTCATAGGTTTATAGGTGTGTATTTGACCAACAACCACTAGGTTCTTTTTAAGCCTAGCCTTGCATCCCTAATCTTTGTCAAGTTCTGTTACCCTGGAAAAGTGTAAGCAGAGACATGGAAGATGAAACATTTACAAGTAGGGGGATGGAAGATGAACCAGTTATAAGCTGCCTGTGTCCATTAGAGCCATAGGTCCCAAACTAGGGCTGAATTTCCTGTACCCAATCAAATTGTCCAAGTTACACTTGAATTGGGTTGGGGTAACTCTGCTTCACATGAATGCGGGACCAGTTCCAGAGAAGGGGTAGTCTCTGGGATGCATATCTGTCTCTCCAGCAGGTCCTATGCATATCACAGGCAAGGCTTAAGTCTTTAGAATAGGTAATTCTGATGCTGTTTGTTTTGTGGCTATGAAGGAGATCCATCAGGGTGGGATATGACAGTGCCTTGTATACTAGGCATAGATCTTTCTTCAACAGCCTGTAGGAGACATAAAGCAGGGATAGGGCTTAAAAGCAGACTGCATAGGACATGTTACTTATGTACTGTATTCTTTTAGTGAGGAACCTCTGTGGACATTCCAGTTGTTGGATGAGCCTGATTAGGTGCATGATAAAGGGGGCAGTGTACTCATTGATAGGTCTGCTGAATGTGAAATGCAGTGGAACAATGGCCTCCTTGGATCTAGATGCCATAATCTTTATTTATAACATGTACAACATAGAACAATTCCCATACTACTGCAGACACATGATGCCCAAAAATGAGATAACTGTCTATGTGGGTCCCTAAGTCTGAGACTACTGGGTAATGCTTACAGGTGTGTTGTCATTATGATAGTTAGCAGTGCTGGATGACTTCCTTTAGTATACTATTATGCATTTATTGTCATTTAGTTTTAGTGCATTGCTCTGGCACAAGTTATGTATCTGTGTCAGCCCTTAGCCATTAGTGTCAGTCAGGGATTCTATAGCTGCTCCTAATTAGCATTCGCTAATTCCCCACTTCAGGCTAAGGGGCTGAAAAACCACTGTTACAGGCAGAACTTTGACTACCATAGTTAGAAACACACAGGGTTCTCTACCACTTTCTAATTCCATTACTTTGCAAGAAGGTATATGACTGGCAATGGTTGGGATAGGAGATGACAGTAGAGAAAAAGAGGGTACAACAAATAGATTTTACACAATGCAGTGGTTTTGTCTTGTATATATGATGCACACCACATATGTTTTTCCATCTTTTCTACCATTAATATATCGTGGCTGCACTTCTCATCAGTGTATTTTCATTGCCGGATATTAACATTTTGTAATATAGAGTATCTTCCTGCTGTATGCATGCATGTGTGCATATGTATATGTGGGTGCGAGAGAAAGACTGTGTGTGTATGTGGGGTCTTGTCCATCTCAAGGTGACCAGGCAGCTGTCTAATGCCCAGTGCTGGCTACAGGTCCTCATAAATGTTACTAAACAAATAAAAACAAAAAAATCACTCTCATCATCTCCCCCATTACTGATTGGCCCTTAACAGGTCTATTTTTGAAACGCAAAGAAGAAGTATCCCTCACTTTCTCACATGTACAGTCAATGAGGAGAAAACCTCCCAGAGTTTCAAGGTACATGGTATTTTATGTATCTTTTTTCACAACAGTGCTTTGTAGAACAAGTCCAAATCTTTTTGCAGTTATCTTTTTGATATTTTTGGAAACTGTTTAAGGTTTCCATAGTATTTTATCCTTGGTATTTTCGATGGTATATTTTTGTAAAGTTCTGGAGCAATTGTAAGCTGATGTGTGCAAGATGAAATTGATGATGCTATGGATTGCACAGTTTTGTCTGTTTGTGTGTTACCTTCCCTTCGCAGACACTCCAACTTACAATATAAATTTGAACTCTGGAAAACCACTGTGAACTATAGTCATCAATAATGCCACTCATTACAGTTTCATAATTATTATTAATTCATAAAATACATTTGCCTGAATTTTGTCTTATGCTCTGTCATTTTTTGGCACATTTGATTTTTACTTTTTTGTTGATCTGGTTTGTTCCACTAGACTAGTAGCCTCCTTTCATGGGAGATCCAAGGTGGCATTTATACTACTACAGGAAATTTGACCAAGACATCAAGGAACTTCCCTTACTTATCAGCATCATGAGTGGGACACGTTTTGCAGGAGCACTACCTGATTTTACTCCAGGTGCACAGGAGCTCCAAGAAACAGGAAGGCAGAGGAAGAAAGAGATGATGGATTAGTGAGAGAAATGGAGGACAAAGCAAATATCAAGACTGGAGAATGTGTGCAGGATTCTGAGGTGATGTTTCTAAGAAATCTGTTAGATGGAGATTTGTCAGCAAATGATGGATTTATAATTACAAACCTCCATTTGGGAGGGTTGTGTGATGATATATTTAAAGAAATGGTGATGTAGAGTGATCCAGAAAATGAAGAATATGTTTCCTGGGGACACTAGGCAAAAAATACAAAAGAAAGGTGGAGAGACTTCTTCTTCTTTCAGCTTTTCCCGGTTAGGGGTCACCACAGTGGATCACCTGTCTGCTCATGATTGGCAGTGGAGTTTTATGGTGTTGAGTTGCTATCCTAGTGCTCAACCTGCCACAGAAGCCACATGCATGCACACACACATCTTGGGCCAATTTAGAGTGTCCAATCCACCTACAGCATATCTTTGGGATGTGGGAGGAAACCGGAGCAAACCCACGTGACCACAGGAAGGACATGCAGACTCCGCACAGAAGGCACCCCCAGCAGGGGATCGAACTGGTGAGCGTCTTGATATGAGGCAGCAATGCTAACAGCTGCACCACCACCACAGCTGCCCATCAAAGAAAGGTGGAGAGACCATCCTGAACAATAGTATTGAGATTGAAAAGAAAAGAAAACATGCAGTGAAAGTGAAAGTAAAAGAAGGCAAAAGTGGCATAGCAGAAAAGAAGGCAGAAGACAATGAAAAACAGAAGTACATGGTAAACATCCAAAGTAAAAAAAGACAATGGGACAATTTAATAGCTCCTTTGGGTATAAAAGAGCACAGGGTAAGGGCATTTATTCTTATGACAGACATTTTCTAACATCATATTTGAGACTGTTTTTCAATGGAAGGTTTTCTTGGAGAACATGAAATAAAGAGACTGTGACCCATGCAATCTTTATGTGATAAAATACTTCAACAGGGAAACAAAAAAGAAAATGCATGTACAATTTTGAACAAAGGTAGAAAGAGAAACTTTGAAAGGACATTTGAAAACTTTATGTAAAGAAGTACTGGACATTGCAAAAGTTTATGACAAAAGGGTTTTATGTTCTGTTGTCTTGGATTGTAATATTGTATTAAAAATAGAAAGGGAAAAGAATTATACATATACCAAGCATGATAAATGTGGAGGAGAATAGGGTGCCATAAAATACTGGGAACAACCCAAAACATGCTTTTTTGTTTTGTTTTGTGGGAAAAAAATGACATTTGATAATAATGGTGACAAAATAAATTGTTTTATTTGTAGAAAATTGGAAATGACACAAAAAAATGTGACTTGCAATATTATAAATGTAACAAAATTGGACATTAATGGATGCATTGCAAAAATGAAAATTAGAGTAAGGAAAAAGAAAAAGAAGAAAATTAACAAAGAGAAGAAAAATTAGATGAGTCATAGAAGAGGATTCTGAAATAAGTGATGAAGAAGGCACAAACTGGGACATAGTAAAAGTAAAAAAAGAAATTCTATTGGAAAAAGTGTAAAAGACAGAAAAAGAAAATTTAAAGAGATGAGTACTAAAGAAAAAAAAGGAAATGGATGAAAAAGAATACACACAGCTAATGGTTGGGGTTAGTATAATGATTAAGATATTTGACTCACAAACTCAAGGTACAATGTTTAATTTTCACCTTTGGGGGGAAGTTGTCTAGACTTAGAATGGCCTATTAAGAAAGCTGCCTAGTAATTAGCTATGAGCACATAACACCATGAATCTAAGGAAAGGGAACAATGAAAATTTTAGAGTGTTTTCTGTAAATGTGAATAGCATTAAGAATACGGCAAAACTAATAGGAATTTTGGAGTGGTATAATACATGTGATGTAGATGTAATTATATTAGAAGATGCAACATTTTTAACAAATGAAAGATTACAAACAGACAAACTATGGGGAGGAAATATAATGTGGAATTTGGGAAACGAGAGATATTCTGGAATAGCAATACTCTGTAGAAATACAGTAAAGATATTAGATACAACTTTAGCAAAAATGGGAAGATTAACCATTCTAGATTCAAACAGAAACACACATATATAGAATTATAACATTATATTTATACTAATTGTAAAAAGGGAAAGGTTATTCCATCAGATTTTAGACTATTTAGTGATAAATATGAATAGTATAATAAGTGGAGATGTTGATTGTGATTTAAGAGGCAAGCATAAAAGGAAAGGAAAGGATATAAGAAAATGTTAGAAGTTTTAAGATGTGGTAAGTTAAAACTCTGCAAAAAAATGAATGGACTTACAAATAAATATGTATAGAACTGAAATAGATTATTTTACAGTATCAGAAGGTTTAGTTATAGGGGAAGGAGAGGTATTTAAAACAGGATTTTCTGATCATCGTGTAATATGGCTAGAGATAAAGGAAAACAATGAGTATATAAAAATAGGCAAAAGAATAAAAAGGATGAAGAAGAAAGCATGGATGTTGAAGGAAAGAGATTAATAATATAGTTATGGAAGATCATATTACTATGGGAACATTTTATAAAAATTGGCCAGAATGATAGAAGATATTTAAGAAAAATATAAAGTATGTTTTTTTACAGTGGCAATATGATGTGAATAAAGTAGAGAAAGAAAATATAAAGGAACAAATAATGATGTATTGGAAGATTTAGAACATAATGATAGCAAGTACCTTGACAAAGGAAAAAGAATTACAAGAAAGAAATAAAAAAAAACAATACAAGAATTGTTATATAAGTGAAGACATTTTTACAAGGGAAAAAGAAAAATGTATCGAGTCACTTAAGTAAATTAGTACAGGAAGATGGTAGTGTAATGAGAGAAATAAAAAATATAAAAGGAGAAACAGAACTCAGGAAAAGATTATGAATATTGTAGTACAATATGTACAAGAAATGTATATAGAAAAACAGTAGGTTGTAAAAAAAACATGAAAAGTAAAAAAAAGTTAATAGAAAAAGAGAGCAAAGAGTTGGAAATGGTGGTGTCCTTAAATGAGCTAGATATAGTATTATGACAAATGAATATAGATACAGCTGTATGACCAGATAGAATAGGGTATGCAATGTATAAAAATCTAACAGACTGGCAATAAATAAATAAATAAAGATTTCGAATGAATGGTTAAATGAAAGTCTTAGGTATAAAGAATTTATTTATGTAGTGAAATACTTAAATTCATATGGAAGAAGGAAGATAGAAGACAGTTAAAACTGGAGACTAATAGTATTGAATAAAAATTATAAGATTTTAATGAAAATAATACAAAAGAGATCTGAAACTAAAATGAAAGATATTATGGAAGATAGTATATGTAATATAAAAAGCAAGGGTTGCCAAAAATTATTAATGATAGAGAAGTTGTGGATGATACTATGAATTGAAAAGAAGATGTGAAAACCATGATAGGAGACCTTAATAAGGCATTTGATACAACTGGACATGAAATCTTATGGTAACAATCTTCTTCTTCTTTTCCTGGTTAGGGGTTGCCACAGCAGATCACCTGTCTGCTCATGACTGGCAGTGGAGTTTTACAGTGTCGAGTTGCCAGCCCGGCACCCAACCTTCCACAGAAGGCACACACATGCACACACTCATGCCTAGGGCCAATTTAGAGTGCCCAATCCACCTACAGCATGTCTTTGGGAGGAAACCAGAGCACCCAGAGGAAACCCACGTGACCACAGGAAGGACATGTAGACTCCGCACAGAAGGCACCACAGTCAAGAATTGAACCGGAGAACCTTTTGCTGTGAGGCAGCAATGCTAACTGCTGCACCACAGTGGCCGCCCAAATCTTATGGTAACAATGAAAGATTATAATATAAGCGAGAAAGTTAGGAAATTATTTATGTTAGCGTATAGTAATAATAAAGTAAAAACACTTGTAAATGGTTAAGCCAAAAGGTACATATGAAGAGTGGTATAAGACAGGGATGTCCAATGAGTTGTATACCTATTGCATTAGTTATGAATGTGGAAAAATTGCAAAATGAAGGAGGTGGAGTACATAACACCTAAAGGGTTAAGAATTCCAGTTCTGTTAACATATGCAGATGACCTTATAATAATTGCAAAAACAAAATTTGGGAAAAGAAGTAATAATTTGCATGAATGTGTGCCTACAGGTGATATGGATGGTTTTAAACAAAGAGAAAAATAAAGGTTTAGATGAAGTAGTAAAGATAGTGGGTATATATTTTATAATGAATGAAGCTTCTCTGTTGGGTATACAATTTGGAATAAAGATGTAAGTTGAATTTAATGGGAAAAAAAGCAATAGAAGAAGAAAATCTGACTTTTCTGGAGAACATTTAAATTATCATTCAGAAAAAAGACTCATTTGATAAACTCAGTACTGATGGGTAAAATAGCATACGTAACAAGTTTATTTATTTTGCTTACAGTATTTGAAAATGAATAATTACAGATATTTTTTCATTTATATGGAGTTCTTGACTATACCAAGTACAAAAGGAGTTTTGCATATAAATAGAGAAGGAGGTTTAGGGGTAATTAATCCAGTGGTAGTAATTAATATGCTACTTTATTACATTTGTACAAGGTGTTAAAGTAGATAAATGAAAAAGGTGAGGGTTGGTAGTAATATTGGATAAATATAAATATGATAAATGTTGGGGTATGGTACAAAAGAATAAAAGAGAAAAAGAGTGTATCAATGAAGAAATAAAATGTTACCAAGAAAAAAAAATTGTGAAAAATAAAAAAAAAATGGATGACATAGAAAATGATAGAAAAGTATTGTATAACAATGTAATGATAAAACATTACTATTTAAATTCATGGAAAAATCTATCAGATGAAAAATTCAAGCTATAAAAATAAGAAGCAAGTGCTGTAATCAGAAAGTAGAATGTCAAGATTTTTTATGGAGACTGGTAGTAGATAAATTGCCAGTAAAAGGAAATATGCCATATAAAAAGAAAAGTTATGCAATATGTGTACATTGTCAAGAAGAAAAAGCTATAGAACATGAGTTTTTGAAATGTAAAACAGTAAAAATGTTATGGATAAAACCATGTAAAGAAGATTTTCTTGAAGATATAAAAGAAATGGATAAAATAAACATGGATATGATTAAATATGGGTATTAGAATGCAAGTAAAGAACAAGTTAAAAGAATAAATAAAATGTTATTTTATGTTATATGGGTTGTATGGAATGAAAGAAAAATAACTTATGTTTAATGGTAAATGGATTTTAACAACAGTATTAAATAAATTCAGATGGTGGTTATGGAAAAAGGAGTTGGAGTATAATAGGTTTGAAAATGTAGTATGATTCTAAAGGAAATTATGAATATGTGTGAACTGATTTGTATATCTATATATCTGTATATCTGAAAATATTTTTAAGTATGTAAATAATTTGCAAATAACTGCTCTTTTTCATATAAATAAAGGACCCCATATTCTGTTTAATAGGTGCCATGGAATCTTTTACATCCACCTGAGCCATCACCAACTCAGGCATAAAGGACATCAGTTTAGCATGTTATCCAAAGGATGACCCACTCAGGAGAGCAGTACTCCCCTTATTCTACACAGCAATGTCAACAATCTATCTGGATGGTGTGAGAACAGAATCAACAGTCTTCTGTACCAAAGGCAAGTATGCTACCTATTGCATCACGGACACCACTATCCATTTCTGCCTCATGATTATGCCCTATCTTTTTTTAACTATATTCATTAATCTAGGAGCCTGTCTGGTAAAGCAACTGGCACTCAGTCACAGAGTAGGGAAATTGAAAATGACACCCACTACCCTTGACTATAGAATGCAGCTCATAATGATCTTGGAGTGTTAATACACTGGACCAAATGCAATGCCTTCATTATTTCTTTTCCTGATAATTCACTGAAGATTACAGTCAGTCAATATTGCCAGTCATTACAGTTTCATAGTTCTTATGGTTCAGAAAGTGCATACCCATGCAGCAACTGTGATTTGGAGTTGTCTGGCATCCAAAGCTTTGAGCTGTTAATGCACTGTTTTGTGTGGTCAAATGTGCGGAGTTTAAACAATTACACCTCTTTTTGCCTACTGTGTGACTTTGACCAAGTCACTCTGACAGTGTTCCTGAGTCATTCCTGAAAGTATATACTATATCTACCAGATTTATCAGCTTTACAGAGAAAATCAAATACTATTTAAAAGTTGTCCCTTTTGGGGAATTTATCTTCTTATTATTTTGGATTTTGTCCAGAATTCTTTAGCAAAGAAGTTCAGAAGTATTTTGGTTTGCTTCTAGTAAAAGTTGAGGCCTTCTACCAAATTGTTGTAGAATCTAGCCACTAAATAATATCATGCATTTGAGCTTCAGACTTTGTGTCCTTCAGAAAATGGTTGCTCATGCAAAGTCTGTTATTCTTGCAATTTTCTAGGTAAGTAACATAAATATTTGAAATATGTGCTAAATAACATATTATCCCCAAAACAAAAACAAACACAGGAAAAAGAAACACTTCCATTACATGGTAGGAAAAGCACTTCTGGCAACCAAATTTACATAGTATGTTTCCTAAACAAGCTGGAGGGAGCTTGTTGGGTAAAGGCCCATTAGCCAACAATTACTAAATAATTAAATAGTATACAGTGGGGTGGAATGATAAGAAACAAAATCAAAGACAACAGAAATGTATTTTTCTGGGACAATAAATTAAGAATAACAAAGCAGAGCCATAGCTACCCTATTCAGTACTCACTGCTGTTGCATGATCTGTAACCTCCCTCAACTCTAATTTGAGGAACAAAAAAAAAACATTTGCAACTGCAACATGCAGCTTATTACAGTTAGAATACTACACATAATGCTTGTCAACACTTTAGCTATGACCACACAAATGGTATGACCATTAATTTCTGAATGTTAGTACTGTAATATCTTCCCATGGGCATCAGCCAATCATACCCAATTAAAACCTTGTAGCTGGTGCAGTTTACCACATTTGTCCTGAGCTATTTTCATATCAGAAAAAGACTGACAGATTCAAAAGAAAGGGAGGAGTATGGCAAAAAATCATCAAAGTGTACAAACTATTGGGTTACCAACCAAGATCCCAAGTTAGTGAACAAGAATCTGGCAAAAAAGATAAAAAAGGAAAAAGAAGATAATGCCAATATATCTACACATATTTAGGATAGTGATTAAAACAAAGTAAAAGATAGTTGTTCAAGCTATGGAAAGGAAGGAGTGGGGAGGGGAAAAAGGACATATTATAAGTAGGCTATCAAATGAGTGGTTAAGGTGATGAAGGTAGCAAAGGCTCATGAGAAAAGGAAATTGACATAACTCCAGTTATAAGCAGAAAGCAGTGAAGTATTAAGCATACACTAAGAAGATGCATTCAAGAAAATATAAGGGGACTTGAAAATTACATTATATATGTCAAGCTAAACAGTTTTCATTTATTATATATTTGTTTAATGAGGCAGTGCACTGATTACAAATTACAGGAATAACCCAGGTGAAATACTTAACATGATGATACAGTATAATGCAAACAATATATAATAATAAATATGTTGATAATATATACAAAGAAGATAGTCTGTTCACATAATTGTGGTAGTTTACATGTATGAGATACAATGCACATATTTGCAGAACAATTTCCACAAGTGTGGTTTAGCAGTTACATAATACAAATAAATACCTTTAACTTCCTAGGACAGGTCTATATCAGGAGATCGAAACCTTAGGTAGTCGAATACCTAAAGGTTGATCTCTAAATATCAAAGTCTTAAAATCACGAATGTCCATTTCCACACATGGAAACAAGTCATTTGGCCATAACGTGGATTTTGCCCTTTTCACAATGTAGAGCAATCTAAATATCTAAATATGATTGTAGATTCTTTTTTTATAAGACTCATTGCTCCTACTACTATTGGAACTGTCTGGTTATTTTTCTTCCACATTGCTCTCAGTTCTACCAGCAAATCCTGACATTTTATGATTTTGTGTCTCTCTGTACACAAGATACTGTAGTCACTGGGTATCCCGATTTCACTGATCAATGCTACTTCTGTCTTCTGTTCATAGACCACTATATCTGGTTTTCTCATATCTATCTTTTGAACTGTTAGTAATGGGTGATCCCATGTGATTTAGACTTCATCATTTTCTGTGATGCTTTGTGGCTCACATTTCCAATTTTTTCAACTATTTCAATATTGTAATGTACAGTCCTTCCGCGATTAGTATGTCACAACCAGCAGCAAGGTGTGCAACTATTTCCAGTTCTGTTTTACAAAACTTACATTTGTCTGTTTCTCCCACATGTTCAATGGACTTTGTAAACCAAAGAGTACATAGTCCACTGTCTTGGGCCACCAATATTAGCCTTTCATCCTTTGGTTTGAAATCACCTCTCCTTAACCATTCCTAAATTTGATGCTGATCAACATGAGTTTGTTCCAGGAGTTTTCTATACTTGCAACTATATTTACACATTTTCTGCATTTCTTACCTTCCCATCTGATCCTTCACCTTATATTCTTTCTTTTGTTTTTTGGCACATTCAGTTGTTGCCTGAATTTTATCTACTTCTGGTCTGATTTCCATTCCTGCTTGATGCCAATATGCTTCTGTTAGACTAAGAATGGAAGTCATCTTAGATTTATTCTTCTCATGTTTCAAAACTTTCACTATGTTTGGGTCTTGTGAGGTCAGTAGATATGTATGCAGTTACACAATTGCAGATCTATACATCTAATCATTTTTTAAGGAGGCCCATAGCTCCCTCAGAACAGAGAATATATAATCTTGGTATGCACTGATTTTTATAAATCATTTGATGAGCATGAAAGATTGTTCTTGTTTTCCTGTGTAATCTATCCAACACCTTTTGGGACCAGTCAATCACTCCAAAACTGTAAGTTGGGCTAGGAAGAGCAAACTGGTTTATAGCTTGAACCTTTATTTCTAGATGTCAACACTGTTTCAGGATTAATGTAAGTCTTCTAAAATATTCCTCACTGAGTTTTATTCACATTTTTTCATGTTTTATTGTTGATCATTCTTCACTTCCTAAATATTTATACACTCACTCTTGCTCAAGTTCTTTTATATCACATTCTTGTCGCAAACTGATGTTTTCTTGGTGCCACAGCTTTACTGCTTTAAAGGTTGCTTATGCACATTTATCAATACCAAATGACATTCTTATATCATTTGAAAAACTTTTGACTACTTGCAGTTGTGCTTTCAGTTCCTCATCTGATGAGCTAGACAGTTTTAAACCATCCAGAAAGAAAAGACGAGAAGTCTTTACACTTTTTTTTGCTTTCTGGGAGCCAAATTATAGCCATGACCTCATCTGTTAAGCAGACAGCTTAATGGACAAGGTGAAAGAGTAGCAGTAGCAGAGAGTCACCCTGAAATATTTCCCTTTGGATTTTTATTCCTGGAATAATAATTTGTGCTTTATCATGGCTTAATTGCAAGGTGGGGTTGACACTGTTTGATAGTCACTGCGATGTAGCTTATCAGTGTAGGGTGTGTCATATATTTTTAAGCACTTTTTATCAATGAATTTGGGATACTGGCAAATGCTTTTTTTGTAGTCTATCCATGCCATTCTTAGATTCTTCCCTTTCTTACAGTTCTCCACTATGGCTTTATTTAACAACAAATGATCCTTTATTCCATATGACTTTCTTTTATTACCCTTTTGCTCTGTTGGCATAATTGAATTTTCTTCTGAATGACTATAAAGTCTGTCTGTGTTGATTCCAGTGTATAGTTTATATGTTGTCAGTATGCACATTATTGGTCTATAGTTATAAGATAGCTTGCACATATAAATAGATCTTATTCATGGCTAAATCTTTGTGCAAAGATGCTAATACTTTTAGCCAGAAGTTAGGTACTGTGTCTGGGCCTGGGGTTCTTCCATTTAGATGCTTTTCTTAACCTTGTTTCAATCTGTCTGGCCGTTACTTCATTTCAGTCCATATCCTATACATTTGAACTTCTTATTCTTTATTTTACTTCATCTATCCATTTAGCATCTTTGTTATGTTCCACAGGAACTTCATAAATATTTCTCCAAAATCTATCTATTTCTTCTTTTTTGGTGGTCTTTCAATTCATTTTACCTTGTTTCCCAATTCTCTACAAAACAAAATAGATTGCTTATTCTGTACTTTTCCTTTATATTTATCTATGTATCTTTTAAGTTTTTCTGCCTGTGCTTATTGTTTTCATTTATTATTTGCTATAATGCATGACAAATCCTGATCCATTTTAATACTGTGCACTGCTTTTATCACATCTATTTTTCTGAGTATTTTTGTTGATCTGGTCCCTCTTCTATACTCTTCTAACAGTGACACATCTTGTTTTAATTGCGTTATAGTTTTCTCTATTCAATACTTCCATAATGGCATTCAGTTTCTCCCCTTCTTTCCCTTACTACCTTGTGTTCTTGTGGTAAGATTTTATCTGTTAGTAATTTGGTTGCACAGTAATGTATCCTATTTACTTCTGTTATATCGCTTGAATCCCTATGGACAGTCCTAATTACTGTGTTTATTTGTTTTATCAACTTCTAACATTTTAGATTTTATTGACCTTCTGTGGTCTATTTCTTTTCTTGATCTTAATATGTCTATCCATCTCTATTAAATCAAGCAACTCTTCTCTTAGATCATTTGCTTCTAAACTGAGGGCACATTCTTTGTTCAACATTTCCTGTGGGCATTCTATAAAAAGCTCTAGAGCTTCTTCCTGTGCCACAATCTCTTCAGTTTCACCTTGTGTCATCTGTGTCATATGGCTCTGTCATATGGGAACTCACTTGCCTATCACTCCACGACACTGACTGTGTCAGAGTTGCCACAGTTTCCAGCTCTTTCCCTTGCTGTATAGCTCCAACTGAACCTTTGTATTGGTTTCCTATGGGAGGTTCCAAAGTATCTTCATATGGCAACTGATTAAATGCTTCCTGCTGCACTGGTTTCTCATTAATTTAGGTGTCTGTTGCTCTATCCTGCTGTATTGTTAAATGAGCTAAATTTACTACTCTAAACCCTTTACTTTGCAGGTACTCCATAAACTCAGTTTATGTTTCTTTAACTTCTCCATTATGAATCCTCTTTTCTACATTTCCTCTTTGTTTTCTTATTTTTTATATTGTAAAATTGTTTATATCCGGATGTCTTTGCTTGCATTTCTCTTCAAATATCTTTGGTGGTGCTCTTTTTTTATTGATTAGTTTTACTTTCTCCTTTGCATATATATTGCACAATATTAAACCTCTTTCCGATGTTCATATTTCTTCTTCAGATGTCTCCTGCTCTTCTTGTTTCTCCTTACTGTGGGGACTAGTTGTTCCATTATGTTGTGATATGACCTGTGTTGGACTTTCTACACTGAATCCTTCACTTCTCAAATATTCCATAACTTCAGCTTCTATGTTTTTAACGTCTACTTGACTAGTCTTCTGTTCTGCATTCCGTCTTTGTGATCTTATATGTTTTATTGTGAAAGTTCCCATATCTAGATCCCTTTGCTTATATTTCTCTTTGAATATCTTTGGGGCTGCATTTTTTGTGTTGATTAATTTGGCTTTCTCCTTTGCATAAATATTGCACAATATCAGATCTCTCTTTCTTTCCAATGTCCATATTTCTTCTTTATAACCTTCAAATGTCTCTACATTTTGTTCTTTAAACTTTCACACTTCCTCAGTTACTTCTTTTTTCCAAATGGTACAAGATGTCTTGGTCTATATAGTGTTTTTATGTATCTGTTGTATAAATGAACACAAATTTGTATTTGAAGCTTCTAACAGTTTTTCGTGTGGAAATATTTTTCTTTGCTCTAATTTCACTCAATCTTCTTGTATATCTTTTGTCTAGAAATTCTGGGCATTTTGCATAATAGTAACAATACATAATGTCTTTTTTTCTCAATAGTCCACTCTATCATCTCTATGGCTCTTTTTTTGGCCTATCATTTTTTTGTGATTTTTGTGGACTGCTACTTCCTTGTACAACAGGGGGGGGGGGCATCCTCCCCCTGGGCATGGCCTAGCCCCATTGTAGGAATATTTCCATGTGTTGAGGATTCTACACTGCCATTTTTTCCAGTCCTTATACCAGTCTGCCTACCAGGATTGGGCACTTTTTTATCCTGGGACTCACGCATCCAGCTGTCTTCTTTATTTTTGTAACCTATTTCTGTCCACGATATATGCTATATAAAACATAGTCTATATATCAGTGTTGTCTTGGTGAGATTTTCTGAAAAAACAGGATCTACCTCATGAAGGTACTCACCACGATTTGAGGATGAATTCAGTTCCAGCAATACTTCTCTCCTTTTGCTGATTTTATCATCTCTCCATTCAGCCCCCCTTTTTTGTTTCTATTGAGCAATATCTAATGTGTCAAGAGACACATAGGTTGATTTGCCCTTGCTTACTTCTTTCCTTCTCAACATGAATGTATCATACCACACATTTTCAACTTGGTAATGAAACAGCAGCAGTAAATGATGAGGAAGCCATTGCATCATCCACTACTAGGCAAGGGGCACCTTGTGACTCTGCTGCCTTGTAGCTGCTTGATAACATTCAGCTTTCACCGAATCTGGCATGTGGTAATACAGTGATGACTTATCAAGTATTTAAGTTTACAAGCTCTGTACTTTTTGTTTGTAAAATATTTCTGGGCTATACAGGTTTCTACCTGCTTGCGACATTGGCTTACTATACTGTGATTCCAAAGTTAGAAACATGAATCTTAAAATTCCTTGCACATGACGTCTGACCCATTTTCAGTGTTTGCAAAGGACTGCAAGACAGCAAAGGTACAACCGTGCATGTATTGTGAAAAATACTATTAGCCAAAGTTTCTATCACACAACATTATGACTTTTGAAGTAATGCTTGTTTGATCAGTCTGGCAAGCATGTCTCTTTCTCAGTGAACCAATATGTTGATATGTGTATGCATATATATATATATATATATATATATATATATATATATATGTGTGTGTGTGTGTGTGTGTGTGTGTGTGTGTGTGTGTGTGTGTATGTGTAAGCATATATATATATTTATATATATATATATATATATATATATATATATATATATATATATATATATATAGTAAGCATTAGCATACTCTGTGTGGACACCTTTGACCATATATGTTGCTTTTCTGATATATACATTTCTACATATGATCACTGACTAACATAGCTGCATTATCCAGTTATGCAGTGACCTGCTTCAGTTTCATTTATTGCAGTATCTCACACATTTTCACAAAGTACATTACTTGTCTACTGTGCTATATGTAAACAGTAGCCGCATTGTTCCTTGTAATACCTGTACATTGTAGTATGATACAATGTATCTGCATCACTGTGCATGAGACTGGCTTAACTTACCACAGATACATTGCATATAACTTGCTGTTATATCATAAGTCATCACTGAGCTAAGTGATCCTTACTAATTACAATGTTCTTGCATACAGCATGCTGATTGTCTCAATGTTTTGTCAACACAGTATGTGCATGGTTAGAAACACTTCATGTACCCTTGGAATGCCATTATTGTTAACAAGCTCTGTACTTTTTGTTTGTAAAATATTTCTGGGCTATACAGGTTTCTACCTGCTTGCGACATTGGCTTACTATACTGTGATTCCAAAGTTAGAAACATGAATCTTAAAATTCCTTGCACATGACGTCTGACCCATTTTCAGTGTTTGCAAAGGACTGCAAGACAGCAAAGGTACAACCGTGCATGTATTGTGAAAAATACTATTAGCCAAAGTTTCTATCACACAACATTATGACTTTTGAAGTAATGCTTGTTTGATCAGTCTGGCAAGCATGTCTCTTTCTCAGTGAACCAATATGTTGATATGTGTATGCATATATATATATATATATATATATATATATATATATATATATATATATGTGTGTGTGTGTGTGTGTGTGTGTGTGTGTATATGTGTAAGCATATATATATATTTATGTATATATATATATATATAGTAAGCATTAGCATACTCTGTGTGGACACCTTTGACCATATATGTTGCTTTTCTGATATATACATTTCTACATATGATCACTGACTAACATAGCTGCATTATCCAGTTATGCAGTGACCAGCTTCAGTTTCATTTATTGCAGTATCTCACACATTTTCACAAAGTACATTACTTGTCTACTGTGCTATATGTAAACAGTAGCCGCATTGTTCCTTGTAATACCTGTACATTGTAGTATGATACAATGCATCCGCATCACTGTGCATGAGACTGGCTTAACTTACCACAGATACATTGCATATAACTTGCTTTTATATCATAAGTCATCACTGAGCTAAGTGATCCTTACTAATTGCAATGTTGTTGCATACAGCATGCTGATTGTCTCAATGTTTTGTCAACACAGTATGTGCATGGTTAGAAACACTTCATGTACCCTTGGAATGCCATTATTGTTAATGCTGCATTGTATATAAATGTACTCCCTGCTATGTTCCTCTGCTCATTGTTCTGCATGGCTTTGGTACACTGTGGCTCACTTACCTGAATGATTAAAGCATCCTGTAGTTAAGAACATGATTGACATCTCAGCCATCCAGTTTGTGACCTCATGTTTCTGAACCACAGTATTCTGCATTAGACTGGTGATGTCTTTTTTGAAGTACATTAATTATATAATGCGTGTATCTCTTTATGAACATAGACGAATGTGTGTATTATATCCAGATAGCATTCAGTATATATGTGTATCTATAGTGTAATTAAATAAAAAGACAAAAAAATTAAACAGCATACCTTTTCGGCTAAAATAACTGAGCCACGTAGGAATGTATATGTCTGCAACAAATTAATAGCTGTTATGAATTCAGTATAGCAACAAATTTAAAAAAAGAATAACAAATTAAATAAATAACAGCAGCATTAAATTTTGGTTCAGTTTAAAGCCTCTTGAGAACTGGTACATATTTGCTGTTTTCTAGGTGGGAATCATGATAAAATGATATACTGTCTCTCATAAAAAAGCTCAAAGTGAAATGCACTGGTACAGCTATTTTTTTTTTCCTGGTCTTCAATATCAGTTGAAAAGACAAAAAGCTTTTCTCCTAAGGAGAAACAGAGTGAGAATGTATGTGGGAAATAGCGACAGACAGAGACAGAGAGTGAGTGAGAGAAACAGTATTAATCTGGAAACCACTTCCTTGAGCACTTCCACAGCTGCAAACAACATGTTTATATTCTCCTGAAAAAGAAGCATTTGACTCAAGTGGGGTACTCTAAATTTTAGATTCCTATATGTCCTTGCCAGTCGACACCTAGTAAAGTAATGACTGTTCAGGCCTTTAACAGTATAGATTTAGATTCAGCCATTTAGACAAGTATATATTTTCATTAAAGGAAAAAGAAAGTTAACAGCTGTTAATTTATTGAGGTGAAAATAAAACAGGGCATACTCATTCATGAAAAGATACACTAGCTACATATATCATTAATCTAATGTGCAACTGTATTAGCCATTTTAAGCCCAGCTTCATTTTCAGGCACATATACTGCCTGTATATATGTATTACTGGAATGGGAAGCATTTGTAGACTTTTTGAGTTTATAATAAAAAGAAAACTATTGTCCATTACACGTTTACAATACTGAACTGTAATCACTGACTGCCTAGTTGTACTGAGAAGTATGGATAATTTGAATTTTAATATTCACTTTGTGCACATCCTGGTAGAGTCACAAACTGGTATTTTATCAAGAATTAGATGGCTGTCATCTTATGCTGACGTTAATGACTTAAATACCAAGGTCTCTTCCATTCCCTTCAAGCAATCTAAATTAAAAAATAAATCGTACATTAAATGTTTGGTATGTCCTCTGTCCTGCTTTTATGTTCGGTGACAAGAGTAAGAAAAAAAATCTAAGATGTACAAAGCATAGACTGCAGACTTAATAAACAAGAAAGGCAAGTATTAATCCTGATACATTATGAACAATAGCAGACATTTGAAAGTGAAGATGTCCTTGATGTCAGCAAATTTGTATTAAAGATTCAATCTTTTGTTTATGAAAAAGGGTTATGAACTGAATGTCACCAGTGTTAATGATGACAGCAGAAAACATCAACTAGTTACTGTATCTCTTGTTATGTTACCTATACAAAAAATTGCAAGCCTAACCTTCAAATGTCATATTTTTTTCATTTTTAGTTTATAGAAAGCACCAGATGGATCTGGGATCAATGGATTGTGTTAAAAGCATATGAGTATATCATCATCCAAATTAGATGCAACACGAATGCTCATGGGGCTTTCAAACTCATATTTGTCCTGCTGCGGCTCTTTGGTAACAGCATTCGCTTTTGTCTATCACATTCTTTGCATTCTTTCTTTATTTCTTGACATTTTAAAACATGTGAGTTTCCATTTCATGACTAACTGCTGATGCTAGTCCAAGAAACCATCATTTGAAATCTGTACTTACTTCACATGGAGTATCCTGCCCCCCCCCCCCCCATTTTTGTCATAACAACTCCCCTGTGCCAGATGTCATGCTATTAACTAAATGCCATGTGCAGCAGGTGCCAAACCACACAATCTTTTCTCTTTTGTGTTCTTGGTTAGAAATATAAATTCTTTCATTCCTTGTTTTTTAATATATTATTATCTGTCAGCAACTAGATCTCATTGTGAATATGCTGCATATTGTCACAATTAATGCTAACTGCTTTGGAAGATATTCTGTCAAAACTGGGTGCAAAATTTCAAGCATGATCACAGTAGAAACTTAATATCTCTACTTTTCTCTTGCGTATACTCTGTCTTAAACAATATTGTCCAAGAATTAGCATGATTATTACAGTTCCTTTGCATATAGCCCCCAAAAACTGATGTACAAGTTGTTAAAATATGCAACAATCAGTTTCAGGAGGGAAAAGATTTATTACTCACAGCACAGATACTATGGAGTAAGAATGAGATCTGCTAACAGCTTTCAAAATAATCACAAAAATCAATGTCAAGCTCAAAGTCATATCAAGGGCAGTGCAAACAAGAAGCTCTCCATAGCATAGTATGTTAGTAGGTCTGCTTGTTGTTATAAAATAGGTGCAACTGATACCTTAATGGAATTGTGGTATTCATTTAAACAGCCATAATCACTTTTATAGTTACATGAAAACAGTCAATGCTTGTTTTTGTAGAAAGGATATGTTTTCTGTACTCTTGCAAGGAGATATTGCTTAACTTATACAGCTAAATAATGGATCCATGCTTAAGCTGATGATTTTACTTTTTTCTTGTCTAGACAGTCAATATTTCTCAACACTTTGTAAACTTCACAAAAAACAAGCTAATGCTTTTCATCTCTAGGCACAATACTCCTGACAAAACCCAATTCTCTGTCACCTCCTCAAACAATACAAACACTGAACTTGTATCATTTACTAAACTATTAGGGGTAACCATTGATGAAAACCTGAAATGTAATATATGTATTAATGATGTAGTTAAGAAAACTTACCAAAAACTTGGAACCCTATATAAAGCTGCACATTCCCTTACTACTTGTTCCTTCTCCGTACCTTTCTATATGCAACTTCCATTCTGACTAACTTAGATTCACCAGCCCAAACCAGCTTATTAGTACAATTCTGCAACGGCAAAATTCATCACCAACAAATCTTATAAACCCATCACTGCTTGACACTTAAGTAACTTTCATGGCTAGAGTTTCCTCGCCACTTAACCTTATTCTGACTTGTCATAGCTCATGACTTAATCACAACCCAACATACTACTCTACCCTAAATAACAACACACAGCCCTAGCCTAAATAACAGCACACTACCCTAGCCTAAATAGCAACACACTGCCCTAGCCTTGATAAGAAGCACACTGCCCTAGCCTAAATAACAACACACTACCCTAACCTAAATAACAATACACTTCCCTAGCCTAAATAACAGCACACTGCCCTAGCCTAAATAACAACACACTGCACTGCCCTAGCCTAAATAACAGCACCCTGCCCTAGCCTAAATAACAACACACTGCCCTAGCCTAAATAACAGCACCCTGCCCTAGCCTAAATAACAGCACCCTGCCCTAGCCTAATAACAACACACTGCCCTAACCTAAATAACAACACACTGCCCTAGTCTAAATAACAACACACTGCCCTAACCTAAATAACAATACACTGCCCTAGCCTAAATAACAGCACACTGCCCTAGCCTAAATAACAGCACCCTGCCCTAGCCTAAATAACAGCACCCTGCTATAGCCTAAAAAATAACACACTGCCCTAGCCTAAATAACAACACAATGCCTTAGCCTAAATAATGCCCTGCAGCTATATTCTCCCAGTAGAGCTCTTTACTCCACTGACAAGCTTCTTTGAGTAATGACCAAGTCCAATAATCATGCTGCCAACCGCCTTTACTCTTCTCATGTCTCAAAACTTTGGAACATTTTTGCCTTTTGAAATCAAACAACTGAATAAAAGCAAATCCTTCAGAGACTATCTTAAACTCTACCTTAAAAGCAAGTGGCTATGTCCCTGCTCCATCCTCAGCTAACTAATGCTAAATTATACTTACTCTCACAGCTGGGTCTTCCTGATACAAACTATCTACCTTTCCTGGTTGTTCTACATGGGTCTGATGCTCTTTACCATACTCCATATCTTTATTTTTCCTTACTCCACTCTCCATGTCTCTCTCTCTCTCTCTCTCATCATATCAAAAACTACAAACTCTTTATCACTTCCTTCTTACCTCTTCATATCTGTAATATGTGTACACTCTCAATATCTTTCCTACCAGCTGTTGTAATTTGATACTTTTTGTTATTAGTGATACATTTCTCTGTAACTGTACCTTAAATTTCTAAGTAAAAGTTGTGTTACCTGACATAAGTCAACATGTTTTTCCTCTACTTGCACCTTGAACTTATTTAAAGTGCTTTAGGATGTCTTTCTCCTTGTGTAATGATGTATTTGAAATGTACTGTTTAACTGTACATGTGCACTTATTTGTAATTGTGTTTTGTAGAGCTTTTCTCCCCAGGGCTCTGAGAAAAAGGGGTCACTTTTCTACCCAGCCAGATCAACCAGGTAATCAAATGCAATAAATAAACAAACAAATATTTGCTATGGGTTGCAAGGAAAACGTATAGAGCTTACATAATTACAAAATGGCTTTGGTTGAGCAGAGGCATGCCAAAAGGGGGCAGTGCCCATGTCACCAGCTCCCCTAAATCCAACTCTCACCAGACTGTCTGTTAATAGCATCTGTATGATTCCTGTCCATAGTACCTCTACTATGACACCTCAGCAGTATAATTATGTGCCTGTTTTACAAGCTTGGTCTAGTAGTAGCTTAAAAATCTGAATCTTTGTGTAATTAATGGCACTGTGTGACAACTACCTGTATCATTTCATGAGTAAGTCTCTTAAAACATGCACATTTCTTTCTACATAACTACATGAGTGCATTATAACGAGTATCACTGGTCATAAGTAGTGATATCTCATGATACATACTTTATATCAAATTAAACCATGATTCATAATATACTGAATAAAACAGTACAGGCACAATTTCACACTGTTCTAAATGGCTACCTTCCAGAGGACTGGAAATGTTCTTACCCCAAAGTAAAATGATTCTAATCAATGGAATAATAAGATATGTGCATTTTAAACTGTGTTAAATATAAGAGAAATCACTATTAATATCTTCTGAAATATTAAACACAAATGATGTTGTACATAAATACATTTTACTGGTAACTTTGTATGTCTTGGCACCATCTTATACTTGGGTTTGTTTTAATATCTCCATAAATCATCATCATCATCAGAATAAGAATGTATAAATATGTGAGAAAGTATATACTTTTACATATGGCAGGTAGTTAGCATTCTGGTAAGTGATGAAGTTGTACTTAATCATTAGTACTGCTCAGATTTATTTTATTCAGATATACATGCCAGAGCTGTATAAACTGAA
The DNA here is from genome assembly GCF_019279795.1 of Protopterus annectens. Classification (NCBI taxonomy): domain Eukaryota; kingdom Metazoa; phylum Chordata; order Ceratodontiformes; family Protopteridae; genus Protopterus; species Protopterus annectens. The sequence continues at coordinate 292,292,261 of NC_056734.1, read as the reverse complement.
TACCACTGTCAAATATCTTTATATTAATATCATGCTACATTGGAATTCTATGTATTTGTCCATCTCTCAATGATGTTTTTATTCTTAATGTGTTTTTTCATTAGAACCTTACATACAATACCATTATTGTGTGTTGTCTCTGTTTTTTTTTTTTTTTTTTTTTTTTTTGCACTGTTTTTTTAGAACTTTATGTATCAGAACATTATTGTCTGCATTTTTATTCTCATTATTTGGAATATTTATCCCTAGGCCTTCATTGAAAGTTTTTCTTCCCCGGGGGGGGGGGGCAATCCTTGTCAGCAAAAACAAATAAATACATAAATAAATACATAAATAAAAAAATCAGATCAATAAACAAATAGGGTGCAACATGGAACAAGATCTGTTTACTAGGGCTGTATTTCTAGATCACAGAAAAATCCCTTAACAATATAAATTAGAAATTAGTTCTACAAAAGCAAGAATTCTTTGGTTTCCCTGATACCTTACGTTTATTGCCCCAAATCTAGCTTAGCAATGGAAGTTTCATAGGCTCCTTGGGCCAACATAGTTCATACTCTTGGCTGTTTCATAAAAATGCCACAAAGCTCTGTTCTTAGACCCTTTTCTTTTCATTGTTTACTATTAAAGTGCCCCCTAACCTACCTATGACTAAATTATGAAGCTGATATTCTACTAGCGCATCTCATATAAGCAGGCCTCCTTACTGGAAAATACATTCAAGTGTACTTCCCATTATTATGGAACTGACTTAGTGCAGATATGTTGCAAATTAACACTCATAAACTCAAGATAATTCAACTTACTAAGATGAAAACAAATTATAGAGCTTCTCACTTACTTACTAAATTTTAACGTCATTTTTCTTGATTAATAAGGAAAAATATATTTAGGTATCCTTATTTAGTAAACACTCTCCTTTTATGCTCTCATTAAATTTGAACAAAACCACACAAAATCAACTAGTATAAAACAAAAAAATGGCAATAAATGGCAAATTATGCTAGACAAAGTTTTTATTAAGCGCTTTTCGTCTGAGCTACTACTCAAACTTCATCAGCTATAACAAAACTCAAAGAAGCCTCTTTTTAAATAGCCCATTCAAACACCACATGACTACTGTCATATGACTAATCTCCCAAAAAAAAAATAAACATTTAAAAATTCAGTAATACCATTTAAAAATATACAAAAAATATTTAAAAATAGATTGTAAACATACACTGTATTTACACATGGATTAATAACAAGCTTACACAATAACTCATTTTCACAAAAAGTATAAAATAGTCTATCTCTTAAGACTTTTCAACTTTAGCAACCAAGTTATTGAACACATATCGTTTATAGCAGAAAATCCATGAGCAGTAAGGCGTAACTGCCAAAATAATTCAAGTTTTTCCAGTTTTAAGCTGTGAGGTCCCCCTCTCGGATTACAAGTCACTTGGTCAATCACCCTAAATTTAAACAAATGTGTGGGATTGTCAAAAATGTGTTTAGCCAATGCATTATCTAACTTTTTTCTCATAATGCTGTATAAGTGTTCATGCACTCATCCCTAATCCTATATAAAATAAGGTACAGCACTGGCACTTAGCCAAGCAAGCCACCATTTTTGAATTACAATTAAATTTCCATGTGGTGTTAAACTTAATATTATTAACACTGAATGTTTTTCCTATGTCCATGTGTTTACAATAATTGCAACCTTCACATTTAAACATTCCTGGGTTTCTGATCCATTGGTTCAACCTACCTTCAAAAAAAGCTTTTCATATTCAACCCTCTTCTAAACACAAATTTTGGATATTCATCTACTTTATTTCTAATTGTGGGATCCTCCATAAGCAATCCCCAGTTTTTTTATATAATTTGCTTTAAATGGTTAGCATTCATTGAATACGATGTAATAAAGCTAACACTAAAACTGATGTTAGATGTATGTACCAGACCCCCATTTTCATGATTTTCAGTATTCCACACAAAAGTTGCATTTTGATCCATGTCCAAGGCCAAAACAGGTTTATATTCACCTATATTCTTTTATGGCAAACTTCGTCAATTAAGCATTCTAACAAATGTGAGTGGTACCCTCGTCTTAAAAACATATTTCTCATAAATCATATTTCTTCAATAAAATCCGAATCTAAAGTAGTCATTTTAGCCATGCTAACAAGTTTTCCTTTGACAACCAAGCCTTTTTGATGTAATGGATGTGAGCTAGAGAAATGCAATAGACTATTTGAATATGTATGTTTTCTGTGTATCTTTGCTAAATATTTTTACAAAATGTTATCCTTTCTTAAATCAGTGTCTAAATAAAACATTCTGACATTTTCAAAGACGGGAGTAAACACCAAAAAAGATTTTGTGCCATTTATATATGTCATAAATTCTTCAACTAGACCTTCAACTCCATTAAAAATGTTGAATACATCATCCATGTAACGCGTAAAAAAATGTATTCTATCTGAGAATATTTTATTATGAAAAATAAATTCATGTTCCCACTGTGCCATTACGAGGTTTGAAAAACTACTGCCGCAGGGGAAGCCCATGGCTATCCCATTTTTCTGTAAAAAATATTCACCCTCATAGAGTATAAAATTATCTGTCAGTATTATTTCCAATAGTTCAGTGACCAAGTATATGTCTCCCTCTGTAACACCCTTCCTTTTTAATAAGGCAGCCACCCATTCAATACCAATATTGTGATTGACAGATGTGTAAAGGTTCTTCACATCTATTGTTAAAAAAATGTAATCTTGTTCAAAGTGTAATATGCCAATACTATGTAAAAAAACTCCACGAGTCCTAACATATATGTTCTTCCACTGCTACATATTTCTTAAGGATTTCACCCACTAGTTTTGCTGCGGCATATGTGATCGAGTTCCTGCCATCTACTATAGCCCTAAGGGTTTGGTAATCCAAATTTTTATGCACCTTTAGTATTCCAAAAATGGTGGGTACCAAAGGTGCAGACTTGCTTAAGTAATTCAGTAAGCCAGTATTTATTCTCGCTTCTATGAACAAATCATTGAACTATCCCCTTATTCTTTGATATGCATTATTGACTTCATTTAAGGAGGCTAATTCATAGTTAGGGGGCACCAAGATTGCTTTCATCCTATTAACATAATCATCTGGATCCATCAACACCAGACCCCCTCCCTTGTCCAGCTTCATGATCCGCACTGCTGAATTTCTCAAGTTATTCAACAATTCCAACTGAAATTCATTTATATTGCTATATTTGATTTGCTGTTTCTTAGACAGAGCTACCCTCATGTCCATTTCACAAATTCTTTCGAATATATTAAGTAAAGGATGCAGTGGTGGATTGTAAGTGCTGGCTAGCCTATACAGATTAGTAGTAATAACTGATTGGCCCAATAGTACATTTAAATTCATTTTCCTCACAAACAATTTCAAATCAGCTAGTGTACTTGCTATGTCAGCCCTATGTGAACGAACGAAAGTCAGACCCTTGGACAAGACAACCAAAGCTGTATCAACAACAAAATTAGAGTAATCAAAAACATTAAAGTCAGCCTCTGAATTCTGAATTGTAATGCACTAAACCACATTCAAGTTATTATTCAAATTGACAGCAGCATTAACGTTCAAGTTAACAACAAAGTTAGGCAAATTAGTTAAATTAATATCAACATTTAAATTCCGAGCTATACTGAACAAACTGGTATTCAAACAGTCAACAAAATTAACATTCAAGTTAGGAGCAGGACTAGAAAACACTACACCAACATTGCGATTAACTACTTCCTTGAAGTCCAGTAAGGAACTGTACTCATCCACGTTAAAAAAGCCTTCTAAGCTAGAAGGAGTTTGAATGTCAGTAGTTACCTTCATTTCTTGTTCTTTTTGCGATGGCTGGTTCCATTCTGATGATTCGTGCTGGGATAATTTATTTTGTTGTTTGTATCTTCCACTAATGAGGTTTCAAGTGAACCACCTGTGTCTTCTATAACCAATCCACCTAGTCCTGCTTCCACATTTAACATCCCTCACCACTCATTAGTTAGTTAACAAGGTTTTGAACTATTGGACACCATGATTCATCATTATCAAATCATGGCAGATGACTTGGCCTTTGAACTAAATGAACTGGACCTATGCATTAAAACAGATCCTGACTTTCATAGATACCACTTTGACTATAATAGGATCTTTACAAGTATAGATCAATTAATTTCTAAATTTAAAAATACCAAAATGAAGAAACTTGTTTGTGAGGAAAATGAATTTAAATGTACTATTGGGCCACTAATACTACTATATTCATAGGTGAATTTGTGAAATGGACATGAGGGTAGCTCTTTCTAAGAAACAAATCAAACATAGCAATTAAATTTCTTATTTAGTTTTCTCCAACTGTTATAAATGTTGGTCTAGGCTGGACTTCTTCCTAATCTCTTCAATATTTAGTAACTTTGACATCTCATTTCCTCTCTCCTCTAGATGCCTATAAATTCTATAAATCTTTCACACCTAAAATTTCCAAAGTTCTGCTTCAGCTGTTTAAATCATATTACCCAAGTGGAATTAAGACATCCACCTTAATGCATCTCTGAATCCCTATATCCCCCAACATATGCTTGATTGAAACCCCCTGGAATATATTGACTTCTCTCTATTTATATCATGAATATGAATCTCTTGGCCAATTCTCTTGCCAATACTTAAAAGTCATTTCACGGTATTGTTTCACCTGAACAATCTGGTTTTTTATATATGCACAACATACAATAGACCACACCCTTACATTATGTGCTATTTTTTTGCTCCTCCCTGGCCAAAAAAAACTATACACTTTACTATTGATGCATAAACTCTGTACTCTAATGCATACACTATTATTACAAATATAAACCAGATATCATCAAACAGTGCTAAGCAAGGATGTCCTCTGTCTCTGTTATTATTCAACTATTTCATGAACCCTTATTCTTATTTATCAAACAGAAAACCTACCATCACATCCCTGTCTATATAATGCAAAAACTTCCATATCGTACAAAACCACTTAAACAGATGGGCCAAACTTAAACTTAAACTTCCATTCCTAGCAATTCCTAACAGCAATCATAAAAATGAACATACTTCCTAGATTTTTATATATTTTCAATGCAACAAATATTACCCTGCACAACAAATTCTTTAAAAATATTCTCTCATTCATTTTGAAATTTATATGGTCCCCTAAATCTGTTAGGATTAGTTACACTAAGCTTACATTCCTAAGGAGCAAGAAGGTCTTGGATTGACAGATTTTAAACTATATTATGAAATTATCAATGGTAGTAGGATCATTAACCCAGCTACCTACAATAAGGATTACACTACATGGTGTCCAGCCTGGTACATACATCTAACATCAGTTTTAGTGTTAGCTTTATTACATCGTATTCAATGAATGCTAACCATTTAAAGCAAATTATATCAAAAAACTGGGGATTGCTTATGGAGGATCCCACAATTAAAAAGAAAATAGATAAATATCCAAAATTTGTGTTTAGAAGAGGGTTGCATTTGAACCAATGGATCAGAAACCCAGGAATGTTCAAGTGTGAAGGTTGCAATTATTGTACACACATGGACATAGGAAAAACATTCAGTATTAATAATATTAAGTTTAATACCACACGGAAATGTAATTGTAATTCAAAAATGGTGGTTTACTTAGCTAAGTGCCAGTGCTGTACTGCATTTTATAAAGGATTAGGGATGAGTGTATAAACATTTCTACAGCATTATGAGAAAAAAAGTTAGATAACGCATTGGCTAAACACATTTTTGACAATCCAAGACATTTGTTTAAATTTAGGGTGCTTGACCAAGTGACTTGTAATCTGAGAGGGGGACCTCATAGCTTTAAACTGGAAAAACTTGAATTATTTTGGCAGTTGCACCTTAATGCTCATGGATTTCCTGGTATAAACGATATGTGTTCAATAACTTGGTTGCTACAGTTGAAAAGTCTTGAGAGATAGACTATTTTATACTTTATGGGAAATTAGTTATTTTGTAAGCTTGTTATTACTCTGTGTGTAAATGTAGTGTATGTTTACAATCTATTTTTAAATATTTTTTTATATTTTTTATGGTATTACTGAATTTTTAAATGTTGAATTTTTTTTTGGAGATCAGTCATATGACAGTAGTCATGTGGCAATTGAGTGAGCTATTTAAAATGAGGCTTCTTTGAGTTTTATTATATCTGATGAAGTTTGAGTAGTAGCTCAGACGAAAGATGCTTAATAAAACCTTTGTCTAACATAATTTGCCATTTATTGCCATTTTTTGTTTTATGCTCTCATTGAATAATAGCCATAGAACATATGACATAAGCTAAAACTTACCAATAAATTCTCCCACCTTATAAGTTAGAAGACCAATGGCACTAGTTCTCATCCAAGAACTGGAATATGGTCTCCCTGTTTTTGTACTTTATTGATGTCAGGAGCACAGCATGCTCATCAGATACAGTCAAGATGTTGGGTGCATTGGGAAGTGATGGCATCTGTGGGTATCCATCAAAGCATGTGGGGGGGGGATATATATAGAGAGAGAGATAGAGGGATCACAGTTGAATCTAGTGTAAGAATTCTCATACCATTGAAGAAGAACAGTAGGAATATTTGCAACTGTGGTCAGTTAATACAGAGCAACAAACTCTTGTCACAGTGCAAGAACACAATGAAATGAACTGTTCAAAACCAGCTTATTGCCAGGACAACGTATAGTGTATGAAAGAAATTTACCCCCCTCCAGCTTCATAAGTTAATCGTCTCAGTGATTGATATTAATGTTTGTGCATGTATTGAAACATCGTTATTCGAAATGCTGAGTGCTAGAAAGCCAAAAAAAAAAAAAAAAAAGACCCCAAACACAGGAGAAGAGCAAATCTCAAAAATAGTTCTTAAAACTTCTTTTTGCAGGTGGAGTGAGCAAGCACCCCGCATCCCCGAACTTATGTATACCAACTCTGGGACTGCCATACTTTGGAGAAAAAGGAATATTCTGAGAAATGGTATCTTGCACTTGGTATATACAAGTCTGATCTTTTGGCCATTAATTTCAAATAGTTACCCATTGGGGACAGGTGATTAATATTCAAATACGCCAAGTAGCACAAACTAAGAAGGAAGATGAGCAGTTTGTATTCTGAACAGGATGCAGTGCAACTGATTTGATCTGTGCACTGGGACAGATAATGCAGAAGAAACTGGAAGTGAGGAAAGAGTCTAACTGTGAATTCATAGATGTGGATAAAGTGGGTCCACTCCACATTCTCAAAATACTGAAATCTTGAATTTCAGTATCTCAAGACTAAAATATTGAAAGCCCAATTGCACGAAAATCCACATAACCGAATCTGGAAATGTTGAATCAGTGGTTGTGATGGTGTGCTGTGTTAATGGATAGCTGGAGATTCAGGTAAGTGTTTATTTGTTAAGGGTTTTGGGTAGGGATTTTAGTGTATGTCAGTGTGTTGGGAAGTTGTTGGTGTAGGTTACGGTATGTAGGTATGTAGGTAAGAGTGTGTATGCAAGTGTTGAGAATGGTGGTGTTTGTACGTATGTGATATGTGTTTTTGCGAGAGGAATGTAGAGTGCTTTGTCTTTTTAGTGCAACCTTGGAGTTAGTATATATAAGTAGTGTGGGGGCACAGCCACCCACATGTGGGGGTGCAGGGGAGCTTGCCCCCTGCTTATATGTAGGGTAGGTTCATGTATTTGTGTTGTAGTGTTTGTGTGTGTTTTGTTTATTTGTTGTAGTGTAGGGAGGAAGGTGTATGTGTGTGTGTTTGTGTGGTGGAGGCTGTATTTAAAAGTCACAATTTTGAATTTCGCTCTTTTGGGGTTTGGGTATTTTGCATTTTCAGTTTTATAGTTTCTAGATACTGTAATTCGAGATTTCGGTATTTCTAGATAATAAATTGAATCCAGATAAAGCATATGACAAGGCCCCAAGAAAGCGGATTTGAACTGTTTGGTAATGAAACAAAGTCTCCACAGCATTATTGGAATTAGTACAAGCTGTTTACAAAGATGCAGTTACATAAGTATTAACACATTTGAGACTCATATAGGTGTTTGTAGCTAGAGCAGATATTTATTAGCCCAATCCTGTCCATACTGGTGATTGACTACATCAGCGAATAGGCTGGATGGGTCAGAACAGCAAAGCTGCTGTATGCAGATTATGTGGAACTGTCGCTTCAGCAAATAACCAGGGACCGTAATACAAAACTAAAGGTACATCAGGTGAAACTGAAAACCAGTATTGTGTTTCAAGACTTGTAACTGAGAGTCCTAGAAGTGTGAGATAAAAAACATTAAAATGCAAAACAACAGTGAATATTTTCTGCCCACACCATCCCCTTGCAATTTTCTCCCACTGCGCTTCTTGAAAAACTTGACAATGGACCTCCATCCCGCAAAAAATACTATTGTTTATCTATCCCATTCACATCATCCCTTCCCTTGACCTTTTTTTTCCTCTACTTAGTCTTCACATTATTGGACTGACCAATAAATCCAATTCCTTCTAATTTACAGAAACAAAATATAAAGGACTTTGATATGATTTTCTAATATATAGAAACAAAATATGAAGGAATTTGCTATGAAACCTTTATCAGAGCTCCCCGTTGTGTTCATATTATCAGATCATTCCCCACATTGTTGTAAGCATGCTTCGTGCACACTACTGAGCTCATAGGTCATGTGGCTTGTATTACAAAGTAATGATCATTACTAGCCATGTGGAACTATTGTCCTGCAAATTCCCATATTAGTCTAACTACATTGTACATCATCGATGCTGCTACATTGTTAATCAGCTGTCAGCTGCTCTAAACTATTTCAGTTTAGCTATTTTGCCTTTAGGCTGCCATGTAAGTGATTTTTTCTGAATCCCAGCTATTGCTTTTCTCACAGTCTTTACCTGGAGTCTACAAATATGTACATCTAGTTATGTGGGATCTAGCTGAGTTTTTTTACAAAACATCAGAAATCATCTCCAAAATACATTTGTGCATTCAGTTTTTTTTTAGGGTTTATTCCTTACAACAAAAATGTTTCTCCATTTTTTACTAGACTTTAGCTACTTAATTATAGAAATGGTAAACAAAACCTTTAGATGTATTTCCTTTTGTGACAGATTTTTGCTTGTTCCATTATCTTCTTCATCTTACCTTTTAGGGGCACTGATTAATTAATTAATTAATTTAGGGACTGATGGCAGTGTCCATTTAATTTTATCAAGGTTAATGTTTTCAAACGTTAGTAAAATTGTCTGGCTAAAGGTTCAATAAAGTCACCATTTCTAGTGTTTGTGAGGTGATGCAGTTGGAGTTTGGTATACAATATTACTGGCAGGAAAGTCATTTTTTTTGCATTTTTACAGCATGTTACAACATCCGCCTTTAGCTAGAGTCGTCAACTAAGTGATAAAATTGTAACTTTCTTTTGACGAATGAATCTAGCTTACCAATTATATAAGGTAAAGTTCAGTGAATACTTGTCAGTTGTTATCATAACTCATGCTTATCAATACAGATGTGCAAAAATGAATAGCAATCCCTGAAGTGATTAACTTGTAAAGGGGGGTATGTTACTTTCATACACTATTGTCCTGGCAATAAGTTTATTTTGAACACTTCATTTCTTTCATGTCAGTTCCAATAGTACACTGTACTATAGGAGTCATTTTATGCAGTCACTCAGGGTTTCTCTGTTACCTCTTGTAACATGGCTCCGCAGAGTGAATCCTCCTGGGACTGTTTGTTACTCCAGGCATTATTTTATTTATTTTTATTTATTTATTTATGTTACATTTGTTGACCGGGATAGTCCGACTGGATACATGTCCATTTTCAGCGGATGCCCAGGGAGAAAAGCTCCAAGGTAACCAAATTAGATAAAAAATGCAGTCTGTACAGTAACTGACATATATAAGCAAGCAAAAGGTTTATGATTAACAATTTATGCAGAGGTTGCATATCTAGGCAGATAAAAGTAGTTCTGGGGTAATGTAATTCAAAGTGTAGGTCTTCATTAAGTGGTTCAAGTCAGGAAGCATATTGTTTTTAAGTCATACAGTTATATACAGATAAAATATTTACAGTGGTTACATGCCAAAACACATTAGTGTTAGACAAGGTAAAGGTCAGGATAGTGCAACAGATAAGCTCAACTAACTATTTTAGCCTCATAGTCGGGCTTGCTACATTGACATAGCCAGTTTAACGTCAAATGTTGTTTAAGTCTAGTCTTGAATTGACTCAGGGAGTTGAGCAAAGTAATTTCTGTTGGTAGAGAGTTCCAGGTTTTGCTAACAGAGTTTGCGAAGAGAGAGTCACCGGCAGAGTTTTTAGTTTTGATAGACTGGACTAGTAATTTATTAGAGGACCAAAGTGGCCAGTGATTGTGATAGGGGGTAATGATATTTTTAAGAGCAGGAGTATGATCTGGATTGTAAAGTATCTTATGGGCAGTTATCATGAGGTTATACTGAATCATGCTGGGTAGTTCTAGCCACCCAAGCTGGTTTAGGTCAATACAATGGTGAGTCCTATAAGGCAGGATGGTGGCGAATCTGGCAATATGGTTATAGCAGATGGAGAGTTTGTTGAGGACAGATTTGTTTAGGCTGATGAGTATCGGGGATGCATACAGTAGAGTTGAAAGAAGTTGAGAGCGAGCTATGGCAGCTCTAGCAAGAGGAGTTAAAAAGGCTTTTATCCTGTACAGAGGGCCTAGTTTTTATTGATGGTCTTTATAGTTTGATTAACATGTAGGTCGAATTTGAGATTATTATCGATTATTACACCTTGCAGTTTTGTAGAGGAGTCTGGAGAGATTATTGGGCCATTGTTAGATTTAATGGTAAAAGTGAATGCAGTAGACCTGTGGGTTGGTGAGAATAGGAGTAGTTTGTTTTTTTTTTTTTGGATTCAGGATCAGACAACATCCAGAAAGCTGGTTTTCAATATTGCTAAAGGTGGTTTGTGTGGCTGAGCACAGTTCGCTTGGAGAAGTGACCGAGCAAATCAGGGTGGAGTCGTCACCATATTGCACAGCTGACTGTAGGGATAGCAGAATACAAGTCATTAATGAAGATGGAGAAAAGTAGGGGCCCTAGTATGGATCCCTGAGGTACATCTAGTGTGCTGGGTAGTAGATTAGAAAGCTTATTTTGCCACAGAACAGTCTGTTGTCTATTTTCAGATAGGATTGGAACCATTGGATGACTGTATTATCTAGGCAGAACGTTTTCAGGGTATGGATTAGTAGTTGGTGATCCACCATATCAAATGCCTTGGAGAGGTCCAAGAAGAGGGCTGAGGTTAAGTTATTGTTATTGCGATTGTGGTTTATATTATTAGAGAAGGCTAGAAGGGCTGTGGTAGAACTGTGGTGTGGTCGGAAGCCATAATGGGAGTCTGCCATGAGGTTATTCTGAGTTAGGTGATGTATCAATTGTCTATGGATACATTTTTCCATGATTTTTGCAAGTGGGGATAATATTGCTATTGGCCTATAGTTGGATAGTTCAGTAGAGCTACCTCCTTTGTGAAATGGGATTACATAGGCTATTTTCCAAATAGAACGGATTCTAGCTTCTACTATTGTTCAATTTATTAGTATTGAGATTGGGTAAGCAATCGCATCAGCTGCTTTTTGTAGATACTCGGCAGGCAGTTGGCCAGTGGAGAGAGTAGTTGGTTTCAGTTTTTTAATTAGGGTACGGATGAGGGAGGTGGCAACTGGTTGGAGTCTGAGTGCAGGTTGGTTACTGGGGGTGTTGATTTCATGACAGTGGGGGATGGGAGGTAGTTGACTTGCTAGGGCTTGAATGGTCTCAGTAAAGAAATGGTTAAAACTGTCAGAGACTTTCTCAGGAGGTTTATCAATGGAGGCTAAGGGGACTGGTGTGGAAGTTTGTCCAGAATGTAATAGCCTATTTATACCTGCCCAGATTTTCTGAGGCTTGTTATGATTTATTTCCTGTAGATTATGGTAGTAATTTTTTTATCTAGAAGAATGGATTTTTTAGTAATGCTCCTAAGTTGCCTATATTTGATGTGGTCTTGGGGGTCTTTAGTAGATCACCATAATGCCCATACCTTATTTCTGAGGGTGATTTTTTTTGTTTGGACTTTTTGGATAGCCAAGGTGCAGTTTTTGCCTTAGTTCTTATTGAACGTATGGGAGCATGAGTATCAAGGATTTCTATGAATTTGTTGTTAAAGTACCCGGCTGCTTCATCTAAGGGGAGGTGTCTTAAAACTGATCAATTACATGGGTTTAGTTCTTGTTGGAATTTGGTGGGGTTAAAGATTTTACTGTTTCTTACCAATCTAAGCAAGGGTTGTTGGGGGTTGATGGCTTTGTGCTTAATAATATAGGTGGGTAGGCAATCACTTAGGTCATCAGTGAGGGTCCCAGATGTGTACATTTGGGGATGACTATTTATAAGTATCGAATCAAGTATGCTTTCTTTATGGTTTGGTTTACCTATCCTGGTAGGGGTTGTGATGACTTGTGAGAATGCATGCAGGTTGATATGGGTTGTTGGGGAGTCTGAGGAACAAGTATTCCAGTCTATGTTGAGGTCTCCGAGTAGTATGGTTTCTTGGGGGTAGTGACATGTTAGCCAGTGAAGGGTATCTTCGAGTGTGGCTACATTATTACCTGGGGGAATGTACATACAGATGATACAGATACATTTATTTTTGTTAATTTGTAGTTTGGTGGCAAGAATTTCAGAGTTGTTAGTTTGAGGTGGTTGTGTAGATTCAATGGTGACATTCAATGCAGATTTATATAGAACTGCTACCCCACCCCCTTACTTTGAAGCACAGTCAAGCCTGTATATGTTATATCCAGGTAGTAGCACTTCATTGTCTGTAATGCTAGGTTTTAGCTAGGTTTCAGATAAACAGAGAATATCAGGGGAGTGGACAGCTAGGAGTGCATGGAGTTCATGTACCTTGCTATTAATACTTCTAGTGTTAAGGTGACAGGCCAGTAAAGAGTCAGCTGACCTATCAATTGTAGGTTTATAACTTGGATTACAATTAGAGGGAATAGGTTTGACTGAAGTGGATGGGCCAGGGTTGGGGTGGATGTCACAACCAAGTGCTAGATTAGTTCTAAGCCTAGTAATGCACTTCAAGAGTTTATTTATGAGTTTATAATAATGTTTTAATCTGGAACTAAAGCTTCTGGGATTGGCAGGTTGATAGCGAGAGCAAGGTGCAGGGCTGGACACTGTACTGTAAGACTGGTGAAAGGAGGAAGGGCTAACAGTTGGAGAGAGAGTGAGGCCTATTGGGTACTGATATCCAGTGACATAATGGTTTTCATACAGGATGAGTAAATAAGGGGCCAGCAGAATGGTTAGTAGGGAGAGGTATAGCATTATGTGTGGAGGAGTGTGGTAGTAAGGGGTCAGAAATTGTTTGGGTGGTGCAATATCAGAAGAAAGGATGATAGATTTAGAAGTGAGGGAGGAGAAAGTCTGGTAGGTGGCTACTGATAGGTCCTTTAGATGGGGGTGTGTGGCTATGTAACTATAAATTCAGTATTACTGGGGGTGGGTGGTAATTGGGGGCAGGGAGGGGAGCAAAGTGAGCCCGAGTGAAGCAAGGGCAAACAGAGCAGGGTTAACACAGATTACAAATATTTGCTAAGGCTTCCTGGAGCCATAGGTAAGTATTGAAAGATCAAATTTAAAGTTCAATACCTGTGCTGTAAACTATATTTAGCGTTCTTTAGAGAATTTGCTAAGTTTAAATTATAGGTTGTAGTGTGTGATTTTCAGGGTTATAAGGTGGGAAACCAATATGTAAGAGTAAGATTCCAGGGTTTGTTAGCTTAGACAAATAGTGTTGTAGTGTACAAGGGGTAACTGGTTTATTTAGGGCAGGAGGGAGCCAGATTTCTATGGGGGCAGACTATAGGTGCTTTAGACCCAGGTCAGCAGTGTACATTTGCAGGGGATTACAGGATTAGGTAGGATTACAGGTTTAGGTATTAACCTTATCAGTTTGTTCTGGTCTGCCTTCGGAGATGCACAGCTTCTGCAGGGTAGTGTTCTTCAGGTTGGAGAGCCTTTTTAGTCAGAGTATTTGAGAGGGTCTACCTAAAAGTAAATATAGAGTAAAAATAGCATCCTTACAGGCACACAGAACTAACCACTGTGCAAGCAAACATTTGTGTTTTCCCTTCAACTACGGTATTTATGGTATTATACAGCTCCGTGAAGTTGCGAGCACTATAGATGATTTGTTTGCTTCACATGGGGCTGAAAGCAGAGTAAATCTAAGCTGGCTGTGGTTTTACTGTAAACTACATTAAGCACAACAAGAAATTTGCAAGTAATTAAGGTAAACCATCCTATAGGACATGCAAGCTGCTGATATTGCTGGTAAACTGTACTTAAGAGCACAAGCCTGCTGTTTCTTCCTCATGCAGCATTTTTCCCTATTTAGCTAACAAACTTAGCAAACCTGTAAACAATATCCAGTACCTTGACTAAGATAATATCAAGTGAAATATGATGCAGCAGTTAGACTATCTGTTAGAAAAGGCACTGTGTTATATACAAGCTAATTTCATATTCTTGGGCAAACAAAGTACATGCTGTCCGTAAACTGCTAAAAATATCGCTGTTCTGTTAAATAAAAAGGCACAATCCTACTCAAGAGCTGTTCATTATGTTTGACCCTTATAACACTTGCTATTGGGATAAATGTTATAGATCATAAATAATACATGGAATACTGTAATACAATGCTGTATTTAAACAGAAATATCAGCAAACAGTGATTTAGCCACCTTAACACAGACCGACCACGATAAACACCTTTTATAGCTGTGAATGACTTAGTACAACTATGTTTAATGCAGGAAATATAATGGTTGAGCAACACAACATACCAAAATGAAGAATGAGGCTGCTGGCCCGACTGGATCTGAAAGCACCGGGGATTTGAAAAATAGCAGTTTCAGTAGGAACAGGTGAAACCTCACATATGTAGTTAGGCAGGGGTGGAGTTAAGGGGCTAACACAGATTACAAATATTTGCTAAGGCTTCCTGGAGCCATAGGTAAGTATTGAAAGATCAAATTTAAAGTTCAATACCTGTGCTGTAAACTATATTTAGGGTTCTTTAGGGAATTTGCCAGGTTTAAATTGTAGGTTGTAGTGTGTGATTTTCGGGGTTATAAGGTGGGAAACCAATATGTAAGAGTAAGATTCCGGGGTTTGTTAGCTTAGACAAATAGTGTTGTAGAGTGCAAGGGGTAACTGGTTTATTTAGGGCAGGAGGGAGCCAGATTTCTATGGGGCAGACTATAGGTGCTTTAGACCCAGGTCAGCAGTGTATATTTGCAGAGGATTACAGGTTAAGTAAGATTACAAGTTTAGGCATTAACCTTTATCAGTTTGTTGTGGTCTGCCTTCGGACAGGCACAATTTCTGCAGTGTAGTGTTCTTCAGGTTGAACAGCCTTTTTAGTCAGGGTATTTGAGGGGGACTACCTTATCAGTTTGTTGTGATCTGCCTTCAGACAGGCACAGTTTCTGCAGGGTAGCATTCTTCAGGCTGGAGAGCCTTTTTAGTCAGGGTATTTGAGTGGGACAACCTTATAAGTTTGTTGTGGTCTGCTTTCCGACAGGCACAGTTTCTGCAGGGTAGCGTTCTTCAGGTTGCAAAGCCTTTTTAGTCAGGGTATTTGAGGGGGACTACCTTATCAGCTTGTTGTGGTCTGCTTTCGGACAGGCACAGTTTCTGCAGGGTAGCATTCTTCAGGTTGGGGGAAAAAATGGAGAAAGGGGCTGCCGACTGGGTCTATCCAGGTTTTTTATTATTTAACATGTAATTATTATTTTATAGAGATGACTTTGACTGCATCATATTCTGGTACCTTTTAAAGCTTCGATAAAAACATTTCTTTGTTCTTCATATTTTTTTCTACAAAACATCCTCTGTCCTGAGACTCACTTTTATTCTCTAAGTTTCTTATGTGTTATTCTGGGTACAGTGGTATAAGTGCTTTGTGGCTAAAGTGTCCATAATGCATTTTTGTGTCTGCTCACAGTATTACAAAGGGTTGAAATTACTAGGCATAAAATGACCTCCGGGTGACTAGCCTAGTAATCTCTTAAAGGTTCATAAGTGTTGACTAGGCTAACAACCACAAGGGCCTTTTTAAGCCTAGCCATGCATCCCAAATCTCTCACAAGTTCTGATATCCTCGATAAGTATAAGCATGGGCCTGTGAGATGAACTATTTAAACGTTACCTGTGTCAATTACAGACATATGTGCCAAACCAGGGATGAATTTCCAGTTTCCCATCCAGTTACCCAAACTGCACTTGAATTGGGTTAGGGAGGTACTCTGCTTCACATGGATGGGGATCCTGTTCCATAGACGGAGTAGTCTCTGGGATACATACCTATCTCTCCAGCAGGTCCTACTTATATCACAGGCAAAGTTAAAGTCTTTAAAATGGGTAATTCTGATGCTGTTTGTTTTGTGGATATGCAGGAGGTCCATCAGAGTGGTGTCTCATAATGCCCTGTATGCCAGGCATAGATGTCCCCTGAAAAGCCTGTAGATGAATTCATGGATAGGGCCTTGAGGTGGTCTGTATAGGACATTTTACTTATGCTCTGTATTCTTTTAGTGAGGAATCTCTGTGGATGTTCCAATTGTTGGATATGTCTGGTTAGGTACCTACCAAAGGGGACAATGTACTCAATGACAGGTCTGATGAATGCAGAATAAAGTGGAACAATGATGTCCTTGTACTTAGATGCCATATCTTTGTTTATAAGTTGCACACTATAGAATGATTTCCTCACCACTGTAGACACATGATAGTCTAAGGCTAGATTACTATCTATGTGTGTCCCTAAGTCCCTAACGTCTGGGTCAACTCTAAGATGTGTGTTGTCAGTATGATAGTTACCAGGGATGGATGAGTTCCCAAAGGATACTATTATACATTTATTGGCATTTAGTTAAGGCCATGGCTCTGACATCAGTTGTTTGTTTCAGCCCCTCCTGGAGAACATTTGTGTCAGTGTGAGATTCAATGACAGCTCCTAATTTGCAATGATCTGCAAATTTAGTCAGCCAGAGACCAATGACATTGGCCTTGACTTCTGAGAAGTAAATGTGAAAAAGGAGTGCTCAAAGGACTGATTCCTGAGGGAATCTACTTGTGACTGGCCTCTTTGTAGAGGTGGACTTACCAATTCTAACTTCCTGGGCCCTGTCAGTGAGCCATGTGGCTATCCACGAAGTGACACATGGGTTTCTATCTAACTTCTTGAGTTTGTCAACAATGCCTGATTAGGGTATTAATTTGTCTTTCAAGTCACCAAACTTACACATTTTAGCTTTGTTTCTCAAATCAGTAATATAAGCTGCAAATGTTTCTCCTTGCTTTTGATCTCTTGTGTAAAACAAATACCTCTTTAATGTAACATTGGTCTGGGGGTTGCACATTTCTCTAAATCTGCACTTCAAACACTTCCCTTGATTCAGCCTGTACAGTGTTCACCTTCATATACTGTTGGTGCATATAAATGAACACTCTCTTTCTATAGCCTCTGACCCTGCTAGACTTAGCAAAATGAAAGCCCTGGTGCATGCATCTTTATCAGAAAAAGCTGCTTGTATGAGTATATCATACTCTTGCTCAAATATTCTCCAATTCTCTGCAATATTCTGATCAAATACAGGTGGTAGCAGTTTATGAAAAACTTCTGCCAGATTACTACATCTCAGTGAAGACTTCTGCCAGTATGCACAAACACACACACATGTACATGTGCCTGAAATTTATGCCAATACCTGTAACTACGTCCAACAGCACAACAAGCCTCTGTATAACTGAACTTTGTGAAATATGTTTCCCAGGCACTGTAATACTCTTGAAATCACCTCTTAGTGTAAGAAACATTCCAAATAAACCAAAAAAATGTGCTGAGTGAGGACAAATCTGCACCGGACAGCCGAGAAAACTACCAAACAACTTTATGTCACTTAATTTGTTAAAACTCAAATCCATTATGTTAAGGAATTTCTCCCATTCCCTAAAGAATACTTGTTTAACAATGCCTGCATCACCACTAAAATCAGTTATGAATGACTGAGTGTATGATTTATCTTTCTTTGTTTCGGTAGAATCAAATGCCTTAGTGTTAACAGTAGTAGGGAGATTATAATTCAATATAGGTGCAAACCTGTTTTTTCTCCCTTGTATAACTTCTGTTTTGATGTGGTTACAGAAATCCACTGGGTAACCTCTATCCAAAAACATGCTAACCAAAAATTCCATTTCGTTAATAAAATCTTGATCATTCAAAGTCATTCTTGAAATCCTAACCATTTGACCCTTAACAATACTCCTCTTCTGGTGAAAAGGGTGCCCACTTTTGTAGTGTAAATAAGAATTGGAAGAAGTTTTTTTCCTATACACTTTTGACCTAAAATAATCTCCATCTTTCTCTAATGTTATATCCAGATAATTAATACTATGTGCGTCTATTTCATGGGGAAATTTTAAAAAAGTAGTAGTCTGATTGATGTAATGAATAAAATCATTTAACTTGTCAATGCTATCTTTCCAAAATATAATAATATCATCCAGAAATCATTTATATAAAACCCAACATTCATTATACGCACCATTATAAATATATTTTTCTTCCCAAGTGTTTAAAACCATGTTGGTATATATGGGAGCGCATCTTGCTCCCATAGCCACCCCACTTATTTGATGGAAATATTCACCTTGGAAAAATAAATAATTATATTTCAAAACCAACTCCATTAAATTTACACAAACATGGATTTCATCATCTTTTAGTTCATTAAAAAGTCTTATAGCATCTTCAAACCATTCATTTCCTGTTGTGGGGTATTGAACCAAACATGTCTGTAACATCTATAGCCACAAAAATAATATCATTAACATTAGTAATATTCTTCACTTTTTCTAGAAAGTCCCATGAATCTTTCAAATATGATGTCCCTTTAAGCATTAAATCTTTTAACTTAGTGTCAATGTATTTTGCTAAAGGGGAAATGACTGAACCTTCTGCTGCTACTATAGGTCGTAAAGGAGGATCTATACTATTTTTGTGTACTTTGGGAATGCCGAAAATTGATAGGATTTTTGGTTTATTGTGTAAAAATTCAAACATACTATAATCAATGAGTCCTTCCAAAAATAAATCATATAATATTGTGTAAATTCCTTTATAACCGATGTTAATCTCATTAATAGAAACATTATCATATTTAGACTCATCTAACAGTAAATTGAACATTTTACTCTCATATATAATGGAACTCATAAGTACCACCCCTCCCCCTTTATCTGGTTTCATTATTCTCAGATTGGAATTTTCTTTTAACTTCTTAAGTAATGTAAGTCCATTTGATGTAAGATTGGGAGCAAATTTATTGGTTCTAACTGCTTTTCTCAACTCATCCTCTATAATGTTCTCAAAATTTCTTAGTTGTGGGTGTATGGGGGGGTTCCAGATACTTTTTTTCTTTAATTCCTTAGAATGATCAACTTCTCCTAAAGTGTCACCACAAATTAACTCTAAATTCATTTTCCTCAAAAACATTTTGACATCAATAATCAATCTGGTGATGTCACATTTTGTTCTTGGGACGAAGTTAAGTCCTTTAGAAAACAGTTAAAAATAAATATCATTGATTTCAAGTTCTGTATAATTAAATATATTGAAATTCTTATAATTAGCACATGTGCAAATAACAGGTATATCACATACATTTTCTACATTATTATCAATAGTATTAAAATCAATATCAATATCATTAGTTAATGCACCTGAGAGACCATTATCTAATATCTCCTGCCTCTTCCTCTCCCCCTTTCCCTCCATCCATTCCTCTGAAAATTCCCTTCTTTCTGGTTTTTGATCCTTTCTGACCTCCGAAGGGGGGGAAAGTCTAAAGGGTCAAAAATGTCATGTGGTAAATCGCCCTGTCCCTCTTCATGATGATCAGTGATGTCATGCCTATATTTATCATTATACAAATATCTCTCATTCTTATGGTTAAAAATAATTCTCGGTTTGGGGTACTGTATCCCCTGTTCATATTCAAATGTATCCCTCATAATCTTTTTTTTTTTCTTTTCTAAAATTTTCTTACACTTCATATCTATATCTCTTCTAAGATCTAAATATTTATTTTTCTCTAAATCTACAGTGAATAAAAGGTCATTAGTAATCTTCCCATTAATAACATCAATTTGTTTCATTAAACATTTGATTTCATCCTCATTATTCTTAATAATGCCTCTCTGGAGCTCAAAGTCCCATCCATCAAACATATTTAACAACTTGTCATAAAACATTGTGCCTTCTTTTACGTTGTTAGGAAAGTTATGAATGCGTAAATCCTTCGGTACAATTTTAGCATGAAGGCATTCTTTTAAATAAGCATTATCAATATTTAAAATCTTATGTTTAAATAATAAATCATCAAGTTGATGTAAATTGTCAGCATATGTACATATATTGTCATTGTCTGTAACTGAAATATCATTAAACGCCACTTTGCGTTTAAGCCACTCACTTAGAGAAATGTCATTACTGTGCAAACAGTCACCTTGATTCCCTGGAGGTTTGTGACTACTTCCATATCCATTGTAATCCAAAACGGGACTGTTGTCCTGGTTCAAAATGTTATGAAAGTTATTAGCTCCACTAGGTCCTGTATTCGCAACCTCAACGGTGTTACGATTTAAACTATGTCAATCTCCGCCAACTCCATTACTAACTCCACGCATATGCAATGGTTCTGGTTTCCAGGAAGAATCTCGTTGCTGTTCTGGCAAACAAGCGTATTGCAAAGAGGAGTCAGCAGAGCAATAAGCTGACTCAGCTGCCCAATGAGTGCCGGAAGTTGATCCCCCTGAGGTGTATCAGGGCCCGAATGGACCAGGGATAAACTGCCCTCACCCTCCATAGAAACTAGTAAACACCAAAAACGAGGCACAGTGCAAGCAATAAACTGATAAACCAAAAAAATGCGCTGTGTGGGGACAAATCTGCACCAGACAGCCGAGAAAACTACCAAACAGCTTTATGTCACTTAATTTGTTAAAATTCAAATCCATTATGTTGAGGAATTTCTCCCATTCCCTAAAGAATACTTGTTTAACAATGCCTGCATCACCACTAAAATCAGTTATGAATGACTGAGTGTATGATTTATCTTTCTTTGTTTCGGTAGAACCAAATGCCTTAGTGTTAACAGTAGTAGGGAGATTATAATTCAATATAGGTGCAAACCTGTTTTTTCTCCCTTGTATAACTTCTGTTTTGATGTGGTTACAGAAATCCACCGGGTAACCTCTATCCAAAAACATGCTAACCAAAAATTCCATTTCGTTAATAAAATCTTGATCATTCGAAGTCATTCTTGAAATCCTAACCATTTGACCCTTAACAATACTCCTCATCTGGTGTAAAAGGTGCCCACTTTTGTAGTGTAAATAAGAATTGGAGAAAGTTTTTTTCCTATACACTTTTGACCTAAAATAATCTCCATCTTTCTCTAATGTTATATCCAGATAATTAATACTATGTTCATAGGTTCATAGGTTCATAGGTTTATACTAGGCTATCTGCCCTAAGGCATTTATAAGCCTAGCCCAAATTTTTGTGGCTTACGCCACCCCCTTATATGAAAAAATACTGTGCCCATTAGTTTGTTGTGCCTCTGTCCAGCAGTGACACAGAGATGATTTCCGGGATAAACCTACGATCTCCCATCCACAGGTCAAGATTTCTCTTGAACAGAGCCAGCGAGGTGCTCTGCCTCACATGGACCGGGATTTTATTCCACAGCATAGGGAGTCTCTGAGTGATAAATGTATCCCTCCAGCATGTCCTATTTATATCCGTGCTAAGGTTTAAGTTGCTTGCTCTAGTGGTTTTGGTGGATTTGGATTTTTTGAGGTGGAGCATGTCCATTAATTCTGGGTGGGACATGGCCTTGTATGTCAGGCACATGTCACCTCTGAGCAGACGATATGCAACTGAATAGAGCTGGAGTTTCTTCAATCTGGCAGCATATGACAGATTTTGGAGTCCCTTTATCCTTTTGGTGAGGAACTTTTGGGGTCTCTCCAATTGCTGCAGATGTCGGGTGAGATATATCCCGAATGGGGCATTGTACTCGATCATTGGTCTGATAAGTGAAGAGTACAGGGGAACAATGACCTCACTAGATCTGGATGTGAATCCCTTCATGATCAGGTGGGCAATGTAGAAGGTCTTTCTAACCACTTTAGCAACGTGAGTGTCAAAGAAAGGCCACTGTCAACCTGGGTCCCCAGGTCCCTGATAACCTCTTCTGTGCTTAGTGGATTGCCACCTATATGGTAGCTTGGGGTTACCTTGTTTTTCCCAAAGGGTATGACTATACATTTTTTGGCGTTTAACTTCAGGCCATGGCTCTGGCACCAGCTATCTGTTTCCGTGAGTCCCTTCTGAAGGATATCCGTGTCCGATGCACTTTCCACTATGGCGCCCAGTTTGCAGTCGTCAGCAAACTTTGTCAGCCAAAGTCCTCCCATGTTGGCCTGTACTTCTGAGAAGTAGATGCCGAACAATAGGGGGCCAAGGACCGAGCCCTGTGGGACACCACTTGTGACCGGCTTGGAGTCTGACATAGCGCCAGCAACTCTAACCCTGTGGGTTCTGTCCTTAAGCCAGTTTGCAACCCATCATGTGCGTCTATTTCATGGGTAAATTTTAAAAAAGTAGTAGTCTGATTGATGTAATGAATAAAATCATTTAACTTGTCAATGCTATCTTTCCAAAATATAATAATATCATCCAAAAATCATTTATATAAAACCCAACATTCGTTATACGCACCATTATAAATATATGTTTCTTCCCAAGTATTTAAAACCATGTTGGCATATATGGGAGCACATCTTGCTCCCATAGCCACCCCACTTATTTGATGGAAATATTCACCTTGGAAAAATAAATAATTATATTTCAAAACCAACTCCATTAAATTTACACAAACATAGATTTCATCATCTTTTAGTTCATTAAAAAGTCTTATAGCATCTTCAAACCATTCATTTCCTATGTTGTGGGGTATTGAACCAAACATGTCTGTAACATCTATAGCCACAAAAATAATATCATTAACATTAGTAATATTCTTCACTTTTAATAGAAAGTCCCATGAATCTTTCAAATATGATGTCCCTTTAAGCATTAAATCTTTTAACTTAGTGTCAATGTATTTTGCTAAAGGGGAAATGACTGAACCTTCTGCTGCTACTATAGGTCGTAAAGGAGGATCTATACTATTTTTGTGTACTTTGGGTATGTCGAAAATTGATGGGATGTTTGGTTTATTATTGTGTAAAAATTTAAACATGCTATAATCAATGAGTCCTTCCAAAAATAAATCATATAATATTGTGTAAATTCTTTTATAACCGATGTTAATCTCATTAATAGAAACGTTATCATATTTAGACTCATCTAACAGTAAATTGAACATTTTACTCTCATATATAATGGAACTCATAAGTACCACCCCTCCCCCTTTATCTGGTTTCATTATTTTCAGGTTGGAATTTTCTTTTAACTTCTTAAGTAATGTAAGTTTATTTGATGAAAGATTGGGAGCAAATGTATTGGTTCTAACTGCTTTTCTCAATTCATTCTCTATAATGTTCTCAAAATTTCTTAGTTGTGGGTGTATGGGGGGGGGGTTCCAGGTACTTTTTTTCTTTAATTCCTTAGAATGATCAACTTCTCCTAAAGTGTCACCACAAATTAACTCTAAATTCATTTTCCTCAAAAACATTTTGACATCAATAATCAATCTGGTGATGTCACATTTTGTTCTTGGGACGAAGTTAAGTCCTTTAGAAAACAGTTCAAAATAAATATCATTGATTTCAAGTTCTGTATAATTAAATATATTGAAATTCTTATAATTAGCACATGTGCAAATAACAGGTATGTCACATACATTTTCTACATTATTATCAATAGTATTAAAATCAATATCAATATCATTAGTTAATGCACCTGAGAGACCATTATCTAATATCTCCTGCCTCTTCCTCTCCCCCCTTCCCTCCATCCATTCCTCTGAAAATTCCCTTCTTTCTGGTTTCTGATCCTTTCTGACCTCCGAAGGGGGGGAAATTCTAAAGGGTCAAAAATGTCATGTGGTAAATCGCCCTGTCCCTCTTCATGATGATCAATGATGTCATGCCTATATTTATCATTATACAAATATCTCTCATTCTTATGGTTAAAAATAATTCTCGGTTTGGGGTACTGTATCCCCTGTTCATATTCAAATGTATCCCTCATAATCTTTCTTTTTTTCTTTTCTAAAATTTTCTCACACTTCATATCTATATCTCTTCTAAGATCTAAATATTTATTTTTCTCTAAATCTACAGTGAATAAAAGGTCATTATTAATCTTCCCATTAATAACATCAATTTGTTTCATTAAACATTCGATTTCATCCTCATTATTCTTAATAATGCCTCTCAGGAGCTCAAAGCCCCATCCATCAAACATATTTAACAACTTGTCATAAAACTTTGTGCCTTCTTTTACATTGTTAGGAAATTTATGAATGTGTAAACCCTTCGGTACAATTTTAGCATGAAGGCATTCTTTTAAATAAGCATTATCAATATTTAAAATCTTATGTTTAAATAATAAATCGTTAAGTTGATGTAAATTGTCAGCATATGTACATATATTGTCATTGTCTGTTAATGAAATATCATTAAACGCCACTTTGCATTTAAGCCACTCACTTAGAGAAATGTCATTACTGTGCAAACAGTCACCTTTATTCCCTGGTGGTTTGCGACTACTTCCATATCCATTGTAATCCAAAACGGGACTGTTGTCCTAGTTCAAAATGTTAGGAAAGTTATTGGCTCCACTAGGTCCTGTATTCGCAACCTCAAAGGTGTTACAAATACCACTTTAATGTAACATTTCTCTAAATCTGCACTTCAAACACTTCCCTTGATTCAGCCTGTACAGTCTTCACCTTCATATACTGTTGGTGCATATAAATGAACATTCTCTTTCTATAGCCTCTGACCCTGCTAGACTTAGCAAAATGAAAGCCCTGGTGCATGCATCTTTATCAGAATAAGCTGCTTGTATGAGTATATCATACTCTTGCTCAAATATTCTCCAATTCTCTGCAATATTCCGATCAAATACAAGTGGTAGCAGTTTATGAAAAACTTCTGCCATATTAATACATCTCAGTGAAGACTTCTGCCAGTATGCACAAACACACACACATGTACATGTGCCTGAAATTTATGCCAATACCTGTAACTACATCCAACAGCACAACAAGCCTCTGTATAACTGAACTTTGTGAAATATGTTTCCCAGGCACTGTAATACTCTTGAAATCACCTCTTAGTGTAAGAAACATTCCAAATAACTGCACTATGTGAATAAACTGGGCAGAAGAAGTTCAGAGTAAGAAACATTTCAATGCAATTGCACTTTGTGAATAAACAGTACACAGCACATTGAAATTTCAATTTTAAAGTTAAGGCATATTTTAGGATGAATTTATTGTGTGTATTTATGTATTATTTATTGATTCATATATATTCAACATTTTATATAGGTATATTTTTAAAAATTAGTGTATATAATGTATTAGGATACTGTACCCAGTTCAGTCAAAACCATTTAGGCCTGATGTTATTTGCATAGTAGTGTAAATTTTATTATGATAATATGTATATACATATATATATATATATACATATATATATATATATATATATATATATATATATATATATATATATATATATATATATATATATATATATATATATATATATACATATATATATACTTTTATTTTACATATATTATACTTGTGGATTTTATTCATTCAGTATACACAAATCAAGTTTATATTTCTTATTCAATGTGATGCAGTGTGGCTCCTTTTAGTTAATTGCAATGACAATTGTTTATTTAAGTATTTTATTGAATAATGACATCAATTAGTGATGTATAGTGGGTTATTTAAATGTGAACTGGATTTTATTCATTGTTCTGAAGAAGTCCTTACTACGAGGATGAAACCTGGGTTAACGTGTGTTTTATGTTCTGGATGCTGCTAATAAATTTGTCTGGTTGACTCATATTGTCCTTGACAGTTTTGGTTGTCTATTGGTTACAAGTTTGGAGTTCACATTGAAATTTCCCCAAAATGGCTGTACTTTGCTAAACAACTCTGTATAGGGCAAGAAACACTCTGTAATGGTGGCAGTATGTGAATAGACACACCCAGCACAAGAAACATTTTGAAATGGCTGTATTTGACTGCACTTTACGAAATAGTGGCACTTTGCCCACAATAAACTCTTTGGAATAAATGCACAGTAATAAACACACTGTAAGCACTTTTGCACACTTTGAGATACTTCAAATAACTCTAGTTATACTATTCAGAGCTCCAATCAATGCCCAGTAGTAGTTTATGCCAAAACACAGTAATTTGCAGTTGCCTTGCATTATTTATACTCAATGTGCCCTTTTTGCCCTTTGTTATATTTGTTTTGCTCATTTAATATCTCTTCATGCCCATTATATTTTCTTTTGCTTGTTTTAACTCTAAACATGCTTATTTTACTTTAAACATGCTTGTTTTGCAATTCTGAGGTAATTCTGAACCCTTTAGGTGTTTTTCTGGTGCTCGTTTTATCAAATATCTTAATTTCAAACATTTTGTTTAATTAATAAACTTTTTTTATGCTTTTCGTTTGCTTAATAAATGTTTTTGTGCTATTAATTTGCTTAGTAATGCATTTTGTGCCCTTGAAATGTTCAGTTTTATCTTTTTTATATAATAAATTTTGTAAGTTTTCATTACCTTTAGTTCGTTTCTGGCCCTTTTTTTGCATTTGGTTCACTTGATTTGTCTTCACTGTTAACTCTGCACTTCACGGCTCTGAATAGCAGTCTCTGGAATCCCGGTTCTGACACCATGTCGCTCATCTAGTCAGAATGAAGTAGACAATTATTGTGGGTTCTGTTCAAGCAGCTTTATTTTATACAAACATAAAGATATATATAAACTGGTTGTCTCATGACGTCTATATCAGAACAGCAAATGCTAAAAATAGTGAACGCTAGGTGGTGCAGCGGTAGCGTTGTTGCCTCACAGCAAGAGGTTCTCCCGTTTGATTCTTGCCTGGAGTGCGGGCAGTGCCTTCTGTGTGGAGTCTGCATGTCCTACCCACGGTTGAGTGGGCATTCGAAAGACATGCGTAAATGGGCGTGCCTTCGTTGAAGGTTGAACGTCGAGCTGGCACCTCGGTGTTCATCAAAATCTACTGCCAATCATTAGCAGACCGGAGTTCCGCAGTGGCGACCCCTAACCGGGAAAAGCCAAAAGACAAACAACAACATTCTGTTGAACTATAAAGTTTGAAAGCCAAAAATGTCAAAGTCACGGATCAGCGAAATTCTTTCCTAGGGAAAAAATTTGCTGATCCAAAAAAAAAAAATATGCAAACAAAATAAAGTGAGGGGCTTCACCCCCCCCACACCCATGATCTGATATGGGGGGCTGTGCCTCCCACACTCCCCCAACTTAAATATACAAACTCCGAGATCGCACCACAGTGGAGAAAACAGCAATGCCCGGAGAACGGCCTAGCGATTGTTTTCCCTGGGAAAAAAATCTCTGTTCCATGACTTCGACATTCTCATCTTTCGAACTTTACAGTTCGACAGAAAGGCATTCGCTATTTTCAGCATTCACTCTTCTGATAGGGAACCATCTCATGCATAGATGTTCACACTCGGCCTGTACTCACAAAATGGTACTGAAGCTAGCACATTCAGGTCTTAGGAATGCTTCTTAAAGGTACAACACATATGTTATGGTTCACTAATCAACTAATCAATGTGCATTTCTGGCGGAATGCATTTTAACAGACCATTCAAGTAGTCTGTCAATATTGCCTGTCAATCACTGAAACCATGCTGCAACTGCTCGAAATTAGCTGAATGGTACTTCTTTGAGATATAACCATTTTTTTCTTTTTCTCACTTGATCATGTAAGCTCATACATTTACATACCTGCCTACACGCCTGGCTTGCAAAGGTATTTGCTTTTTGTTATCCTCTTTGTAAATCCTATTTACTGTGAAGTCCCCTTTTCAATATTTTCTATTTTCTATTGCAAACTGTGTTGCGTTGAACTACACAACATATGCCATTCACTTACTGTTTTGAAATAATCTGATGCTGCACTCCAGCTACAGTTTTGATACTAGACCAGGCAGAAGGACAGGTAAAAGCATACTACTTTTGTATTAAATACATCTTAAATGCATGACTTCTTCGCAAGCTAATGCCAACTCCAGCTGCAAACAAACGTGCTATTTGTTAAGTTACCTCTTCTAAGTTAGTAGCTACCCTTCTTCCCATTCCTCTCTTAGAAAATTCCATCCCGTCATTCTCAACATCACATCAGCTTTCCCTCAAGCACATCAATAGACTAATTCTGGGAGACTTCAATCATAACATTTTAGATTCTTGGTCTAATCATATATCTGAAGTTCTTATTGACTGTAGTACCATACAATAAATCATTGGCCCCACTTGACCAAATCTACATACCACCACCACTCACTCCTTGACTTTATAATATACCTAATAACTAACGTGCTCTCCATTATTTCAATCATACGTTCATTTGTATGTCAACCTACAGTGACTGCTATCCCATTACCTTCATAATTAGCAAACTAGCTTAAAACCCCCAAAGATTAAATGAATTCAGGCCTATATCAACATCTAGCATTGACAATATAAAATCTTTCCCTTCTCCTCTAATTTGTCTTCCATGCTCTTTTCCAGGATCTTTTTTTTCAAAAATATTTTTATTAGTTTTAAAACTTTTACAAAAAAGAAATGAAAATAAATACAAGATAAGGAACTTGTAAGGTACATCAAACCAAGGAAAAGAAAGTAAAGTACATTCTAAATTAATACAAACAGTTAACAAGTTTTGATTTATAGACAAGCAGTTATTGTAACAAGTACCTTACTCCTGATCGGGTAAAACATTCACTAGGGTGCCCCAGAAAAACATAATACGAATAGACATCAGGCCACCCAAGAGGAGGATAACTTTAATCAGATAACATACTATAATATAAAGTATAAACTATTAACTATTTGGGGGTACACCACCTAAAGTAAACTATACATGCCCTAAAAACCTATTTACACCATATTTACAATATATTTACATCATGGATGTCAGAGGACCTCTCCGAATAAAATGACATAAGACAATTAATAAAGTGTAATGTTTACATTATCAAATAATTTTGGACTGTACTTAGTACAAAAATGATCCAGCTTGGAATGCAAATGTGTAAGAAAAAACTTCCAGGATCTTGTCATAGCAGTCAAGACCCTCACTCACACTCACTTACTGCTTCAACGCCAGGACAAATTATTTTCCTTAATACGAAGACTTAATTTGCTTATTTAAGAACTTAAAATACCTTGTAAAACTCAGAGAAGAATCCTGGCAGAATGGAAGAAAAACCCAGTGAATAAACAATATTTCAACTTATTACGTAATTTATTCAGACATGCCACATGTTTGTATAAAGCTAATCATTTCACATCAAAGCAACTCTCCATCCTAGGTACGCTTATACACTTTTGGAATGAGATAAATCTTCTGACTGGACATAAAACACCTTACAATGATTAGCTGAGTTTCTTGCACTGCTCTCATGGCCAGCTCTTGAGTGCTGACATCCTCAAAGAATTCTGTAATCTGTCTCCACTAAATGAGGACTACCTTCCCTTCTCCATTCCAAGTGCCTTTCCCTCCATTTTATTACCTTTCTTCTACTTTCAAGCAATTAAGACTAAAGACAATGGATTTCTCCTGGACAATATTACCATAATGCCCCCACAGTGACTGAAAATATACAGTCCTGACTTATATTCTTTTGTACAGATTGCACCACCTTTCTCGTACTTCATATCTACAATATCCATATTTCTCATAATATCATGCCCAACATCTGCAAAATAGCACTGATCAAACTAACATCCCCAGAGCCTTAACATGAAATTGCTTTTCATTTTCATACCATTTCAAATGAGCTGCCTTGACAAACTGTTTCTAAAATCACCTACTTCCACCTTTCACAATACATGTAACAATAGAACCATCTATACCAAAAATATCATAGGTTTGGAGTAAGCAAAATATTTTGATAGCTCTGTGAACCCTTACTGATGAGATCCTACTAAATATGGACAAAGACAACCTCACAGGTGATTTACTCATAATTCTCATCAAGGTATTTGTTCTTATCGTTCACACCTTCCTTCATCACATGTTAAGAATAGGTATAACCCAAGTTATTTGCACAATGTTCCAAGACTTATTATCAGACAGACTGTTCACAGCTACAGTTCAGTCTTCCATCTGTGATACATCCAAAGATGTATCACAAGGCTCCATCTTTTTTTTTAATTAACAAATTGCCCTTTTACTACTAATTTTGTATGTTTATAACATGACACATAGGATAACCAAACATCCTTGATATCAAACATCTTAAAAACATTCCCTGTAAAATTTCAACATCCTTTAGGTACCCAGATATGTGTCTAGATCATATCCTAAACATTTTTCATACTCAGAAAATGAAAACAGAAGTAAAATTAATACTCCATGTTTCTCTGCTTGGAAGATATTTGATTTCCTAAACCTACCAGCAAAATCAGCTATAGGAAAGGGAATCATTTTAGCTCAATAGGAAAACAGCCTCCCCTTAATAGCAGCAGCCTCTACTAAAAATGCATTCAGATATAATCCATTTCAAACAATATAAGCCTTTTTGTCACCCCCTTGCCTTACTCTTACAAAAGCAAAATAGTTACCTATCAAGCAAAGAGCAGGCATACTGTGAGGGTGTCTACATATTTGCACGCGCACACACACACACACACGCACACACACACACACACACACACACACACACACACACACACACACACACACACACACACACACACTGCTTTTGCTAAGTACTTCATCAAAGGCATGTTTTGTAAGCACTTCAATGAGCACTTCAACAAGCATCTGACTAATGAAAACATGAAAGCTATATATATATATATATATATATATATATATATATATACCAGATTTGCTCTGAGCTACTGCACAATGGTACCTCCTATACCGAGCCAAGAGATATTGCCAATATACTGGCCGACAGATTCAGTGCCAACTTTACCCCTCCCCCCAAAGGACCAATCACAATACAAGTAGATTGCCATGCACCCAGTATTACTGCTGCACAGGTTAAAACAGCACTGTACAAGGTTAAGAATACAGCTTCTATGGGACCTGCCAATATCCCTGGCTATGTTCTACATGAAGTCCAGTGTGAACTGGCACCTCACCTGTGTGTCCTGTTCAATCACAGCCTCACCTCAGGCTTTGTCCCTACTGAACGATGTCGCCTCATTAGCCTGATGAGTCTAATATGCAAAGCTATGGAACGCATTACCATGGACCTAATAAACAAGGATATAGGGGAATGTCTAAACTCTGGATCCCACACAGTTTGGTTTTGTGAAGGGCAGATCATGCCTGCTCAACTTGGTTGACTTCTTTGAGTCAGTCACCAGAGCTGTGGATAAAGACAAGGTGGTTCATACAGCCTACCTTGACCTGGCCAAGGCTGTTGATACCATTTCCTACTCAGGAGTCATAACAAAACTCACTAAGCTATGCATCTACCCCTATATCACCAGGTGGGTTGCAAACTGGTTGACAGATAAAACCCACAGTGTGAAAGTAGCTGAGTCCAAGTCAGACTGCCAACTAATCATGAGTGGAGTCCCACAGGGTTCAGTCCTGGGTCCTCTCCTGTTTGATATCTACTTCTCTGAAGTCCAGGCCAACACGAAGGGACCCTGGCTGACAAAGTTCACAGATTATTGTAATTTGAGAGGTATTATTAACTCCCCAAGTGATGTTGACATCCTACAGAATGGCCTCACGGAGACCAGTGACTGCTGTCAGAATCATGGCCTTAAGCTCAATGCCATAAAATGTGTTGTCATCCCATTTGGGAAAAACCTGGTTCCATGAATTACCACATCAATGGTAGTCCACTGAACACAGAAGGTGTTATAAGAGATCTGGGAACACAGGTTGACAACAACCTATCTTTTGATCACCACATTGCCACTGTGGTCAGAAAGTCCTTCTATGTGGCACATCTCATTACTAAGGGTTTTGCATCCAGGAAGAAAGGGGTCATTGTCTCCCTCTACTCTTCCCTCATTAGGCCAATCATCAAGTACAATGTCCCATTTGACATGTACCTCACTAGACACTTGCAGCAACTGGAGAGGCCACAAAAGTACCTCACAAAGAGGACCCTAGGCCTTAAACACTTGTCCTATATGAACAGACTCAAAAAACTCCAACTATTCTCTGTCTCATATTGACTACTTAGAGGTGATCTCTGCTTGACTTACAAAGCTATGTCTGACCCAGCTCTGTTAGAAATGCTTCATCTAAAAAAAATCCCAATCCCTCCACATCACAGGCTCCAGAGACCTCAACCTCATTACTACAAACCTTGTATACAACTCAGCAAGCTCCTGCCTGGTGCCCTGCAGAGTTCTACAACAGCAGAGAATCAAAAGAGAGACTTTGGAGTGATTATAATTTTTCTGCATTTTCTTGCTACCTTTAGCTAATTCCGCCTAAAACACTGATTTTTTAGAGTTTCTGTGATTTAAAAAGTTTGTTTCAGCTACATATTGTACTTATTTTACTGCCTGCACTTTAACAATGTCGTTTTTGTGTTTAAATTACCTGTTTAACTGTTGTAGGCTACACACTCAAGTGTGATAGCCATTTCTGTGCATCTAAAGTGTTTTTTTTTTATTGTATCTGATTTATTTTCTGAAACAATTAAAAAAAACAAAAACATATACTTGTTTTCCCGCCTTTCTAAGCTAGTTTCAAAGCTGTGTTACAAGTTTCTGCGTTTGCCCATAAATTACCTGGATAGAAGGAAGTTTCTCTGTTAACCTGTGAGAGAGGGGAGCTTTGAGCAGCCTATCTGTCCCTGGAGGAGCGGTTTCTGCCCAGAAATTAGTAGTTTATTGGCCATTTTGGGCTAATTTTTCCCTCTTTCATTTCCCTGCTATAAAACCCACATTTGCACGGTTTTGCGTGCTGGGCAGTGCCGGTTAGCTAGGGTATAACTATTCCCAGCTCCACAAAGTCTACTCTTCAATTTTTCCCTTGGAACTACACAAACTTTCAACTTAAGAACTCAAACCATTCACTTCTCAGCCCAGCACTTGCTCAAAACTCATAGCAAGCACTAATAAACCTTAGCACTGGACCTCTCTATACTGTAGAGAAGGACAAGGCTCTCTCTTCGACCTTACCAGCCAATCAGTAAAACAGTGCACTGTACCTATCCAGTCATGTCCAAAGGGCAGTTTCAGGTGTACTCTCTGGTACAACTGGTGAATCTGGGCATTTTGAGGCAATGTTACAACTGCCCCATGTACACAGTCAGCTCTCTCCTCCTACCACCAAACACTAACACATGCAAGAGATGCAATTATACAGCCAAACGGAAGGCTAAGCTCTCTCAACCCAAGACTGGACCAGACAGTCAAGAGGAGAAGGGAACTACTTGCATCATACCACTAGTCTCATATAGACCTATGAAACCAGCACCAGCAAAAACACACACATAAATACACGAAAACATACTCGGAGGCTCTAAATAAAAATCTGCAAAAGGAACAGAGACCTCCAAAGCAGACACCCAAGACACCTCCACCCTCCCAACACAAACCATGAAACACATACTTCATAAAACCAGCATGCCACGCAATCACAGCCCTTAAGGCAAAATAACATACCCAACACACTAGTAATAGGTGACTCCATAATCAGGCACACTGACATCCCACTCACTAGGCGGAAAAAGGAGAAGGTTACTGTTAGCTGCCTGTTTGGTGCCAAGATCCACCACATAACACAAGCCCTCAGGTCACTCCAGAACAAGTACAAATATGACTCTGTCATTGTCCATGTTGGTGTGAATGACCTGAGCCGTACCTCCCTGGACTACATGAAAAGAGACATGGAAGAGTTCTCTGATCACGTAGCCCAGGTCGGCATGACCCTGACCTTGAGTAGCATCCTGCCCTCACCAAGAATGATACCACGGTATAAAGAAAAAATGATCAATTTCAACAATTGGCCAAGATTTTGGTGAGATTCAAAGGGGATCCAGTGTCTTAGTCAGCCTGGGATGACATGCTCGAAAAGCCACACTGCTTTGCTAGAGATGGCTTACACCTGTCACCCTTAAGCTTTCAAATATTGGCCAAGGCTTTTGCCACCCCCATAGTGCCTTTTTTAGGCGAGTCTCAAAAGACAAGCCCACCACTGTAAATAGCACATGTCACAAAAAACTGAGGATAATGCTGCTCAATGTCAGAAGTCTAAACTTCAAAATACATGCACTCGAGGCACCCCTCAGTATGGAGAACATCGATATATGAGCAGTAACAGAAACTTGGTTTAAGTCACCAGAGAGCACCCCAGCACTACCAGGTGACAACTCATACCATACATTTCAGCCACAAAACCTGGACAGAAATACAAATGGTGGGGGCATATCCATATTCATCAAGGATATCCTCACCTCCAAGTTAGTGACACAGCACGATGCTTTAGAAATCATCCACGTGCAACTAATGAAGGGCAAAACTGCAATTTAAACTGTAGCTTGCAACAGATCACCCACCATGTCCCAGGACCCCATTCCGCATTTCTGGAAACACTGGGAAACATAAAGGTCCTACCAAACACCCTGATATTGGGTGATTTCAATTACCCAAACATTAACTGAGAGAACTACTCAAGTACTAACTCCCTTGCCCAACATTTCCTAGAATTTATAAATTCAAAAGCCCTGGATCAACTGGTCAGCACCCCCAACAGAGGTGACAACATATTGGACCTGGTCATCACCAACATAGGCGACCAGTGTTCCAAACCAGAGGTCAACCCCATGCTGGTTAGATCTGACCATAAACTAATCACTCTGAATATCCACATTCTGCCCCCAATCCCGGTCAAAGAAACCACCATGAAAAACTTTTCAAAAGCAAACTTCATGTTACTTAAGACTGAGGTAGAAAGTTTCAAAGCCCCCATGATAAAGGATAACACTACCCAAGCTGCAAAATCCTTTACTAATGCACTCCATGGGCACCTACAAGAATGCATGGATCATTGGATCATGCTATCCCAAGAAAAAACAAGACTCACTCCTCCAAGAAAAGGAAACTGGTCTGGTGGACCCCTGCCATAAACAAGCTATACAACTGAAGGAGGAAACTCGTACAGAAAAGAGTAAAATCCCAAGAAGGTAAGACATCCCAGATCAGTATCAGCAAGAAACTACGATCCCTCATAAAATCATTCAAGGGTAGCTTTGAAAGAAAAATTGCCAAGTACTCCAAAGATAATCACAAAGCATTCTTTAGCTATGTCAAGAATATAAGTGGCAATTCTCAGATCTGCTCAGAGTAAGTGCAGAATGGCAGAAAATACACTGAACCGACCGATATCGCCAACATCCTGGCAGACAGGTTCAGTGCAAACTTCAACCCCCCCTCTCACCCCCAAAAGGGCCCATAACCATACCAGAAGTATGTAGTGCCCATGAAATCACAGAGTCTCAGGTTAAAACAGCCCTCTCCAAAGCTAAAAACACAGTATCAGTGGGACCAGACAGTGTCCCAGGCTGTGTCCTACACGAGCTCAAAGATGAACTAACTTCTCACCTAAACACACTTTCCAAACTCAGCCTCTCCACAGGCTACATGCCCATAGAGTGGTGCATATTTATTTATTATTTATTTATTTTACATTTGTTAACCGGGGGTGTCTGACTGAGCCGAAAAGGCCCTTTTTCAGCAGATGCCCGGGGAGAAAAGCTCCACAAAGAAAAGATTACAGACACATTTAGTTATTTAGACATAATCAGTATACACACAATTACAAGAGACATGTTTTTACAGTGGTATGTGGCACAAACAGTTACAGTGGACAGAACAATCAAAAAAATATTAATTTTAAAAATAAAGGTAAGTAATAGATTTGTGGTGTACAGCTGAACTTTGGAATGTAGGTAGAATACATACATAGTACACAGGTACAGTACATACATTGTAGATTAGCCAGTGTTTGTGAGTAAGATTGAAAAACTATTATCAATTGCTCTAGATTTAGTATGTATATGTTATCCACTTTCGCTAGCCTGGGGAGCAATCATGGCACTGCCAACTTTGCTTGAGGTGTTGCCTGATGAGGTCTTTAAAGGAGGCTTTGGATGATGTGTTTTGAATGCTAGTAGGGACAGAGTTCCATTTTTTAGCCACCGAACTACTATATAGTGCATCTCCAAAGCTATTGTAGCTGTTGGTGACTTCTAGTAGTAGTTTGCTTGATGATCTAAGAGGCCTTTTGGCTAAATGATGTTGTACATCTTGGGCGGCACAGTGGTGCAGTGGATAACATTGTCACCTCACAGCCAGGCTCTGTGGAACCTCAACAAATGTTAAATAAATAAATAAAAATAAAATACTAGGTTTTTGAGGGCAGGACACATACTGGGTAGGTAATAGATAGAATGACAGAGGCAGAGCTGATTGTAGGTTAGGAGGTTGGGCAGTTCAAGCCAGTGGAGCTGTCTCAAAGCAGTACAGTGATGAGTTCTATATGAGCAATTTGCAGCAAAGCATACATGGTAATGCAATGGCATAGCAACAGTTATTCTGCTCCACAAAGGTGGAGCCACAACAGACCCCGGGAACTATCGCCCTATAAGCCTGACTAGCTTGGTCTGCAAGGCTATGGAGCACATCATCATGGATCTCATTAACAAAGACATTGAGAACCTTCAAACACTGGACTCTACCCAGTTCAGCTTTGTTAAGGGAAGATCATGCCTCCTAAACCTGGTGGACTTCTTTGAGACAGTTACCAAGGCTATAGATGAGGGAAAGGTGGTCCACACAGCTTACCTAGACCTCACAAAGGCCTTCAACACCATTCCCCATTCTGGTATTATAGACAAGCTCACTAGCCTGAACATAATCTCCTACGTCACGAGATGGGTTGCCAACTGGCTCACAGACAGAACCCACATGGTAAGAGTTGCTGGAGCTAGGTCTGACTCTAAACCGGTTATTATTGGCATTCCCCAGGGCTCAGTACTAGGACCCCTCTTGTTCAGCATGTACTTCTCAGAGGTACAGGCAAGCACAGGAGTCTATGGCTGACCAAGTTCGCAGACGACTGCAAACTAGGGGATATAACTGACACTCCCGCTGACACAGACATCCTCCAAAAGGGTCTCACTGAGACAGATACCTGGTGGCAAAACCATGGCCTCAAGCTAAATGCCAAAAAGTCCATAGTCACCCCCTTTGGAAAAAACAAAGTACCCACAAACTACCACATAGGTGGTAGCCCCCTAAATACAGAAGACGTAATAAGGTATCTGGGGACCCAAGTAGATAGTAATCTCTCCTTTGATAATCACATTGCCAAAGTGGTTAGAAAATCTTTCTATGTGCCCCACCTAATCACAAAAGTGTTTGCAACCAGATCACAAGAGGTCATTTTGCCCCTCTACGCATCACTCATCAGACCCATCATGGAGTATAATGCCCCATTTGGGATGTACCTTACAAGACATCTGCAACAGCTGGAAAGACCACAGAAGTACTTCACTAAGAGGATCACTGGCCTCAAACAGATGCCCTATGCAGCTCAGCTGAAGAAACCCCAGCTGTACTCGGATGCATACTACCTACTCAGAGGTGATCTATGCCTGACATACAAGGCCATGTCCAACCCGGAATTGATGGACATGCTCCACATAAAGAAAACCATATCCCCTCAAGCCACACACTCTAGGGATCTAAACCTCACCATAACAATAAATAGAACATGCTGGAGGGATAGATTCCTGTCCCAGAGATTTCCCATGTTCTGGAACAAGATTCCAATCTACATTAGGCAGAGCTCCTCACTAACACTCTTCAAGAGAAACCTTGACGAGTGGATGGGAAATAGAAAGTTTACCCTGGGTATCACTTCAATGGCTCTGCTGGACAGAGGCACAGGGAATTAATCCAAGGGGGTGGCAAAAGCCAACACAATTCTGGCTAGACTTATAAATGCCTTCAGGCAGATAGCCTAATACCTACTTATGAACCTATGAACAATCAACAGAACATACTGGAGGGACAGGTTCATAACCCAGAGACTGCCCATGCTATGGAATAGACTTCCCATACATGTCAAGCAGAGCACTTCACTGACCCTCTTCAAGAGAAATCTTGATGAGTGGATGGGAAATAGAAGATCCACCCGGGGATAACTCCAGTGGCTCTACTCGACAAAAGCTCTGGGAACTAAGGTCAGGTGGCACGATGCCAGGGTAATCCTATGGCTAGCTTGTAAAGGCCCCAGGGCCATTAGCCTAGTACATACCTATGAACATATGAACCTATATTAACCATCTCTCTATTGCAGTGCTACAACTAATGCTTGAGTCATATTATTTAGGCCTGGGGAAGACATAATGTATATCTTCTCTACCTGGAGAAGCTAGATAAACTCTTAGCTCTTCAAAAAAATATTTTAAGATGCATTTACTGCAATCTAATATAATGAATACGTTCAAGTTTTTAAAAGGTAGATTAAGCTATTGGAACTAGATACCACATTGCAAGTAAAGATAAATTCATAGGTTTCTTAAGAATGAGATATTCTGAATAATTAGTATAATTTCGTCTTTGTAGACCTATTGAAAATATCTAACATTCATGTTTGCCTGCTTACAAGTTGCATATTGATCTTTTTGCCAAGATCTTATTCATCTATTTGAATATAATTATAAATATGAAACTAGTTTGCTGTTTACATACCTTTTAAAAGAGCTGCTTAAAAACTTCACTAATTATGATACATTATCCACAATATCAAAACTCTTACTGCATCTACTGGCTGATGAATTGAATTGATATGAAGAATTACAAATGCCACTCTTTTCCTAATAATTTAATTTTCATTGAAAGACTTTCTCCCGGATTCTCAAAAGCTTGCATGGGGTGCAAGATGAGTGCAGGAGCTCACAAAGGCAAAATGTCTGCCGTGCGATCCAGGAACAGACAACAGGGGTGTGCACGAGAGCTCCAGCTCTAATCCTGCATGGACTAAGCCCTGGTATGCAAATCAGCTAATTTGCAGGAAAATCCATGCAAGTGAGGTGATTTTGCAATCCAGGAAGCTTGCAATTGTCCGTGCAAGACTAGTGCAATCTGCAGAAATGTACTCGGTTAGTAACCAAGTACATTTCTGCAAATTCCAAAACGGAGCTATGACAGCTTCAAATAAAGGCTGCATATAACTGAGGAAGTATGCCAATGGCTAAATATAAGGCCAATGGCATTGCAAACTGTGTAAAAAAAAAAAGTCAACTTTAATTTTTTTTTTTTCACTGATCTCGGCCGTTTAAGAATAGGGCAGCGGCACGCAAACAGGATCGGGGAAAATAAGAAAATAAACTTAAAATGAGCATTCTAACTAAAATCAGTATTCTGCCATGCAAATCAATGGCAGGCAGAAGACAACCTGGCCAGTGAGTAGTGGTTGCTAAGGTGGGAGGCTCTGTGTTAGAATGTATCTATGCATTAGCAGGCAATCCTATGCAAATGAGGGGAAGAATAGTGAATCCCAGATATCCCCAGGGTGTGAGGCAGGTCCCAAAAATGTAAGAGTATAAATAGCTAGGTGCAAGACTAGGATATAGGTGACATCATGGGGAGGTGTCAGGCATACTGTAAGTGGATTGGAGCCCTGTGGCTCAGGATTGCACCTAGCTTAGCACAGCTAAGCTAGGGGTGTCTAAACCTGCCCAGCACTCTTTACAAACTGTAAGCGAGTGTGCACGCCGTGCACTTGGTTTTACAGGAAGAAAAAGGAAGTTAAACCAGGAAATAGCAGCTCTGTGCACATTTGAGCACTCTGTTTGCACGGTGCACACACAGGCTTAAACAGGGAGGCAATGGGAAGGGAAAACAGCAATAGGAAGGTAATCAAGGAGAACTAGCTTAGCTGACAGGTGAAATGTATCAGAAACAGCCAATTACACAGGCAGCAGCCCAGCCCAGCACACCACTATAAACTATGCAAACACCTTTCCCCCTGGTTTTTCCCAAAATCTCTGCACCACCAGTGTATACAGATGCATACATTTTACAAAACGAAAGCAAGAGAAAAAATGTTAGGGGCTGCTTTTGCTATCATAAACCAGCATGTGAATGCTGCTGAGCAACCCACAGTGAGGAGACGGAGAAGAGTGTACAGACCCAGGGTAACCTACCAAGGGCTACATGAGCTAAATATAGTGGAGCGCTATAGGGCAGACAGAGACCTCCTACAGCAAACTGCTGAGCTGTGCTGGCCATGCCTCACACACACAGAACTAATAGAAGGGAACCCATCCCAGTGGATACCAAGGTATGTGTAGGCCTAAGAGTACTAGCTACAGGTACCTTCCAAAGGCCAACTGGGGATATGATGGGGATTTCACAGGCATCAGCATCCAGGATACTCCACCAGTTCCTGGATGCCATGTCAGCACATGTCTGTGAGCACATATATCTCCCCATCACCTGTGAGGCGTTGGC
This sequence comes from Protopterus annectens, assembly GCF_019279795.1. Taxonomy (NCBI): domain Eukaryota; kingdom Metazoa; phylum Chordata; order Ceratodontiformes; family Protopteridae; genus Protopterus; species Protopterus annectens. The sequence goes on along the minus strand of NC_056734.1, from coordinate 292,251,294 downwards.
CAGCGATATGCGTCTCTTCCACCAAATAGCAGAATGCCCTGAGGTTGTGGGTGCAATAGACTGCATGCACATATGTATTAAAGCACCACCTAGTAAGTGGGATAGGGTGTACATTAACTGCAAAGGCTTCCCATCCATCAACTGCCAGGTTGTGTGCGATGCCCAGGGCATAATAATGACTGTGTGTGCTGGCTGCCCTGGAAGCTACAACGATTCCCACATTTGGAATCTGACACAGCTGTACCAGACATTTGCCAACGGGGACATCCCACATGGTCACCTAGTGGGGGATGCTGGATACGCACTGGAGCCATGGCTGATGACACCCATCATAAATGCACACACACACCCCCGAGCAAGAACTCCATAATGAGGCACACGTACAAACACAAATCATAATAGAGCATGTGTTTGGGATGCTCAAGTCATGGTGCCGGTGTCTGGACACATCTGGTGGAGCCTTGCAGTACTCACCAACTACATGTACCCAAATTGTCCTTGTATGTGCCATGCTGCACAATATGATCCTGCAGAAACAGCTGCAGCAGGAACAGCATGGTGCAGGGCCACACATTCCTCCACCAATGCCAAGGCCTGCACAGGCACAGAGTGACTCAGAGGAAGAACAACATGAGCCTGCCCCAGTAGGCAGAAGGAGGCATGCCCAGTATGCCCTGGCCTTGGCAAAGAGGCAATGCATTGCACATGCACTGACAAAGTAGGAACCCAGGGAATGACACCTCTCTCCAATTCGCACATACAGTAAAAAGGATGCCAAACATGACACTACCTGTGCTCAACCATGTATAGGGAGTGTACCATGTGCATCCGACATAGGCAGCCCTGCAGCACCACCCTCAATACTGGGACACCCACAAGGTAAGTGACTCACACATGCCAGTTGGGGGGGATAAATACCCAACAACAGTTACACCCAGCAGGATAGGTGTAGACAAACACAAACAAATGCTGTACTATGGCATCTGAATGAGCCCTATGGGTAACCCCTCCCCTAGGCTTACACAGACAGACTACAGCAGGCTAGTCTGTTGGATGTAAGTTGTGAAAGCTAGGAAGTCAGAAACTGTGTAGGTAGTTAAAGCTAAGATCTGTAGTACACTGGTATGACTCTAGCCAGCACGATAGATAAGACTACAGAATAAAATGGAGTACCCGACATACCAGTACAGTCCTAGCAAATGTGTAAAAGTGTCAGGTGTGCCCCCCCATCCTATATACACTTATGGTAACAGTCAGATGTGCCCTCCCACTCCTGTGTAGAAATGTAGAAACAGTCAGGTGCCCCCCCCCCCCGCTATGCAGAAATGCAGCAACAGTCAATGCCAAATGACCAATGTATACCCTGCAGACACAGCATTCTACCTGTCAGTGTACAACACAAAGGTCAGCACCGCAGTACAAACTACCTGGACTTGATCCACACATGCAATATAGATGGCCATACTGGGCATGCTCACACACTTAAACACATGAAGGCCATGTCTGCAAACACCAGTGGGCCAGACATACCTGGCAGTTGCATTTCTTTGTGCAGACACATGTCAGTATATGCCACTCCTGCCTTGCACACACAGTGGATAGAAATACAGACATATATGTAAGGACAACACACTATAATAAGCCAAAGGTAGATGGACATAGATATGTAGAAGAGGGTGACCGTGACAAGGAGCCATCTGGGCCTGTCCCACCCAGCACACAGCCAAAGAGCCCCAAACACATGAGGTGTAGATGTCACTCACTGCAGATATGAGCCACTAGTATCTGTCAGCATGACAGACTATGTGGTGCACGTGCCAGCTGTGCAACATGACTGCACAAGGAAGCAGTCACCTAGTAGCTGTATAGTACCTCTGACATATTACCCTGTTTGTGCCTGCACATGGCATGTCAACCCCTACATGAATGGGTTACGGCCAATGCATACACCGACCTCCCGATAGCAGTATTATGACAAGCCTGCTGAGGTCATCCAATGTGAAATACACCTTTGGGGGAGCTGTAGCTCAGGAATTTCCATGGCGTGTCCTGTAACTGTGTACTGCTGTATAGGTTCATATGTTCATAGGTTCATACTAGGCTATCTGCCCTGGGGCATTTATAAGCCTAGCCCGATTGTGTTTGGCTTACGCCACCCCTTGATTTGAGTATAATGTGCCCTTTTTAAAGTTTAGTTTACTGTGCCTCTGTCTATTAGTGACACAGAAGTAATCCCTGGGACAAACCTACGATCCCCCATCCACTCATGAAGATTCTTCTTGAAGAGAGTCAGTGAGGTGCTCTGCCTAACATGAATTGGAATTCTATTCCAGAGCGAAGGGAGCCTCTGGGTTATGAATCTGTCCCTCCAGCATGTTCTATTTATTTCTGTGCTGAGGTTCAAGTCCCTCGAGCACGTGGCTCTAAGGGATTTAGATTTACTGAGGTGGAGCATGTCCATTAATTCTGGGTTGGACATAGCTTTATATGTCAGGCATAGATCGCCTCAAAGTAGGCAGTATGCAACTGAGTAGAGCTGGAGTTTTTTTTAACCGAGCAGCATATAGCATCTGTTTGAGTCCCTTGATCCTCCTGGTGAGGTACTTTTGGGGTCTTTCTAATTGCTGTAGGTGTCGGGTAAGGTACATCCCAAAGGGGACATTGTATTCTATGATGGGCCTGATGAGGGATGAATAAAGCGGCATGATTACCTCTCTTGATCTAGATGTGAATCCTTTCATGATGAGGTGGGCTATGTAGAAGGTCTTTCTAACCACTTTGGCAATGTGGTTGTCAAAGGAGAGATTGCTATCAACTTGGGTCCCCAGATCCCTAATTACTTTCTCTGTACTTAATGGGTTACCACCTATGTGGTAATTTGTGGACACATTGTTTTTGCCAAAGGGTATGACTATACACTTTTTGGCATTTAGCTTTAGAACATGGCTCTGGCACCAGTTATCCGTCTCTGCGAGACCTTTTTGAAGGATGTTTGTGTCAGCTGGAGAGTCGATTATGGTGCCCAGTTTGCAGCCATCTGTGAACTTGGTGAGCCATAGTCCTCCCACGTTGGCCTGTACCTCAGAAAAGTAAATACTGAACAAGAGAGGTCCCAGGACAGAACCTTGTGGGATGCCACTTGCGACCGGTTTCAAGTCTGACATGGCTCCAGCAACTCTGACTCTGTGGGTTCTGTCTTTGAGCCAGTTTGCGACCCATCTTGTGACATATGGGGTTTATATTTAGGCTGGATAGCTTATCTATGATGCCCGAGTGGGGTATTGTGTCAAATGCCTTTGCGAGGTCCAGATAGGCTGTGTGGACTACCTTCCCATCATCTATGGCCTTGGTGACTATTTCGAAGAAGTGACCAGGTTCAAAAGGCAGGATCTGCCCTCGACAAAGCCAAATTGGGTAGGATCTAGTGTCTGTAGGTCCCCAATGTTTTTGTTCATGTGTTCCATGATGATCCTCTCCATAGCCTTGCAGACTAGGCTAGTCAGGCTTATGGGGCGATAGTTTCCAGGGTCCACAGAGGCGCCACCTTTGTGGAGTGAGACCACTGTTGCTGTACACCATTCTTTGGGCACATATCCTGTAGTGAGGCTGAGATTGTACAGCAGTTTTACTTGAGGGATAAGTTCTTCTTGGAGTTCATGTAGGACGCAACCTAGGATGCCATCTGGTCCCATGGAAGCAGTGTTTTTTGCTTTGGAGAGGGCAGCCTTCACTTGAGCATCAGAGATGTTTAGGAGGCTGCACTCTGCCGGGATAGATACTTGCTCTTTTGGGGGGAGAGGGTGGAGAAGTTTGCACTGAACCTGTCTGCCAGGATATTGGCGATGTCTGTGGGTTCAGTGTATTTTTTGTCACTTAGAATCAACTCAGAACAAGTCTGGGAGTTGCATCCCAGGTTCCTAACATAACTGAAAAAAGCCTTATGATTGTATTTAGTGTCCTGTGCAATTTTTCTCTCGAAGCTGGCCTTGGAGGATTTTATGAGGGATCGTAATTTTTTGCTAGTACTGATCAGAGATGCCTTCCCTTTTAGGGATTTTGCTCTATCATGTGGAGTGGGACCACTGTTGCTGCATGCCATTTTTTGGGCACATATCCTGTAGTGAGGCTAAGATTGTACAGCAGTTTTACTTGAGGGATTAGTTCTTCTTGGAGTTCATGTAGGACGCAACATGGGACACCATCTGGTTCCATGGAAGCAGTGTTTTTTGCTTTGGAGAGGGCGGCCTTCACTTGAGCATCAGAGATGTTTGTGAGGCTGCACTCTGATGGGATAGATACTTGCTCTTTTGGGGGGAGGGGGTGGAGAAGTTTGCACTGAACCTGTCTGCCAGGATATTGGTGATGTCTGTGGGTTCAGTGTATTTTTTGTCGCTTAGAATAAACTCAGAACAAGTCTGGGAGTTGCATCCCAGGTTCATAACATAACTGAAAAAAGCCTTATGATTGTCTTTAGTGTCCTGTACAATTTTTCTCTCTAAGCTGGTCTTGGAGGATTTTATGAGGGATTGTAATTTTTTGCTAGTACTGATCAGAGATGCCTTCCCTTTTAAGGATTTTGCTCTATCATGTAGTAGCTTTCTCCTTCTGTTGTACAGTTTATTTATGGCTGGGTCCACCAGACTGGATGCCTGCCTTTGGATGATTGGGTCTTGATTTTGTTTGGGATAGCATGATCCATGCATTCCTGGAGATGTCTGTAGAATGCGTTTATATAGGATTCTGCAGTTTGGGCCGTAGTTTCCACTGGCCCTGGGGCCTTAAAGGATTCCACTTCGGTTTTGAGAAGTGTGAAGTTTGCTTTTGAGAAGTTTTTCACTGTGGTTCTCTGGGCTGGGGGTAGGGTCGGGATGTGGATATCCAGTGAAATTAATTTATGGTCTGATCTTACCAATGAGGGATATACTTCTGGTATGGAGCATAGAGTCCCCATGTTGATAATGATCAGGTCTAGTATGTTTTCCCCTTATGTGGGAGTGGTGACTAGTTGTTCCATAGCATTTGAGTTATAAATTCCAAGAACCTTTGGGCTAAGGTGCTGGGGCTTGAGTAATGCTCCCAGTCTATGTTTGGGTTGTTGAAGTAACCCAATATAATGGTGTTCGGAGAGATCTTCATATTCTCCAATGTTTTCAGGAAAGCCGAGTGGGATTCCTGACTTTGAGAGGGTGGTCTGTAGGATGCTATAAACTGAAAAGCAGTCTTGCCCACTGTCAGTTGCACATGGATGGTCTCCGATACTTCGTGCAATGCTACTAACCTGGAGGTGTGGATATCCTTGATAAATATGGAAACTCCCCCTCCTTTTGTGGTTTGGTCCGGGTTTTGGGGCCGAAAAGCATGATATGAGGTATAACCTGGTAGTGCTGGGTGCTCTCTGGAGCCTGGAACCAGGTTTCTGTCACTGCACTGTAGTGATAAACTACTTAGGTAGTAGTTCTAACCCCAGACTTGGCAACTGTGTGAGTTTGTGTGCGTGTCTCTTTGTCTCTGACTGTGTAGAGAAAAATCCCTTTTTAGGCTACTCATACTCTATACAATTCATGTACTCAGCTTTGGCAGGGCTGCTTATGTCACTCACCTAGAAATACAGCTGTGGGAAAGTCACTGCTCAGTAATTTCTGTAGCGTGTCCTGTAACTGTGTACTATAGTGTGATAAAGTACCTAGGTTAGGTGTTCAAACCCCAAACCTAGCAGCTGTGTGTTTGTGTATGAATCTGTGTGTCTGACTGAGTAGAAAGCAATGCATTTAGGCTACTCACACTCTGTACAATTCATATACTCAACTTTGGCAAAGCTGCTCATGTCACTCACCTAGGAAATACACCTCTGGGAAAACCATAGACCAGTAATCTCTGTAGCACATCCTGTAACTGCATATTGCTGTAGTGTGATAAAGTAGTTAGCTAGGTGTTCTGACCCAGCACCTGGCAACTGTGGGTTTGTGTGTCTGACTGAGTAGAAAGCAAGGCATTTTAGGCTACTCATGCTCTGTACAATTCCTATACTCAACTTTAGCAAGGCTGCTGATGTCACTCACCTAGAAATACAACTCTGGGAAAATGACAGCCTAGTAATTTCTGTAGCGTGTCCTGTAACTGCCTACTGCTATAGTGTAAGAAATCAGTTAGGTAGGTGTTCTAACCCCAGACTTGATAATTGTGTTTGTGCACCTTTGTGACTCTAACTGAGTAGTAAACAATACATTTTAGGTTACTCACACTCCTTAGAATTCATATACTCAACTTTGGCAAGGCTGCTGATGTCACTCACCTAGAAATACACCTCAGGGAAAGACATAGCCTAGTAATATCTGTTGCGTGTTCTGTAACTGCGTACTGTTGTAGTGAGATTTAAAAACTTTGGTAGGGTTCCATTGCCACCTATGGCAGTTCTGGATGTTTTTTGTGCATTTCAATGTCAGTGTATGGAGCAATGCATTATAGGCTACTCACTTGCAGTAGATTTCAAATGCCCTACTTTGGCAATCCTGCTGATGTCATTCATTGTGAAATACAACTTTGGGGAGAAAGCTCTTTAGAAATCCCTGTGGTGTGACCTAGAATTGCTCCATACTGTAGTATGATATAGGCCTTTGTTAGGGGTTCTATACCCACACATGTCAGTTGTGGATGTTTTGTGTGTGTCTCACTGCCTGTGTAGAGAGCAATGCATTTTAGGCTAGTCACTTGCAGTACAGTTGAAATGCCCAACTTTGGTAATCCTGCTGATGTCATTTAGTGTGAAATACACCTTTGGGGAAGGACATATCTAGTAATCCCTGTGGTGCATACTATAACAGCTCCATGCTGTAGTGTAATATAGACCATACGGCAGTTGAGGATGTTTTGTGTATGTCTCACTGTCTGTGTAGGGAGCAATGCATTTTAGGCTAGTCACTCACAGTACAGTTGAAATGCCCTACTTTGGTAATCCTGCTGATGTCATTCAGTGTGAAATACACCTTTAGAGAAGAAGTACTCAAGTAATGTCTGTGGTGCATACTAAAACTGCATAGTGCTGTAGTGTCATAAACTAGTTTGGTAGGGGTTCTACTCCCAGACATGACAGGTGTGTGTGTGTGTGTGTGTGTGTGTGTGTGTGTGTGTGTGTGTGTGTGTGTGTTTGCAACTTGTATACTGTGCGTGGCCAATTTGGAGGGGGTTTTGCTTATTTCTTTTATGGTGGTCCTACTATATATCCCAATGTCAGCCATACAGGGATAACAGATGTAGCTGAGAGGCTGGGGTGCAAAGCCATACCTGTACATGTGACATCAAGGCCAGCCAATCACAGTTAGAACCCCACTATTACCCAGAGCACACACTCAACCCATGTGTCATATGCACACACATGCCTAGGCAACAACCAATATGTGGGTATTACACTGCATATTGGCCACTGATAGTGATAGCAGTGGGCTACAGAGGGCATGTCACCCTGCCCATCTGTCCAATATACATGTACACGCAGACTGTGCACCTCCACCATGTTCCCCAATGGACACCTGCACCACCTGTGGTGCCTTCACATGTGACTCACAATGGACATACCATGCCTGACAACATGCCCTGTATGGACAGATAACACAGACATCAGGGAATGCTGTTAAAATGCTATCAATGTAGGTGCAGGGTAAACCTGCAGCCCATTACCAGATACTGCCACAGGTGGGCAAAACTGGCACATCTGATGATAATCTGTGTTCACAACATGGGCCAGACACCCCAGGTACAGTTCCACATGTCACTGTACATGCATGTGGGAGGTGTGCACATCCCAGACACCATCCATGTCATGAACTAAAGAACACATACATGGCATGTGATGTACAGCATTGGCCACACACAACAGTCACCCAGGTGATTGGATGGGGATGCAATACCCACCTGTGTGGGCAAATGCAGAAACTACAAGCCTGAGCCACAATGCAGACCATTGTTATGTGGCCTGATGCCAAGGTATACCCATCGCCTACCTTTGTACAACCTGCTGGCACAGTTGACCACCACACACCTGTGCAGACATGCATCCATGCATGTCAGAACTGGCACCGTGTGTGTGTGTGTGTGTGTGTGTGTGTGTGTGTGTGTGTGTGTGTGTGTGTGTGTGTGTGTGTGTGTGTTGTATGGTGTGTATGTCCACATCCACACTCACTACAACTCCCCAGGGCATACTGAAGCATGCTGTCTGATGTCTGACACCTCCTCATACTCTTTGCCCATACAACCTCCATATGACCAGTTTGGTGCATGTGATACCTGCAGATTGATGTGTTGTGGCAATCTCACTAGTGATGAGTTGCACTCCTGCCCCTGCCAAGTGTGTCAATGTGTGTGCGTCCCTGTGTGAGTGTGCCTGTGTTGATGCAGGTACCTGTTCATGCAGATAGGTTTGTGTACATCACTTACCGTATATCTACTGTATCCGTGTTGCAGAAGTCACTCACCATCACATATATGTTCTGAGTGCTCCACATCAGGTAACCCATGTGGTGCATCTAATAACTGGATCAAACTGTGATAACACTACATAGTTGTCAGGGATTTGATACCCTGTGCTGGTAGGTGTGTGACACAAACATGCTTCAGTTTTACTCTCGCACCCCTTCCTGACATGTATTTGCCTCTGTCTGCCTCCCCCACTCCCTCTCTGGTGGATGTGGAGACACACACCTGCCTTGCTTAGGCAGCAGCATGTGTAAGTGACGCTCATGATCAGCTGATGGCCTTTGCATGAACTGCAGCCCTCCCCTAGATGTTGCATGTGGAACAGCTGTGGTAACATTCCCATAGCCAATTGCATGGAAACACACTCCAATACCTAGGAACATCATGGTGGTGTTGGCCCTTTTCAGTCACTGTGAGCAGGAACTAGAGCTGTTGTATGGCAAACAGCATCTCAGGTGGATTGGGGATTTACCTCTAACAACATACACTGTGGAAAGAGGCAACAAACCGGAGGGGGATGTGCCTGACCTGACTACAGACTGTAAGTGCTGCTATACTGCATTTGGAGTAATGTTGGTTTAACAGTGTTTGTCTTGATATGCCTGTTGTACATGTCGCAATACCTGCCATGTCAGTTCCATGTATATGAGGAATCCCCATCTGCAGGGTCATCTGCAGACTTGGCAGTGTTGTGCCTTAGGTGTCTTGTGTGAGCCACAGTGCATCTATCTGTGGAATGCACATGGTAGTGTGAGGACTGTAGTCTGTAGATGGTGAAGGCCATGGCAGTTACTGACTTCATATCCCTCATAGGACATATGTTGCAACAAACCCCATTACAATGGAAAATATATGAGGTTATAACAGCAACATGACTATACTGGCCCTGCGCATGTGCTGCCAGTCACACCTCTGTCAACCTTTGTATATATGATGTGCATGAAGTGGTGCATATGTGCATTACACCATAAATAGTGTCATCATATCTGATAACAAACCAGTGATATATCAGATTGCTACACATGTCAAGTACAGTAGGGGTTATATTTCATGATATAAGCTGGACATTCTGTGGATGTTTGTACAGTACTGAGGTCTGTGTAGTGATGGTGAATGTTGGCAGTGTGTGTATTGTTAATATGTACTTTAGCCTGCGTACAGACTGTGGTAGATGTCATTGTTCTAGCTCCCCTTCTATCAGATGTTACATGCTGCCCCACTGTATGGTACCATTTTGCCGTACATGTTTGTAGGGCCAGACACACACATGTCCCATACCACAGACAGCCATCAGACCAAACTGTGTAGCAGCCTAGTATATGTAGGGTCATTCTGTGAGTGGCACATATGAGGATGGTGTAGAACAGATAGTCCAGATACTGTAATATTATACTAGCAAAACATATGTGGCAGTGGCTGTGTTCACATTGGTTGTGGTTATGCACTGTCACACAGGTTTATCTTACCCTATGCTGTGACATGGCTGTTGAGCCTGCTATATATGCAGGTACATGTGCATTCCCCCATGCGAGATGTAGGGCAGTGTTGAGCCAGTATGCCTGTAGCCTGCACAGTGCATTGTTACATGCCTAGCAGCTTAGTGTACTTAACCAATGGGATGTCATGTGCAGATACTTGCCAGATGTACTGCTGCCGGGCCTCCCTTAAAAGTCATGTATGTCAGACAGAGCAGTGGGATGCTGTACAGATGTATGTCAATATCTAGTGGGTGGTATGTGTCCATGGCACCCCTGTAGCAGCAGTCATTATGTGTCAGGCCAGACAGGAGTGTGTGACTCCAACACTCATGGTGCCAAAAGTATACCAGTCATTATGTGTTATACCCATCTATATAGCTGTCTACATCCATATTGTCAGGCCTGGTACACATGTTATGGATTATGTGTATACCTCTAGACTGTACAGGGTGTGTCCAAAGTTCCACATATAGTGGTCAATATCTCTGCTGCAGTCCACAGGGGCATTACATGCTAGTGGTGGTACTTTACAATGATTTCCTTAGGATGTCTGTCAGTAGCCAATGGCACCCATGTTACAAGCAGATGTCATCTTCCACACACACCATGTCTGTGAAGACAATCCCAATGACAGTAGCAACAGTCTAGTAATATACCTGCTATGCATACCTGACATCCCCTTGCACTACAAATTTGGGACTATAGGGGCTGGGGTAGG